>NW_019170456.1:409246-441171 GCF_001890805.1 Aspergillus glaucus CBS 516.65
AAAAAAAAAAAAAAAAAAAAAAAAAAAAAAGAAAGAAAGTGCCACTGAAAAGCGATCAAAGGAGGAAACTTTTTTTTCTCTTTAATTTAAACACGGTAAGAAGCACGAGGCGACTGGTGCTCAATGAGATGCAGTAGTAGTAGTAGGGACAAACAACACACTTTAATAATAGAGGGAAATAACAACAATGGAATCCCTCCGGTAGTAGCCCAATCAATTCAGCAGCAACAACTAACAGAAGCGGCAAGAGAGTCAGGATGGCCATGTCTACTTCATATACACCATCATTCAGGATGCGTTCGGAGGCTGCAAGGTTGCTTGCGATTGAGACACTGCTTAAACAGTAGCATAGATCTCTGTAGTAACAACAGTATCCGTACCTGTAGTACTCTGTATACCTGTAGTGTTTGTCGAGAACGGCGGAATGGGGGAACCAACATCGGGGATCGCCCATAAAAAGTGAGGCTGTTTGAGACGCTTGCGGAACTACTTAAACCACCCGCGATTCAGGCGCAGAAGTGATGCTACTCTACTCCGTCCAATGCGACCGTCGTCTTTTGCAGTCGGAATCTGTCCATTTCCGGATTTGAGCATTATCGTTCTGCAGGATGACAATTATTACTCTCCCTGCGTACGGTGTACTCGGGCTGCAGGTCTCTGGATAGCATACTTGTACTTGTATAGACTCAAAGAAGTACTCCGTGGTCCCCCCGATCCAAGGATCTTTCAAACTCAACCGGTGTATTCTCGATCGGGGAGCCGAAAACGACGGCAAAGCACTCCGTTTGGTCAATCAACACTCGTGCAACGGATCTTATGATTCCTCGTCCTTGCTTGTCGAGTTTATTTCTTACTGCTCATACGGCGTGGTGCGTGGTATTTGCCCCATACTCCTGTGGTTCTACTCCGTACTCATCGGCCGAGGTCAATAGGCTAAATTAGAGATCGACCTCTACTCTATTTTTTAAACACCCAGTCTCCATGGATTTTTGAGATGCTTCATCGAGTCTCTACTTGTATAACTATCTCATAGCTTATAAGATGATAATATCCTTAACGCCCCGACCATAGGCATTCCGCCTATGAACGGCAAATCCAATCCTGCCTTGACACCTCTGAGACAGATCGATGTTCTAAGCCATCTGATCTTGACTCTGAAAGCCCTCCCGGAATAGTCATTGGTGGAAAGAACCTGGGTGTATACCTACACCGAGATCTTGTTTCTGATGTATAAGTTAGGATACCGCCTGAAGAGCTATAATCAGTGTACTTTCGCCAGCATACCGACTCTATGACCAGGGCAGGCGTGTTGCTGATTCCGGCCTGATTATTCCGACGTTGCTTCGTACGCAAAACAAATGGGATATTCTCTGTTCCTGTCCACTGATTAGGCTTCGACACACGCGCAAGAGTCAAACGGCGACGGCGCCGAAAAGAAGCTAATTCGCCGAGTCCACTCCAAACAACACTCCCCTGCGTTGCCCCGCCTGTATACTTGTACAAGCACAGTGCGATATCAGATAAAACGACAGATTAGACCTATCTAAAGTACGACGTCATGAAACCCTCGCCGTCGAATCCTTACTCCATACAGGGCTCTATTCGAAGGTTATACTCCGGCAAAGCGTTATTGGTGGGAATTTGAAGCATGGTCGGGATATCCATCGACCCCATACTGCCTCCCGGTAGGGCCGGTTCCGTCATCTATGCAGGATATCGCCCGGGTACCACGTAGTCTGTAGATGTGGCTTGAAACTTTGTCATCTCACCGTAGCACAGAAAACAAAGGAATGCTGTCTCTGTATGGCAGGTATTGGACGATTGGGCACTATTCCGCATCTAGATTAGTGTATTATTAAAAATCAAGACGCCCATCCGGCTACTCTGCCGAGATAAAAACATCTGCACCGCAACGAGGCGATTACGACCCGTGTACGGAGTACTATACGGAGTCAAGGACGCGCGGGATGGATTCTGTACTCAGTGCTGTCTCCGTGCGTCCGAGTCAGTCGACACGAGCAGAAGCAGGAGCTCGTTTGTTTTGAACCTAAGGCCCTGCGGTCCGCATAGGCACGGACGGCAGTACGCGCATTCATCTCTTTTTTTTATTTCCCCCCTCTAGCCTCATGTTTCTTGGCATCTGACTCTGATTGCTGTCTCGTTGTCCCGGCAAAGCCCAGCGACACGATGTATCATGTGGTCTGACTTCTATATCAATGTCGTACAGTCCATGCAAGATGCATAAAGAGTGGCAGCTGAAAGACTCGAGACATGATTATGCTTGGCGCCTCACTTTCAACAGTACATGGCGAGTCATTGCTATTCAGCTCCATTGCGATGGTTCTTTTCGCCACGATGCTCGCGTTTCGCCTTATCCGCGAGGCTGCAGCAGAGAAGCGTTAACTAACTAGTGCAATTGGACAGGGCAAGCTGCATAATGGTGGCGGTACAATGCTTGCTTCGATTTTGGGCATACTGGACGCATACTGGGCAAGAAAACAAGGTTGTCCTGGGGAATGCTGCATGCCTAACTGAAATCACTGCGTTGGCTACGCTTCAGGCTGCGATCGTATGCAGGTGGATGATCGTCTAGCAAACTGTTTCGTACCCGGATTGCCACCAGATCGAGGGAAACAATGGACAACGATGTCAAACCCTAGGAAGACAATGATGATGAAGGTCGAAGTCGTCGATAGTCGATGAGAAAGCCGTTATGGTCCTAGCCCTATACCCTACAATCACATGACCAGCTTCTACTACGACAATTCTGTAGTCTCAGGGGTACGTCGTAACTATATATTTATATTAAATGCATTTGTATAAAACCAGAAGCGAAAAGATGATAGATATTGATATAACTACTTTCCCGACTTTATCACAGTTGGGTGGAAGCCGTACCGGAAAGCCCGACTACGACCACTACAACGCCATATCTAGAATAGCAACTCAAAGGGTTGAAATCCATCAATTACTATTGATATCCATGATACTGACAATAAAAAGATACTCAGTTCATTTCATTGCCTTTGCGACCTCTGCAACATGAAGCCAATTTATTCACCTTGGCCCTCCGGCTCAATAAGCCGCCGCTATTGAGGTCAAGATTCGGATAGCCCTCAATAATCAGCACCCTGAAACCCCAACGCCTCCCACGTGGTGAAAGAAGCACCTACAGACTACTTTAATCCGCGTTCCTGCATCATGGATTGGAGAAATTTTATCGAAAACGGACAGAATCTTACCAAGTTCTTTCCAAGCTGCGTTTTCATACCGAAACGGTACAGCAGACTACATGAATATCGCCATGTTCCTATCCAGATTCCACGCCCTGTGGACAATCCCGGCGTCGCTGGCGGCCCGGGTTGACCAGACACCTTCGAGCATCTCCCAGTTCGAAGTCCATTCGCTTCCCGGGGCTCCTTCTTTGCCGCCCAGCTGGGCTGGATGGCTTTCTGTTCCGGATATGGAGGACGGTAACTCGTTGTTCTTTTGGCTTGTCGAGGCTGAGGATTCTACGTACGATGACAATCTTATCAGTTAGTCGACTCAACACCAACCTCCAAAGATATGCAAGCTGACAAGACTAGTCTGGCTCAACGGCGGCCCAGGCTGTTCCGAAACGCGTACACCTAATCGGAGAGTCCTATGCAGGCTTCTACATCCCCTACTTCGCATCCGCCATCATCGAGAACCAAGGGTCCTTCCCGCTAGACCTCGCTTCCCTGTCCATGGGCGATCCCACGATAGGAGACCCCGCAGCCATGTCCTCCGTGACTGTCGGGAAATACCTCGAATCCCAAAAATCCGCCCTCCAGATCCCCGACGACATCATCTCAGCCTTCACCGAAGGAAGCGAGGAATGTGGCTTCGACAAAATCGTTCAAAAACTAAACACCTCCCCCCCGAAATCCGGCCAGATCCCTATCCCCGGAAACCCAGATAACCTCTACACCCTGAAAGGCTCAGACGAGCTCATCAACGGAGCAGACTGCTACCCACACGCAACCGACGCAGACGGTGTATTATCCTCCATACTGAATGAAACAGACTGCCTCGGCTCCTGTGCAACCTTCAACACAGCCGTGAACTACCTCTACACCAAGACCAATTGCTTCAGCCAGTATGACATCAACGACGGCTGCGACAAAATCAGCACGTTCCCTATCCTCGCGAAGTACTTCGGCCGCGCAGACGTCCAAACAGCACTCAACATCCCCCCCTCCATCGACAGACTCGCCGGCCCATTACTCCGCCTGCAGCAATGCTATCCTCGCAACCTTAGCTCTATCCGAAACATTCACCATCCCGATACCACCTACATTTTCCATCCTCTCTTCAATCCTCAATAGCGGCAGCACTGCGGTGCACGTGTACTCCGGCGAAAACGACTTTCTGCTCAACCACTTCGGCACAGAACTCGTTCTGCAAAACATGACCTGGAACGGCGCGCAGGGGTTCGCGGAGGAGCCGTCGAAGGTGTTCTACAGTGATGATGCTAGACCGGATGATGGGAAGAAGAGTGAGGATAAGTCTGTGGTGGGGACTTGGGGAGAGGAGCGCGGGTTGAGTTATCATTTCTTCCATGGGGCAGGGCATAGTGTTTTTGCGAAGAAGGGGAGAGAGATGTTTGCGTTTGTTAGGGATGTTGTTGTTGCTTAGATTTTTTTGGGTTTTATAGATGGTTTTGTTTTTGATTGGTTGTGCTGGTTGTAAAATGAATGCTGTGGATGGGAGGAAGCTCCTACATTTTCAAGGCATGGAAATAACGACTAAGTTTAATATTTTATTTTCTATTACCCATCCGCTATGCAAAGAACTAGAAAGGGGAAAACAAATACCATACTCCATCCTTGCTAAATCCCTTCCATGACCTTGTATTCCTTGCCCCATCAATCCCAGACAAAAGAGAAAACGAACAAACTGAAAAGAAAAACAGGTCATGAGGTTGTGTACATATCAGTTCTCAATAAATCATCATCCATAATTTGGGCTTTGTGTTTCCTTGTATCTGAGATGAATCCACCTCATACACATGTCATTTGCTGACATAGGAAGACATGAAAGCACGAGTTGTTGCACATGTTTTAGGTAATGGAAAAGGGAAATTAGACGGTAGCATCACCGACGGAAGAACGGTGCCTGGTTTGGCATAGAAAGCAACGAGTCGGCTCGCTGAAACACGTCTCCCTCGAAGAATTTATCACTATACGCACTGGCCGGTGTAGAAGGCACAGTGGCTTGCGCAGCAGGACCAAGCGCCGCACTCAATGGAGTCGCCGGGAGGGGAAGAGACGGAGGCGAGCCCATTCCAAAACCACTTGGGTTAGAAACGGACCCTTGATGCTGTCCTTGCAATGGTGGTCCGTAGATATTCCCCGGTCCGTTGTTCGCGGCCATATCTGCGAGATACGACCAAGGGGATGCCTCTATCAATCGGCCGGCTTCCCTGCTTGCGCGTTGAACTGGGCGGAGGATTATGACGATGTCGGGAGGGAGGAGTTGCATGCTTCTGATCTCGCGCATGTCGGTTACAAGATCGACGAATGAATGCATGAATGTCTTGCACAGCTGCCAGAATTCGCGCTGGTTGCGCATTCCACCGCCTGGCTCTTTGACCTTCATGTTCGAAAGGCGTAGGCCAAGCGCTTCTGAAACTTCTAAGCACACGCGGCATCGACGAATGAGGTTGTTCCATAACATCTGTATTCCCTGGGGCTCTCGTGCATGCTCTGCAACCTCTAGGCATCTCATAAACTGACGACGGGCCAAGGGTAATGCTTGAAGAGAGGCAGTGTATGCTGCGGTGAGCTGGTGGAAAATCTTCTCGAATATCCGTTCTTCCTCAATTTCATCTAGTCCCGTCATTGGGTTTATCCGCGGCACGACTGAGCTAGGAATCGGTGGGAACGATTCGCCCGAGCGTGGTGTCGCAAGGGACGAGGGTACTGATGTATTAATAAGGTTGGATCTGCTACTCGACCGGCTGCGCGATCCGAAGCTAAATGAAGGGGGAGCAAAGCCTGGTGAGCTGACCGTAGACTGGAAATTGCCTGGCCCTGGTATTGGTCCATTTGCAAACTGAGGACGCTGGATAGTAGTGTCGCTGCGGAATCGGCGCACTGACGGAGCTCGATCCCTTGTTGATATCATTGTTGGTCCAGGGAAGCGGTCTGAGGTGACACTGGCACTCTCTTTGTTGATTTCTGGTATAGGTGGTTTGATCGATGATACTCGCTTGCGAGTTCCTAGGGGCACTCCTAAGCCCATGCAGGCATTTCGTAGTTCGCACACACCCCCGTACACCATAAGCATCAAGGAACGAACATAACGCGCGTCTCCGTTGGCGATAATCTTGTCTAGGCTATTGCGCAGCTGCATAGCAACGTGCGTGTAGGCCATTATGCAAGTTTCGCACTCGCGCCTAACCGTCTCATTGGACAGTTTCGCCACGTCCGTATCCTCTGGGTTTTCCACGCCTTCAAGAGCCTCGTTGAGTCGGTCCACATGAGTAGACGCGTTGTAGAAGACGATTTCAAGACTGTTCCTTCGAGAGTCGTCCCGTTTGATCACATTAATCAAAGCAGACACGTGCGACTGGACCTGGAAGAGTGCGAATAGTATGCCTTTGGCACCTTCAATGATAGGATCTGGCGTTTCCTTTTCGCCTTTGTGTTCTGGCAAGCTCGACATTCTATTGACGAAACCGTCCCTCAGTCGTCTCCGTTCCTTGGGACTGCTTGGACTCGATGAATTACCGCCAGCCGCGGCCCCAGACGGTCTTGTTTTGAGAAGAGAGCCGTGACTAAGCCCACGGAAGTGACTGTTTCGATATGGACGCGTCTCATCCAAGGTACCCAAATCCGTATTTTTCCGATTGACGACGCCCATGCGTTTGCTGCGGGCAGCTATCGAGGCTTGTATGATTCCCTCACTGTTACTCCGATTGCGTTCATTGGCTGGTATAGGATTGATTCCCGGGCGCTGGAGTACGCCGCTTTGGTAGGGAGTCTGCCCAGAAGCAATACGATAATGTGACTTGATAGGGATTGGCGGGGGCCGTGATAGTGAAGGTGACCTAGGACCAGAGGCACCGTCACCAGTGCTCGGGATGACAGGGAAACGACTGTTTAGTCCACGCTTGACGGGCTTGGGGGTCTCGAGTACTGCGTCACTGGGGAATAGTTCAGTCATCTAGCCCGCACGTTTTATTAAACCAGACGCCGTACCTTGGCTCGCCGTGACCTTCCACCTCTAGGGTGGTGTCCAGTTGCCGTGTTTTCATGAACCGTTTCAGCTCCGCAGTTACTGCAACTTCTTTTTCATTATCAGACATCGAAGGTGCGATTACCGTCTCTGAGTCCTCCAACGCTTGTCGCAAAGGGGCCTTTAACGGATTCCCGGCGACTTTCAAGATCTGGAGCTTGCTCATTTCTGATAGTCCAAGAGGTAAATCTTCGAGACGATTTTGCATCACCGACAAGACGCGTAGGGAGTTCAACTTCTTGATTTCTTCCGGTAAATGGCTGATCTTGTTTCGGCTGATGTCCAGGATTTCCAGGAGTGGCAATTTGTACACCTAGTGCCAGATGTTAGTATTGGCCAGTGTCAATCATCGAATGGCAGGCGCCGTACTCCTTTTGGGAACTCCCGAAAATTGTTTGCTCGAATATTAAGGTATCGTAGGTGGGAGCACTCTGAGAAACGGAAAGGGATGTGAAAGATATGATTATTCGACAGTGAGAGTCTGCTACTAGTTAGTCCTAGGTCTCCACGCATGTCTTACTCGATTGGAGTTCGTCGTATTTTAGGGAGCACTGAAACAGACCCACCTTTCAACTTCATCTTTGATGATATCGACCACTGGTTCGGGAATACGGACAATATTCGAATGGCCCAGATCGATCGTCAGTTTTGGCTTAACAACGTCACTGACAGCCTCGTTTCCGGCCAGCGAACGCTTGGTCTCTTGGATCCCATTCTCCACTGCACGACGGGTAATTTCAGTGGTCTCCTCTTGCGAAAGCAGCTTAGGGCCTGGGTGAGGTCTCGCGCTGCCGCTGGTCCTATTACCACTTTCGCCCATGTGTCCATTGCCTTGTGACGTTTCTGATTCACTTTTGGGTTGGCCATCGTTGGTGGAAGAAAGAGGGGGGATATTCGGTTCTGGCGTTCCTCTGCTTCCGGTATCCTCCTCATTGCCATGGTATAGACGGGGTACCCTAATCGTGTCCTCCGGACGAACCATTGTAGAAAGCATTGTCGATCGCGCTGGCTTTGGCAGACAAACGGAGTAAAATAATAAAAAATAAAATAAAAATAAAAATAAAAAGACAAAGGCCTGCCGATGTGTATCACCCGATATTATTATGAACCGTTGTTCGCTCCGAACGAACCATTCAAACGGAAAGAAATTCCACGGGGTACGGAGAAGGATCGAAATAGAGCATTATCAGATGACTGAAAAACAGCGAAGATATCGACGTGTACACCGGCCGAGTGCGATGAGATGGGATTGCGATCCGTGCAGAGACTCGGAGTCGGTCCTGAGGCGCAAAACAAAGTCCGGACAGTCACGTCAGTGCTCGGGGGGGGATGGGCGAGTTTCGTTCCAGAACAGTAATATGCCGTATCGAGTCGTGTGTCGGAAACACCCCAAGTGTCATGACAGATCAGTTTATCAACTAAAGCTCATGAGATGTGGTGGTCAGAATGCACTATTGCTGAAGGGACTTGACGCCAAACACGGAGCCGCGAGACCAGCGCCGACCCGATCGAAAAGGAAGGGAATTCTGCAGCCGAAGCAACGAGGACGGAATCGAAGCGGCGATAAACGACGGAATAGTTCAAGGGGAATAATAGGAATCCAGTCCTATTCAGGCCGTGGAGGAGGTGTTGGACAGTATCTCTTTTTCTGGTTCAGGGAGGACGAGAGACAGGGTTGCGGCTCTTTGATTGGCCGGTAGCCGCTGTCACTACACTCTTGTATCAAAAAGGAATTCGAAGAAAACAGAGAATAAGCTATGGAATTGTATGGAATTATTGAGTATTGTAGATTGGAAATGTTTGAATAGATGGTTGCATTTGTATTGTTTGAGAGAAAAAAGTGGTGAAAGTGAAAGTACCCCGATTTTTACCCTTTTATACATTTTGGCATCATATCATAACAACCAAAGAAAAGAAAAAAATAAGAAAAATCTAATAGTATACATGTGCCACAGTGCGTCTGGTATCCGACTCCCAGGACATAACCAACCCATATAAACCAAGTACTATTAACGCATCAAAGAAGACTACGTCGAGGTGTAGGCTCCGCGGTCACTGCAGCTCCCTCTTCCACGCCTTCGTCCAAAGCAGCTGTATCCTCGCTCTCCGCACTCTCCGGGGCACCGCTAAAGGACGCTGCTTTCTGGTTCAAGAGCTGAGCTTCCATCTGGGCCCACTCCTTCCAGCGCTCGAATTCCTTGTCCTCCAATTCCATACCCAAAGAAAGCATATTAGGTCCGAATTCGGCGCCGGTTGCTTCAGCCTCTTCCGCAGCAACCCGTCGTTCGATGTCTTCTTGCAAGCGGAGTTGGTAGAATTCACGGCGGGCAATGTCGTAAGCTTCGGTCTTTGTTATATCGGGGGTGTTATTCAGAAGCCACAGTTGGCGTTGGACCACACTATTTTGGGGGAATGAGAGTTAGTAGGGCCACAAGCAATAGTATCAAGGTCAAGGGAAGGAAGCATCTTCCCGGAAAGGAAGGGAATGACTATACACACCTTTCACCATCCAATTTCTTCCCTGGCTGCTGGAGCCGTCCCCAATTGTGTTTCTCAAAGTCTTTGCCGGAAGTTTCGACAAGGACGCGGGGTCTCGCAAGTTCCCAAGGGTGGTCCCGGTAAAACTCCTTTCGCAGCTGGTCTTCTTCGAATTTAATCTCGACGGGTTGGAATAGACGACTAGCTTTCTTCGGTTTCACTCTCTTTTCCTGAGTTTGGAAAACAACTTTTGGCTCGAGAGTTTCGCGATCGGTCTTGATTCGCTGCCGGAAGAGCTGGTGTTGTGGTGGTTGGTTCCGCACGAGAACCTGCGCTGGAGGGATATCGCCCACTACATCGACCCATTGCGGAATTTTCTTGATCTTGCCGGCTGCTGCTTGGTTGATGGCCGTCTGCCGCACCCGAAGGGCTGTGAGGTTGAGTTTGCCCATGGCTGTTCGGGGGGCGTGGGAGGGGTAAAAGGCTGGTTCACGGGCTGGTTTGGTTAAAATAGAACAACACGCGTAGAATACAATATCAGTAGAGCCTTTGCTATCAAACAATAGACACAATTTCTCCTCTGCGCTGCGCTGCGAGCGAGGCCGTGGAGTCAGTCAGTCCGAAGTCCGTCGTATCAAAAGAGTGTGGTCGCCGTGAAAAAGCGGATTGACAATACCCGCCTCCGATTGGCCAAGACAGCGGGCTCCGCAAAGCAGAAAGAAACAGAGACCAAGTCCTCGCGATAATTCAACCACTAACACCAATTTCCCCTCAGCTGTGTCTTTGATTTGGTCAATTATTTGCTGGTCCGGCTTGTTTTGCTTATTTTTTTTTTTCTGCTACTTAGCGCCCCTCCGCCGTCTGCTTGGAGAGCAGCTTGCCCTGCTCTCGTCAAGCTGCCTCGAGATTTTTGTTGGACATGCATGGTTGACCCAATGCCACGATGTCTGCCGCCTCATGCCTCATCCCAATAGATCTCAAAGCGCGTCGAACCCGCGGGCCCCTTTGTCCCAGGGGCCGAAGCGAAAACTGTTTACTAAGTCCAGTTCGATGCCTCAACCAGAACCCTCGTCCCACAATGCCTCGATCAGAAGATTCAGTCCCAGACGTCCACGGCCGACAGTTGCTTCAATAGCAGACGTTTTCGTCAGCTCCCTGGTGATAGCGAGTTTTTGCCATGAGCATTCTCCTCGGGGGAAAAGGATATCTACAATATGCATGGGGTCGACGAATAGTGTACCAAGGTGGCATGGCTGGAGTGTGGCTGGCAAGAGGCAATTGTCGCCATCGTCATCGTCAAGGAAATATCTGAACTGTCTAAGATCACCGGTAGAGAGACTGGGAGTACATTGTTCAAGAACGCAGCGGATGTTCAGCAGTGGGGTTGCGCAGAGTGTAAAGGATTGGGGCCACGATGAGGATAGCTCGAGAAAACGGCCAGCGGAGCAAGATCCTTCACTTGGGGAGAGTCATGAGGAAGCAGAGTGGGACCGGGAGAAAGACTTGAATGACAGTCCACCACATCAGCCGCCAGATCGACCTGATCAGGATTCAACCGATACGCCAACCTCCTCGAATGAACAAAATAGCACACTTCCCGATGAAAGTACCACCTCACTCGATTCTGGGTCGGATTCATCGACTTCGAATATATCGATCCATCCAATCAAACCCCGCACTCGAAGGTTGACTCCAGCGGCAGAAAAATACACGGCTACTTCGGAACTATACCATGCAGCTTTCGGGGAAAGTCTGAACTGGGAAGAGGCAGTCGACACTGTGTCTCGAGATAATACGGTTAACCCGCGGAAAATTCGGCGTTTAAAGATCCTCAAGCGTTGGAGGAATATGCATAGAAATACAAGTAAACGGAGTCGCGTTGGTATTCCATCAGTGAGAGATCTGGCTACGGCACTCTGGCAGGAGGAGAAATCGAACCAGTATATCTTTCGACTCTACAGGGATGTCCCCTCTCCTGGTGTGTCCTACTTCTCAAAACGGACACGCGGTGAGCTTTTACGACGTTTTTCAAGACCCCCAGAACGCCGCTGGGTTGATGCTCGCCGTTATCTTGCGTTGGTGGAAGATATGATCTCATCCGGCCTCCCTATGTCCCGTTCCCTATGGACTTCTGCTATTCACCTGGCTGGCCGTGCAGCCGGTAGAGTGAAGAAGCATGACCTGATAAGAGCGATTGGGGTATGGCAGCAAATGGAGCATGTGGCTGGCATCAAATCAGATCATGTTGCCTTCAACACATTATTCGACGTTTCTATCAAAGCTGGCCAATTTACTGTGGCGGATCGGTTAGTAGCGGAAATGAGAAAGCGTGGTCTTGGTTTTGACCGCTGTGGGAAGGTCACCATGATCTACTACCATGGGTTGCGGCAAGACTTCGAGGGCATTCGCCGTACTTACAACGAATTTGTGGATAGCGGAGAATTCGTGGACACTATGGTTCTCAACTGTCTGTTGGCCTCCTTCATCCGAGCCGGGCAGGTAAAGACTGCAGAACTATTGTATCTTCGCATGATGCAAGCGCAGGCGACTACGCAGAAGCATCTCGTCGATGGGAAAAACCATCATTCACCGACGTTGTCTTCGGAGTTCAACATTTACCGCAAAAGAGCTCAGAAATTAACTCGTCTCCTCAAGTTTTCTATGCTACTAAAAATCAAGCTCCCCGAACATTATGATGCGCTCCAGGACGCATTACCCATGACTCCAGATACACGCACTTTCCACGTCTTCCTCAAATTTCACGCCCACGAGTCGGGTGATTTGCCAGGCTTCATGTCGGTCCTGGCAGACATGGAGAACACATTCGCAGTTCCTCCTCGCGGCATGATATACCTGTTGCTTTTCGAAGGCTTTGCGCAACACGGGCGCCGAAGAAAGGCTTGGTCCGCTGAACGGTTGCAGGAGGCATGGAGAGCTTTCCTTCGTGCTCTTCATGAGTCCAAGCACAGAATGGAAGAGCGCTTTCTTCCACAAACACGAAATATTGTCTGGGAGAACCCACTCGCAAGCACGGCTGCAGCCACGGCATTGAAGCCGAAGCGTCCAACAGATGACGGATCAAGTGGGTTTTATACAGCACTACCATCGGCCACCCTAAGTGCAAATGTTGAGTCTGAAGGAGGCCAAACCCAAAACTCGGAGCCGCAGATAGAAGAGAACCCAGGCGAAGAGGAAGACGACGAGCTTGGTACGACTAGCGACAGCTTTGAAGATATCGAGGTAGACGTGGATGAGCTTTTCGGCACTCCAACCCGCGTCCAACAGGAGCCCCAACAAGATGAACTGGAGGAGCTAGAACGCCGGATCGAAAACGGTGTATTCCTCGGCCGTCGGATGAACATCGCAATTCTCCGCGCCTTTGGCACCTGTTGCGGTCCTGACGAAGTCATGGACGTTTGGATGAAGCTTGAGCGTATTTGGCAACCCGAGAAGCGCAAGATGCAGGATGTGATTGTGGTGAGGGAAGAACTGGAGAGGCAATTGAATCGAATCGGGGGCGTGCACTGAGGGGTCTTCAACTCTTTGTATATTACGATAGACCTGTGTTATATATACCCTTTGGTAAAAATGATGTTCTACGAGTTATTTCACTGCAGTATTCTTGTAAGGTCCGATGTTGCAGATATACATCTCCGGCAGCTGACCCATATCACATTGCTGAGATGCTCTATATCCTTAAGGAGCAATCTTCTATTTATCTGTTCTATTGAAGCTATAACAATGAAAACTGGCCCAATTGGCTATATCATTGACAGCATAGTGTCGTCGTCCTTACAAAATCACGTGATATCGCGTACCTTTCGCAGCGTCTCCCGCGTCGACCCAAACCACAGCAACATGTTCATGTCCACACGTCCTGATCACGACCAATGACGCAGAGATGGCACCCGGTGCGCTCAAGCGTCGCACAGTGGACTTAGATTTCTACCTGCATCGAGTTTTTCGCAAGAATTCGTTCCGGTAAGCGCCCCCCCACCTCGTACATACAAGCACTCGAGACTGAGTAAAAAGCTGATATATTTGACAGACCCCTTCAGCGAGAAGTGATTACGGCTGCAGTTGAGGGCCATGATATATTTCTACAAGCGTCCACATCGTTCGGGAAGAGTTTGTGCTTTCAGTTGCCTGCTGTGGTCAGTCATGGCGGTTGGTTATCCTTAATCGATCTCTTGATGATGGACATTAACTGAGATGTAATGTGAATTCCTTGATTTGTGTTGAATAGTCACGGTTGTTGTGTGTCCTTTACTTGCGTTGATGGTAAGTCCCGCGGCTGCCGTATTTGACATGCTATGCAAGGTATTGATTGAACCATAGGCAGATCAAGTCAATGCCCTCCAAGCCATCGGAGTAGCAGTGGCGACAATCAACTCCACAACACCAGTATTCGAGCGACGTAAGATCACTGAAGATCTTCTCTCGGGGCACCCCAGAGCCCGTCTGCTTTATGTGACTCCAGAACTATGTCAGACGCAGACGTTCCGGCGGACTTTGCAGACCGTTCATGCTCAAGGGCAACTTATGCGGGTTGCCATCGATGAAGCTCACTGTATCAGTGAATGGGGCCATGACTTTCGCCCAGCGTATAAGGAGCTTTCGTGGTTTAAGACTACCTTGAAGGATCCAGTTGTTTCAATTACAGCTGTTACAGCGACGGCGACGCCACGAGTCCGTGCTGATATTATCAGCTTGCTTGGGCTGAACGCTGAGCAGATGGAAATATTCAACACGCCCTCTGCACGACCCAACATCCACTACGAAGTCAAATACCTCGAAGACTACGCCGGCGACCCGTTGGTAGCCGAGCCATTTCAAGTAAACAACCTCATCTCATGGCTCCTTTCCATCGACGCCCGCCGCAAGGAAAGATTACGCCCAAATACCACAAATCTCCCCCCAATATCCGGAATCGTCTATGTTTGCTTCCGCAAAGCCGCAGAAGAAGTCGCCAATGCCCTCACCCACTCCAGCAACGGCCGCATCAACGCAGTAGCATACCATGCCGGTTTCACTGCGGAAGAACGAACGAATATCCAGGCAATGTGGACTTCCCCACGACCGTTTCCAGCATCCGAACCGCAGGAACCAGATAAACCACCACCAAGCTTCTCCATTATCGTCGCGACGACGGCCTTTGGCATGGGGATTGATAACCCCTGCGTCCGGTTTGTGGTGCACTGGACTCCACCTAAGAGCTTTGAAAGCTTCGTGCAGGAATCTGGTCGTGCAGGACGTGATGGTCGAGCCGCTGCGTCGATTGTCTACTATAACGCACAGGAACGAGAGAGGATGAACGACCGACTCAAGCGAACAGCGCAGGACGCCCCGAATCGCGGGATAAAGAAGGCCACATCCCAAGCGAATCTCCAAGCGCAACTTGAAAGTTTCTCAAAGGTAGTACGGTATTGTGAGACGACGCATCGATGCAGACATGAGATGATCATGGAGCTTTTTGGGGACTACGAGCTTGAGAGGCTCCGTGCGAATTGGGATAACTCTGGGAATGGAGTTGTAAAGTCAGAGGAGAACTCGTCTCCGTGTGACTATGCTTGCGATATTTGCAAGGAAGGGCCAAAAGCGGTTGCTGTGCGTAAGTCGAGGATGGTGACTGAGAGTGCCCCAGAGGATTTTGTTGACCCGGGCATGGCGCAGATTATGCAGCTCATGTTTCCAAGGGCTTTTCGTTGAAGATATTTGAACTGATTTTGTTATTTGCTTCTCATATATGGTGTCTGGGATATCCTGGGTGGCAGGGTGCATTTTACGGCGTTGTTTTCAATTTACGAATAGCTGCTTCACGCATGCTAAAATTAGATCCAGCTGCTATTTTCTTCTCTTCCTTCTCTTCCTTCTCTTCCTTCTCTTCCTTCTCTTCCTTCTCTTCCTTCTCTTCCTTTCCTTCCTTTCCTTTCCTTTATCTCCTTTTCTGAATAAAGAAAATGACGTATTCACTCGTTTGATGCCTGTTCGCTTAGACTTTATATGCAGTCTCTCCCCACCATGACATCCGCCCCATTCGCCAACATCGCCCAACAGCCCATGATGGCGCTGGACAAGGAATCCAAAAAGGATATCGAGGCATGGGCTAGAATCGTCAACACTCAGTTGGGCAAGAAGCTCAAGGAATCTAATCTTCCACTGAAGGGTCTGGTCGCCAAATCTCTCGAGAAAGGTACGTACCGAAACACTTGCGATTTTCGCTAGTTACTGATAGCTCTCTACTATTAGATGACTTTCAATTCGTGCTGAACCAGCTTGCCATTCTCTGCGATCTTGGTGTTTCCCTGCCCTTAGACCAGACAGCTCCGTCAGAGATTGGAAAGAACTCGCGACGCCTAGCAAATCGCAGGCTTTGAAGATGATCTGTTGCGAATGTGGGAAGCAGTGATGACCAAGCCAATAGAGGTCCAGACTGCCTATGATGTGGTTTTTGCGTTCTTCAAGTCTTTGGAGAAAGTCATCATCACTCAACCACCAGTTCCTTCGATGAGATGGTGACCCCCGTAAGAGGAATCTCGGACTCCTGCATCAGAGGTCCACTTCGTCATATCTTTAACCATGCAAACGAGAATATACGGAGAGAATTGGAACAATCTTCATGTGATTCAATGGAAGAACTTCAGGCGGCTGTCCAGGACCTCGAAAGCACTTTGGCGTGTTAGGATCTCCAGGATAAAAAATGGCCCCTTCTTCATAATTGTTTTTAGTGGGGTATGGTGCTTGATGGAGGATGCCGGGAATGGGCGATTTATTGCGTTGAATCGGATCATCAGCTTGATATACCTGCCAACAAGAGAGAGCATCTGTGAGAGTTGGCCATTTCAAACACACAGCTATATGCAGGAAGAGCTGTGAAGACATAGTTGGACAAAAATATACGCAGCCATGATGGTTGAACCTCTGCATCATTTGTTGAAGGGGATGGTGGAGTACACCATGAAATGGTGTGTGATGCATGTGAGGGACCAACAACCAAGTTGCAAAAGGAAGCACGACAACTTGGATAAGGTCAATCCAGAGAATATGACAGGTACTGGACAGGTTGATGAAAGATTAGAGCATAGGATCTGGTATCTGTTCTTGTCAACAGAGTCGAAACTGGATGTATTGTTGTCTCCCGGTCGAGCTCTACCATTAGCATTTGGCCCCAACCGGCCCTCATAATACCTAGCGGTTCCACTCAGCGGTCCTCCACTGGATCACCGACCTTTATGCAATGAAGTGATGCAGGCAAGTCCTGATTGCCTGCTTAGAAGGACTTGCCAACTTAGATTGCCACCAGAAATCTACTAGCAAACCGTGCCTCGTCATGATCCACAAATGTGGTGGGACAAATAGTCTCGCCTCAATGGCTCCAGATTCGGTATCTTGTTCCTATTTCGGGTTACGAATTTCGAATTTCGAATTGACCGACAATCACCATGTACAGAATTGATGTTTGATGAGAGCCGATAACATATGGTTCCATGCAATTGCTATCGGGATCCTTCAAGCGACCTTTGAATACTGTAAGTCTAGCATGTCATGATGCTGACTGAATATTATCCATTTGGGCCCCGGATTGAATAATCTAACTCGCAGCATAGGCAACGAACGTGCCAAAGAATAGATGGAGGGTCATCGAAGCGAACCCCAGCAGAGAAGACGGCCTTCGATATAGGTAATAAAACGAATTACCGAACGCTTCTCGAGGGCGCGTGGCGGGTTTTGCTGTGAAGACAACTGTCGCAGACATGCATTTGTATTGGAATGGGTTTCTACCTACCTTTGACGGCCATGTATGGCCGCTGGTGCAGTCAACCTTGCGAAACCCTACCGCACTCGGCGGAAAAAGACAACCTGAATCGATGGAACAAGCGACCCAGGATTCAACAACTCATAACCACTTCGCAACCAGAAGACTTGTCGAGAGAACATATGGTATGGAAAGAAAAATTCTGCGGTTTACAATTAAATCGTTCCTTTCAGCTATGTTTTCGAATGATCACCACAAAGGTATAAGCTCGATTGATTCGACAAAACTGGACGCCTTAAACACGTATCAAGTGTGCGCCTCATCATGATCTTTGTCACTGCCTGCTGCGTCGTTCAGCGGCATTACAGTGCGCTCCAAGACAGAAATTGTATGACTTGTTCATACCATGTTACTGGGGCAAGCCAGACCAGCCGTACAATGCTTCGCAGGTGCCATTTTGGTTCAGGCCAAAAACAGGGACACTAGTTAACTCAACGCCACAAGGCCTTCTAAACGAGACCTTCTTTGATATGGGTGAGAAGAAACGCCCCTCAAAATGGACCAGGACTAAAATCAGATGCTGAAAGTACCTCTCATCCTTACTACATTGTCTGTCGCCCTCTAGCCCTAGAAATTCACCCGGCTCAGAGAAAGAAGACGAGGCAGAGACCCCGTCAAGAGATGTCCTCCATGCGCTTTTCAGAACTGGTCTTAGGAGACACAGTGTCAAAACTGTGGATTCCAAATGGTCGCTAGGTAAGCTTGCAATAAATGACTCTCGTCTTTTTTGAACAAAATAATAATGTTTTATTTTTCGGTCATTGTAGTATGAACTACGACATGCGTACGGATACCTGGTTAGGGTCCTACCGCAGGATAATCAAACAAGAAGTTGAAGCCATTCATAATTTCCTCCATGATCTCATGAAACAGGCCCGAGAGGATCATATCGCATTCAATCATGACACTGGCCTACTTCACAATGTTCTGAATCACGATCAGAGGGAGGAAATCAAAGCCCCAAAGGCGAAGGGCTCGGTTGCAGGCGAGTAGAAACCAATGATGGTAAGGTGGGAAGAGAGGAGCAAACGTCGTGAACGGCGGAAAGTTTCTGGCGGAAATATTTGGCATGTGGAGGATTTCTATGGTCTTAAAAAACGTGTTGTTCCGGGTGTCTATTAGTTTAAGGGATCTTGCAAGGTCCAGAATGGTATACATTAGCTATCTTTCTAGACTATTTGGCTGCACATACTTGGCTGCAGCTTCAGCCGCAAGCTAACCAATTGACAACCCCTCAGGGTCTTCAGAATCAGCATGTCCACATATAGTTCTTTGACGAACCATGCCCGCAAATCTACCATAACACAAAGCCACCCGTTCTAAGCAAGCCTCCACCCTTCCTGGGTCAAATGAGATCCAAGGTACAATTACAGACCCGGCGGCGGAGGAACCTAGATGATCATGTCAGTACATTGGTCTATACCACGGATTTAGAACAAAGACGTTGATACTTACAGCGCTGTAACCAGCACCTCCAGGCGGAGGCGGAGGGGGAGAACCAGAGCCTGGCGGCGGGGGCGGGGGAGCTTCGCCAGATGGCGGAGGCGGCTGTGGGGTAGAACCTTGCGATTGTTGCTGCTGTTCCTGTTGCTGTTGAGCATACTGTTGGTAATATTGATAATAGGCGACATAGTTCTGGTAACCGCCGTATGCAGCGTACGGGTCGGTTCCGTAGTATTGGGCGTATTGCGCACTGTAGTCAGCTGCGCTGGCAGCAGCACCAGCACCAACACCAGCACCGGCGGTGGATGCTGCAGGGGTGGCCTGTCCGGATGGGCTTTCCGTGGCTGGCGAGTATTGTTGTTGGTGATGGTTGTTGTAGCCGCCATAACCACCACCGCCGTATCCACCCTGTCCACCCTGTCCACCATGGTGACGATCTCCTCGCTGACCATAGCCACCACCGTAGTTGTGCTGGGGCGGGTTTTCCTTGAACCGTTGGTACTGTTCACGGACATTGGCGAGCAAGTCATCGCAGAGCTCTTTTGCGGTATTGACATCGTTGGGATCGGGTCCACTGCAGATAGTTAGTGAGGTGTAAATTGATTATCAAGGCATACATGCGATACTTACGCCACGTGTAGATACATCGGCTCATCACTTTCCCTGCCGGTGTTGTGCTCAATGAAGCCAGATCCGCGGCCCTTGATTTGGACCTTGCAGCGGGTTCTTTGCTGGATATGCTTCACATAAGCACCGCCCTGTCCGACTACTTGGGCGCGAAGGTTGAATCCGGGAATCGGTTCAAGGTCAACAGGAATACGCTCTTCGGGCCATTTGCGCTGTGACGAAATTAGCTTCCTCTTTAGCTTCTTGAATTTGCCAAGGGGCCAAAGAATATCCGCAGGTAGTAGGAGCATTTCATACACGACCATATTCATCACGTTCCACTGGCTCCGGTGGCTCACGTCGACGGAATCGTCGTTCATCGACCAGGTTCGGGAGTTCCTTCTGCATGAGATCATCGATGATTTCAACGGCCTTTTCGAGCCCGTCCTTGTTCGTACTCGTCACATGAAGGAACAGAGGGGGATTCTATGTGAGACAATGTCCATCAGCAAGCCGTATCCTAATCCACTGGAAAAGTATCACATACCGCGGCAGTAGCCAAGCTCTTATCCGGATAATAATTGCCTCGGGTCGTGACATCTTGAAAAGAAAAAGAGATGAGCTTCCTTCTATACTCAAAACAGCAGTGGACATGGAAGGCGTACCCGCGCCAGTTTCATCTTTAATCTAAATTCACGCAGCGGAGGTCAGCAGATGCAAATGAGGGTGTGGATGCTATGCGGTTTCGATTTGGGTAAGCATAATCACAACCACAAGGATTGGAGAGACAAGAAACCAAAAAGAGGAAAGAAAGGAAGCAGCTAGTAGGTAGCTGGCAGTAAATGCCTGGTGGATCAGCAAGTACAACAAGGAGTAATTACCATCTTTTGAGTAGAGCCTTTTGTGAGAGTGTAGCGATTGCGCAAGTCATTGATCTCGATATCCTTGATATAGTCTCCGTCAGCAACGTAGATTTCAGCATTCAGCTTTCCGGAAGCATCAACGTTCGACGGCGAGGCGGATTGCGGTGCGGGACTCGACGTCTAGATAAACAAGTCAGCGAGTGAACCAAAATTCACTGGCAATCCAGCGTATGCTTACCGAGCGAATTGGAGGCACATCGACATGCTGAATACCCTTCTTTGCCTGCAACTGAGCATTGATCTTGGCCGCGGCGGCAGCTGTATATCGCAATCAGCCCAAAACTTCATACCCAAATATGCAAAAACAGCGATCCTACCTGCGGCTGCGGCAGGGTCTCCACTAGATTTCTTTCCCGTGTCTGCACCAGGGCTTCCAGGTTCGCGACTTAGAGGGCTGCGAGTGCGAGTAGTTTCGGATTGTCGAGACGAGGGAGATCGAGAACGACGGTCGAAACGCGACGGGCGTCGGGGCTCTGGTTCCGTCTGGTCGAAACGGGAACGCTTACGGCGATCGTCGTCAGCCATGGCAGAAAAATAAGCTGCTGATAAGCCTGTGACAGGGAATGGTCGTAAGGATATGCGGAAAATCCCAAGGCAAGTGTACGGTGCTCCGTAGAGGGACTGCGAAAACGACGGAGAAAGGATTTGGTGGAGTCCGAGACGATCCCGGCGGACACTAAGTGAACTGATATGTACCGGAATGATACTCGGTTATGGGAGTACTATGAGCTGTAGAGTAAGTATAAGATGGTTAAAGAATGAGATGAAAGACCCCAGAGCGATCACCTGTCGCTGAGTACCCCGGCAGTCCAAATTACCAAGAAGGGATCTCAACGAGGCTCAACACAGCAGAGATCAGGTGCTGCACCCGCTAACCCCTTTAGGGACTCGCGGTACTGTCACCGCGTGACGAGCGATGACTCAGCGCTCCGACCTCGGGAGTTCGTCTTTTCCTTTCGATATAAAATGCGAGGCTTCGTGTTGGCCGCCGCATTAGTGCCTCATATCCACAGTCCTTGAATAGGAATTGACCTGTGCTCCCCCGTTTCTTCGCCTGCCAGCCATTTTCGCAGGCCCAGTTTCGGGTGATCATGGCTTTCCGACGTCCCTTGACGGCCGCGGCCGCGGCCGCATCGACGCTGTCGACCGCCGCCAGGACCGCTCCTCGAGCAGCCCCCGCTCTTCCCCGATTCACACTCTCCAGATCCTCGTCGAGTTCGACTTCCGCTCTTGCCTACAAGGCCTTGCACCGTCGCTCGCCTCTCCCGCTGCCCGTCTCGGATACCTCCCCGCAATGGGACGCTCCGACGGCCGTCTCCTCGATCCTGTATGAGACCCCCGTGGCGCCGACGAACCCGCCCAAGCGCCATGTCCTGAACTGCCTCGTCCAGAACGAGCCCGGTGTGCTGTCCCGGATCTCGGGTATCCTGGCTGCCCGTGGCTTCAACATCGACAGTCTGGTCGTGTGTAATACCGAGGTGGAGGATTTGTCCCGGATGACCATTGTGCTTCAGGGTCAGGACGGTGTTGTCGAGCAGGCTCGTCGTCAGCTAGATGATCTGGTCCCTGTCTGGGCTGTCCTGGACTACACGGAATCTGCTCTTGTGCAGCGCGAACTCTTGCTGGCTAAGGTTAGCATTCTGGGCCCGGAGTTCTTCGAGGAGCTTTTGCAGCACCACCGTGAGATTACCACTCCCGGGGAGACCTTGGAAGGTCACAAGGAGAAGAAGTCGATTGCGGAGATGAATGAGAACAAGGAATACCACCCCCGTCATCTTCCTCCCAGTCAGGCTCTGAGACACAAGCACGAGCACTTGGATGCTATCACCCGCCTGGCCCACCAGTTCGGTGGTAAGGTTCTGGACATTAGCACCAACAACTGCATTGTTGAAATGTAAGTTCATACCAACGTAACTCCGAAGAAATCTTAACTAATGTGATCAACAGCTCCGCAAAGCCCAACCGTATCGACTCGTTCATGAAGCTGATTGCTCCCTTCGGTATCCTCGAGTCCACCAGAACCGGTCTGATGGCCCTGCCTCGTTCTCCTCTTTTCGAGCCGGCTGAGGAGGCCGAGAAGGAGGCTGCCGATGTTGTCGATGCAAGCACTCTTCCTCCTGGTTAAACAGAACATGTCCGCTATGAGTTATTCTGTATGAAAAGAACATGAGCTGTATTTTTGTCTATTTATCCTGGTTTGGTTTGATGCCTACGCGCAACTGATATTGTAGACTTCCATTGTCTGTAAAATCCGATGTGAATTAATACTTTTCTTTCTTACCGCTTGGTGTGTATTGTATGGCATGGGATGATGGCTGTAGCAATGTTGACCGTGTCTATTTGAGATTGATATAAGAATACGGCCTTCAGTACCCAAAAAAAAAAAAAAAAAAAAAAAAAGCCCAACCTGAACGCCAGTGTCATGTCATATCCAATGAGTTCGTGTCCAAGAATAAAAAGAAATCCCAAGAAAACCCAAAAAGAGCAGAGAAATCAAAGCCGAATATGAGCTGAGATCCCCCTGCCTCTATAGTCGATTATAGTTCTATAGTGTCCAATCCGAACGCCAACTTCAGCCAATGTATTCATCTTCAAAGAGCCTCCCAGGGCCTCCTTGATAGCACCATAGCCAATGGTCGAGAAATCCAAGTCAACCGGCAGCCGGGGAGAGCGTGAAAGTCCCGGTGGTACATGGAAAGGAAATCGATAGTCAATTTGACCAACGGCCTCGTCATGCTCGTAGAATGCGGTGGCATTCACTGAGGTGATCTCAATCGTGGTTTTGGATAGGGGCGAAGATAAAATGAAATCGGCAGTTGATGAAAAGAGATGCAGCTGAAAGCACGCTCAAGGTTAGCTGTCCATGAGACGACTTACGTCTTGGGGAAAATGGATGGGGTATATCAGATATAGGAAGGTGAGAAATGCCCACCGAAAAGAGCAAATCAAGTGTCTTCAGGTATACGCAAAATCAAGCAAAAGAAGACAATAGTACCCTGAAGTTCAGGTAAGCTAGATTCAATAACAATCTCCGGGACAGGACACGTACATTGCGGATTGAACAAAGTGCGGCTTGCCATCACCATCGGTATCCTCGTGAGATCGAGGAACAGGAACATTCGGCACTTGCATATCGAATGCCAATTTAGACATTGCTTCACCGAGCTTGGGCAACGCGGGAATTGTGCCCTGGTGGGGCTTAATGGTGACAGTAGTATTGTAACCTGGCATCCGGTGTCAAAAAAAGAAGAAATGTTGGCAAAGGGTATCTACTCACCAGAAGCGTATTGTGACATCATTTCGCGACCAGCGCTTATGCCATCGGATCCACTTGCGTCCATAGGGCTCCAGAGAAAGTCGACCGGAATACCTGTGTTCACTCCAGGGACAACTGAGATATCACGAGTTGAGACATGAGCAACCGGAGTAGTGTTATAGAGCAACACGAAGTCTGCTAGTGGTACTGTTGCGGAGTACTCTGTCGGGTTTGTAACGTTTATCCTGGTTTTTATAAGAGCCGAAGATTCAGTGGTCGGTCCTAGTTCCAGAGACTCAATCCGCGGATTCAGTTGATTCAGGGATCCACCGTATGGAGCTAAAACATCAATCAGCTAATGGGTAGAGAGTAGAGATATGCAGACTTACGCTTAACGTCCACATCCCCCTCTGCTGGTATCCTACGTACAGCGACGTTCCCCAATCCTGTTGCGACTTCGGTATCCACAGCCGCGGCGATGTGAAGCTGAACCGATTTTCCTAGGAAAATCAATGCTTGGAGGATATCGGCCATGGCATCCTCGTCCGTGACTCTGAGCGGTACATCCTTCATGGCGAAGTCCACAAACAAAGCGGGGGAGCCATTTGCGTCTACCGTTCGAGTCGAATTTGCAGGCTGCCACTTATGCAGTTCCAGAACCCCAAGCTTCTTTCCGTGGTATAACACATCAGCATCTGCGCGAATATGTGGAATGTCCACCGTCAAGTTAAGCTGCTTTGGTAGATCAATGAGGACTTTCACCAAGGCCGAGACTCTGGGCGATGCTTCCGGAGAATTTGGATTCGCAAATGGGTCAGGAAGAGAGAAATGCACATTCGACATGGTGAAATTCTGGATAAGGTTGTCCAAGGCATGCCCAGTGAGTTGAAATGGCACTGTGACGCTCTTCAGAAGATCCACCATCCATAATGGCGTGCCCAGGGAAGCGCTCTCAGCTCCTCGGACATAAATTGTGGTTGTACGGCCGTTGACATAACTCCTCACAAGGAAGTCAAGCGGCGAGTCTTTCTGCCCCGGGCAAGTTGTCGTCAATTCTTCAGAAAGGCCTTTGATCAAGCCACCGACGTCCATCCTAGTCAATTGACCTGGGTCAATCTGGACTTCCTCGGTCCGGACATCTGCCACGGAGATATGGGGTTCACCTGGCGAGCAGTTGGGAACGAGGACTTTGAACCCAAGCGGGGGAATTCGGACGGCAAACGGAAAATCGAGCATGGCAGTGATGGAAGCATCAACTACCATTGCGCCCTTTTCCGCAGAAATGTCTTGGTCACGCACGATCAACTTGTCGACTTTGACATCAGGTATACGAGGGAAGTCGCTTTCTGTAAGTACTATTAGAATTTCTACTCAAAGCAATGGCAGTGACCCAATACAAACCTTCAAAAGCGATAGACTTGAAAACTGTTTGCCTCCCAAGGCTCAATAGTCCAGACTTCAGATGTAACGTCGCTTTCCCCTTGACCCGTAACTGACCAAGCCTTCCTTCCAGCCAATCCATGGCCACTGCACGGATGCCGGGGATATTCCCTGTTGCCAGATCGGCCAGGACATCGACATGATTCGTGTGTCCGTTCCGGACATTAACTTTAATCGACGGTAACGATGCGGTCCCAACGAGCACATTTCCGTATTCTGGCAGATATACTTCTAGATCCGACTGGCTGGTTTCGACCTCCCTTCCTATCCATGTGGCCATGCGACCAAGGTTTCGAACAGTCCCTCTTTGTACGCGATTGGCATCGACAACGAATTCCCCTTGTACACGAGCTCGAACTCCATCTGATGTTGCTGAATCAATCGATAGATGTGTGGGTTTGAATACGGTAGCCTCCTCGGCGTATCGCTTTACCGCAGCCGGAGCAGCAAAAGCAAATATCAGGACGGCCAGGACGGTTGCCAATAAAACCAAAGTAAATATGATCGGCCACTGTAACCGGGATCTAGACTTTTTCGAGACAATGTCTGAGAATGAAGAGCGACGCTGTGTTGTGTCCGTCCCATACGCCAACGCTTCATCATCGTCCCGACGGGCTATTAGTGGTGTCGATTCGGAGGCCAATTCATACGGTCTGGGTTCTTGCTCCATCAGAGTCGCCGAAGAGTCCATGACCGATGGAGGTTGAGGATTAGAGGATGATTCAGGGCCTCCGTCCAGCAGAGGTCTATCTTCCTCGTCAGCCATGACGCTGGAACGGGTGGGGAGAACGGGAGATAAGATGATATCGAGAGATAGACGGATAGGGAGTGGAAAGAGGATACAAATTGTACAAGTTATGGTCAGAATGAAGATGGAGAAACCGAGAGAAGAGTATACTCGATGAATATATAAGAGTAAGGATGATGATGTGATGTTGTTGAAGAAGACAGAAATGGAATAGTTGAAGCTCTCCCAGCGCCAACTGGTGATGGTCATCGACGTAAGGCGTATTGGTATTACCGGATGCATATATTACATACCAATACCATACCAACCCAAACATACCGTACGACGACCGCATCATTATTATTTTCTGTGCTGCATTGACTCATTTATTTTTGAACGCTTTCCGGCGCTCTTTTGAAATCTCTGGATTCTGATTGAATACAAAGCAATTGTTCTTATCAGATATCCACATTAACTCTCCTCCGAACGCTATGTCTTGCGGTCTCAGATTGGCCGCTGCCCGCACTGCCAGCTACAAGTCACTCCCGACCAGAGCTGTGCGCCAATATTCCTCCACCTCCCCCTCGTCGCCCGCCATGCCTCCCACTTCGCCTTTCGCGCCTCGCCATCTCCTCTCGATTGCCGACTTGACGCCCGCCGAATTCACTGCTCTCGTCCGCAATGCCTCTTCGCACAAACGGGCCATTAAATCGGGCACAATGCCCCAGAACCTGATGGGTTCGTTGGCCGGACAGACCGTGGCCATGATCTTCAGCAAGCGGAGTACTCGCACCAGAATTTCGACAGAGGGTGCCGTTGTGCAGATGGGTGGTCATCCTATGTTCCTGGGCAAGGATGATATTCAACTGGGTGTCAATGAGTCACTCTACGACACATCTGTGGTGGTTTCGTCTATGGTTTCGTGTATTGTGGCCCGGGTCAACAAACACTCCGATGTTGCGGATCTTGCGAAGCACTCGACTTCGCCTGTGATTAACGCCCTCTGCGACTCGTACCACCCGTTGCAAGCCATTGCCGACTTTCAGACTATCTACGAGAGTTTCCCGTCCAAAGGCCACAACCTGTCTAGCTTGGGATTGGAGGGATTGAAGATTGCGTGGGTTGGAGACGCCAACAACGTCTTGTTTGATATGGCCATTGGTGCAGCCAAATTGGGTGTGGACATTGCCGTCGCTACACCCAAGGGTTACGAGATTCCTCCTCACATGCTGGAGATCATCAGGAAGGCCGGCGAGAGTGTCCCCAATGCCGGAAAGCTGACCCAGACTAACGTTCCCGAGGAGGCTGTTAAGGACGCGGACGTGCTGGTTACGGATACCTGGGTGTCAATGGGTCAGGAATCTGAGAAGATCCAGAAGATCAAGGAGTTTGAGGGCTTCCAAATTACTGCGGACCTTGCGAAACGGGGTGGTGCCAAGGAACACTGGAAGTTCATGCACTGCCTGCCTCGCCACCCTGAAGAAGTCGCCGATGAGGTCTTCTACAGCAACCGGTCGTTGGTCTTCCCTGAAGCCGAGAACCGACTGTGGGCTGCCATTTCTGCACTTGAAGGCTTTGTGGTCAACAAGGGCAAGATTGAGTGAACGAAAATTATGTTATAAAATTCTACGATCCATCTAGTGACGGACATGATGGCTCCTGTATTTATAGCGTCACGAATCTACTTTTCCGTGGAAATGCGGGGATTTCCCCGGATTCTCTCTTGTATAAGTCAGCAAATTTTATGACATCGCATTTCTCTGGTTTTTCTCGTTAAGAAAGGAATAATCTGAACTAGTGCAGAACAAGTCTGTCTTTTTCTTAGGAACGTCCAGCGCATTCTGTTGTACAGCACTGTACAGCGCACATGTCGCCAGCTGTGCGCTTTCACATGAAAGTGCCTCGGGCGGAGTCTACTGTATTTCGCCTGCTCTTCCTCTTTCTCCCCGATTTTCACCTTTTCTAGCTCCAGGGATATTGTCACCATCGCCTAGACATTTTCGCAATGGAGGTATGTTACCCTTTACGCCCATCTAACCTTACATCCACTGACCAAACAGCGCTCCTCATCCCGTCCCGGCTTCCAATCCCGCCGCTCCTACCCTTCCTTCAACCACCTCTCGCTTACCCCCTTGACCCCCCGATACCCTATAGACGATGACGATCTCGAGAGCGAGTCCCAGGGCTACTACTCAGCGCGATCTGCGAGTCCAGAAACTGAACGCCCACCCAGCTCCAACGACTACACCAGCACCCCAAGACCCGCGTCATACCTCTCCAGCATGTCCGTCCCAGGAACCCCCGGCGTGTTATCGCAGTCACAGTCTCGCAGTACCTCCCGTACACGTACACGCCATGGCCGGAGCAAGAGCTCAAGTCGCATGCACCAGGATGGTACAAGGACGCCGCGCCGGTCTTCCTCGTCTCGCGCACGGCGCTCGGCCGATAGTGACTCGGAATGGATGCTCCGGACGGGGATTATGCTTGCCTCGTCGACGCGAGAGGAGAAGGGCCAGAGCTGGCTGGTGAAACGGGCGAGTTCGACGAGTCTGGCCTCGGAGGCTGCCAACAATAACTCCTACATCGAGGATCATGCAGCTGCAGCTGCAGCTACCGCCTCGTCGTCATCGCGGCCCCGCAGCAGTACTAATAGCAAGGCGGCCAGTCAGAAATCTCGCTCGGGGATGTCTACCCCGTCCAGACCGGGTTCTCGATCCAGCAGACGGGGTAGCAAGCCTGATCTGGCCACATCGGGTCTTGAGATGACATCCTCTTACACTTGGGTACCTACACCCGCTGGCGAGAAAAGCGAATTTACTCCGGACGCTGTGGACGAGCAGATCCGAGCTGAAATGATCAACATGCAGCAGGACGCTGATGTTGATGTGGACGTGGACGTGGACGATGGTGCATCGTCATCATCGCTATCTGCTTCCGACGCGTCCTCTGATTCTGAGGACGAGATTGACGAAAAGGAGATGCAGCGGTTGACGCGCGAGAGTGGATTCGGGCTAGGCAGCTGGCTGGATCGGATGGTTGAGTGGACGTTCTTTGGTGTCGATGAGTGGCCAACGTTATTCTCAGCTGGGCCTGATAATCGTGATAATCGTAATCCACCTGCTCCCGATGGTGAACGGGTCATGGAAGATCATCAAGTTGCACCAGAAGAAGCAGATGATAAGCATCTGGAAGATTATTCGGACATCGCTACGATCTTTAGCAGAGACGACGAGAATTTTACTCCAATGGTTGACAAGCCAGGAGATGTCGGAGGATGGGAGGATGCAAAATGGTTTCTCAAGGCTATCAGGCAGGCCTTAGTATTGTGATGCATTCGCTTTCTCAACGGTTATTTCCCTTTCTGTATTATTTTACGATCCATGACCATGACACTATATTCACAGCTACTTTATATCTACAGTAATTTAACTAATACCTTCCCTCATAAACACACTACCTCAAACACTGAATACCAAACAATAATTGCAATACTTGGCCAGGCAACTATGATACAAATCATACCTGCAGATTTGTATATTAAATGAGATCCCAGTGCCAATACATTGTAGCCTTCGGCCAGCTCAACATGCATATATTGACATTTTAGTAAGCGCTTATTAGTTGCCCCTCTGGAACCAGGTGTTCCGTACCCTGTGCAGAAAGTTGCCCCTCAACATGCCTTTCGACAGCGTGGTCCTTTCCCTAAAGATAGTTGAGAAATTAACAAATAGACTGGGTTGGACAGTCCCGATGGCGGCTCCCGGTTACAGTTCTTTGTAGTCTTGAGATAATTAAAACGGCTATAACTATACCGTTAAGTTGGTCATATCTGGTTGCCAGATGATAGCATCCTCGATGCGTTCGACGGACGATTCAAAATGTCGATAGCAGGCGAAAGATGAACGCAGTAATATTGAAAAGGAATGCAAAGAACCTATTGATTGACTGGGTCCAGTGTTCATTCATGTGTCTGGTATTATATAACGCCAGATCGACTTGGCCAGCGTATAGGCGAGAGACAATTCGCTGCTTGGAGCAATACTATAGAGTTCCAGGAGATCAGATAGCGTTATTACTGGGTTGCTCTCCACGACTTGAGTCTTCATCCTGTGGTTTTGGGCGAAATTCTCAAAATATCTCAATGCCGTCGACTGCATTCTGATACGCTGCGCTGTTCCATGCGAGGGCCGCCAATTCTGATCGAATATTGTAACCTCTGCTTAGGTTCTTTGTATATCCTAAGGCAGTTTTTGGGTTCCACAATAACTTGTTCCGCTGTCATTTGAAGTCGTTCGGTGGTATGCCATTGTCAGTCTCGACGTCTTTGCTTGTCTGTAGGGACCCATATGTTTGCGTCCAGGACGCGGTACTTCAACCGGCACGGTGGGCCCTAGGTTTCTCTGTTCAAGGTGTTCGAATGTGGCAGAGCCATGGCAGGCCTCGAAAGAAGCTTACCATGCAGAGCATCTTCATATGATATATTTTCTGAGGGGGAAGGGTGCATGATAGTAGGCTGTTTTCGATGATCAACCAAACATCATGGCGTAAACGAGTGCCTCCTTCACGAAGACGTTGTTTCTTTGGTTCAATGAAGACGTTGTGATGAACCTGAACGGGTTTCTTCATTGTCGTGTGTGCCCTTGTGCTGGACGACCGTGTTTCCGTTGAATCACGGTGGACATTTCTGGGCTAGGGCTTCAACGATTCACCTTTGACCTCCTTGTCACAATTTAGACCATTTCAATACCAACATGACATCTCGTGCTAACCAGATATCACGGTCGTTATGGAAATCGGGGAGGGATTCTGTCCATTCGGATTCCATGAAAAGTGTGGGGGTTCGATTGCCCTCTGGTAAGACTCACGCGTATGGCTCTTTCCTGGTTGATGTATAGAGCTAAAGGCCCATGATACCTCATCATGGGAGCAAGTATCTATTGGTTGTTGTCTTGTTAAAGAGAAGAGAGCATGCTGCTTATGAGACGCGGGAATGCTTTCTTTTTCCGTTAACAGTTGAGGATACATTTTGACGGCATCCACTAGCCAGGGAAAATGTGCCTCGTAAACTTTGTTCGGCATTATCTGAAGCCGTTTTCAGTATTCGAAGGTCTGTATAACCCCGTTATTGATAAGGGCGCTAAAAAAGACAATGTGCCATGGATAGTCATGCTGAAGTAGGCGAGATGGAAGGAGGCTGAGGGTGAGAAGAGGATGAAGTTGGTAAGTAGCAGGGCAAGGCAGACGAAAAGGAAGTTAGAGTACGGAGTAGTGAATGTTTCTAAAAGAGTAACGTAGCACATAGCCCTCTATGCGCCGTACAACATACACGGAGCCAGTGAGCTACGTGACGAGAATGACAAGATGTCCACTCCTACAGGAGTACGGTGTGTTATTTAGGAGAAGTAGTAAGCATGGCCTGATTTTATGATATAGACTCTACGAAATACTTTGTACAGAATATCTGACACATGAAATGGACACACATACTCAGCACATATAAAGGTGGCAAGATCGTAGGCTAGGAGCCCAAAAGAGTTTCATTCCACCGGGGCAACAAGTGAAACCTGATGAGTAACAGCTGAATGTCCCTCATGAGTAACATTCTGTTGCTGCCCAATTGTTTCAGTGACCAGCTGTGCTCGACTCAGTTGTCGCGCAATGAACAACCAAAAATACCTCTTTGAGACACGGGATACACAAGGTAAACGAATTGCTTTATGCTTAACTGTTCGTTTTTGCTATTTTTACTCCACAGAACCCGACCTACGGACAATTGCAGTATATAAACGAAACATCCAAAGACAAATAGAAAAAGCCATCCGGTGAGAGAATAAAACACAAGGGTATACAAAACAGGTGGGAAGAAGCATTGCAGGTGCAAGCTTAAGGCAGTCAAACATTTCTGAGCTCTTGACTTCCCGTATGCTAAGCAGACATGTATCAAGATATTAAGGAAAAAAAAAAAAAAAAGGG
>NW_019170456.1:441363-720272 GCF_001890805.1 Aspergillus glaucus CBS 516.65
AAAAAAAAAAAAAAAAAAAAAAAAGTCCTCTTTGCACACTGTAAACGCCAGTTGACTCAACTCTAGTAACATGCAGTAGGTATCGTGATCATATCGTACGTAGATACGAGCTGTCGAGGATCCGTATCATCAAAATTTCCTTTTGTTTTGTTTTGCGAATCGAGATGAAGGAAAATAATAATGCGGTTCGTGTCTTGCCCGGGAAAGAAGCGGTCGTAGTTGATTACCAAGGTCCAACCTTGACCGGGGTTCCGAGGCCGTAAGTTCCAGAAAGCAGTTGCTCTCTGATAGATCCTAGCTCGTTACTACCAGAACCTCCGTAGGTTTGAGAGTCTGGCCCGTGCATCCATCCGAGACTAGAGCCCAACTCCTGAACGGCCGCCTGCAACTTGCCTCCGGAATTCTGATTGTGTTTCTGCAACTTCTGGTCCCAGCCTCCGTATTGTAACTGGATACCTCCACCACGTTTGGCCGCTTCTCTGATCACCAAGATCCAGGCCTTGCAGATTTCATCGTAGGCGGATTCTCGTTCGATGTTGTTCTGTGGCGTGGTCCATCGCGGCAGGGAATGCACAATATCCGTCGCCTCATCTAGGTAATTCAACGATGTCGACGGCTGGGATTCATTTGGCGGCAGGAAATGCGGTGTGAAATCGCTTAAAGCATCTAACAACTGCCCCAAGGGCTGTCGAACTCGGTTGTAGGCATAGTCGGAACCCGGGTTGCCACCCAACGGAAACGAGGACTGAAGGTGCGACTGGTAATTTCGAAGCACCTGAAGAGCTGATGTAACACTCGGTCGAGGAGCAGTGTGAGCGACCTCATCCATTAGATCTGGGTGGCGTTCGCACATGGATCGCAGGATCCCCCGTAACGCATCGGTATCAAGGGTTTCCATCAAACGGGGAAGGGAGAGCGGTCGGCCAAAGATGTTCGGTCGGGCACGCTTCGAGATGCGGCCAGAAGGGAGCGGTCGTGGAGCAAAGGCAGGGGAGTTGGTGGGAGAAGCTGACATACGTCCGTCATGGTCGTTGTCATCATCAGCTTTCCGCTTGCGGTTGCTGGAGTAATGGATCGGAGTGGACACTAGGAGATTCTGCAGTCAGTACCACCGATCTGGAATTTAAAGTGTAACTCCTGGATTTGGCCTTACTTGGACGAGATGGAGAGAGATGAGGAGGCTCGTAGAAATGAGGCGGCACAGGTGGTGTAGCCACCAGGCTGTTCATGATGGCCGGATACGCAGTGATTTCGATAGGCGATAGGGGAGTTGTTGGGGTTGGAGAGCGTCCGGGAAAAAGAGACACACCACCAGTCGGGCACGAGGTGGTCGAAGCAGGATATTTGAAGAGCAGATTTAGGAGTTATGCAAGGGAAAAAGCAAGAAAATAACAGAGAATCAACAACAGAAAGAAAGGAGCGAGAATTTGCCTGGTAAAGAGAGAGAATAATGGTGGGGAGAGAGAGAAAAGAAGAGAAAAGCGGTGGAGCGGCAGACGACGCACGCCTCTTGCGCAGGTCATGACACAGTAATAGAGTCACTTATACCGTTACAACTATGCGACTATATCAGAATGAAATAAAGAATTCTCTAGTTTCATGTGTTTCTTTCACATACAGCCAGATACACACGGTGGCAGAAGCTCAGAAATAACCGCAGAATCCCTTTTTCTATAACCCGACGCCGGAGAATGCAGAACACCAACACCAATCTAAACTAGACAACAATTGAGGCAAAAAAAAAAAAAAAAAAAAAAAAAAAAAAAAAAGGTATACGAATTATCTACAGATACAAAGACTGAGCTGCAACAATGTCCCGGCGCACCTTGGTCAGCGCCTCCTCGAATTTACCCTCCAGCTCTTCGCTGCCCATGACCTTGGCAGCCTGTGCCATCTGTCGCAAACACTCTTCCAACCGGCGGAAAACACGGATCAAACTACCTTCGTAGACGTCGGTCATTTTGCTGGATCGAATCGGTTAGCATCTGAGATACGACGGTAGGACTGTCTGGGGATGGCGGCGGGGACACCCAAAACTTACCAAATTTCAAAGAACGATTTGCCGTTGGCCCACTCGTAAACGACTTCCATAAGTTCCCAGTGGAAACTGTTCACATATTCGTCCTCGTTTACCGCCAGCTTAGATTCCTGGGAGACCTTGGCGACGGTGCGGGCCTGGTTTTGGATTTCCCTGAGGGGTTTGGCAAGTTCGTCCCGTGTCAGGGCGGGGGTCTCCTTCGACTTCTCCTCAAACACGAACACACTGATAATCGCTGCTATTTGTTCCGGCGTAAGGTTGTTGAAGAAACCGTTAAATAGAAGCTCACTGAGCATCAGCTCATCACCCGTACTGATTTCACACGCCACACGTGCCTTCAGCTGAACGACATCCGCTTCGTTGAGGAAGCCGAATCGACGGAGCACCCGCCTGCGACACTTCAGCTCTTCAAGCTGCATGATGGCCATGGTGTCCTTAATTTTATTCTTGGTGTCCTTAATCTGATCACCCAGCTCCACCTTCTTGGAGTATTGCTCATACAGCTCTGGCAACCGTGGCGAATTATGCAGGGGGTTCGAAAGGAGACGGGATTCGAGAACTTCAATTTTCTGTATTTGGCAGTTAGCATCCGACGCGAATTGGGTTAAGCAGCGCAAAGTAGCAGGGTGCACCTTACCCTTAGATTCTTCTTGAGGCTCTCATCCTTGATCTGCATGTCTTCGAGTGGGTCGATAAGAGCAACTCCGTCAGGGAACCGTCTTTGAACCTCGCCGATGACCTTCTTCACGCTGTTTCTCGAGTCCGCCGACTTCAAGTCCTTCGGTAGGTGAACCCGGATATGCGAAATGGCGCTAACACAGGAGAGCATGACCGGCACAACCTCCATTTTGCCTTTTTCACCATCCTTTGGAGGGTAGACGCCGGACGGCAGATCCTCGTAAGTCTTGGTGCCAACAGACGTCCCATCAGAAACGTTTAATAAGACGTCGACGACATATTTCTGATTATCGGGAATCTCTTCGGGTTTCTTGAATTGTTTGCGCTCCTTGTAATTCACGAGGACGCCCCAACCGAAATCGAGGCCCTTGTGCTTGACCTGGATGAAGCGGCCGGGCTGGAAGTATTGCAAGCAGTAGTTCGGATGGATCATAACGTATTTCACGTCTTCAGTAAGCTTGTCAATATGATCCCTCGTCTCGTAGTACTCCCGAATGGTTCCTTCATCAGAAATCTTCATGTTGGCATGTTGTTCGTTGTATTCAAGAAGCTCTGTACACAACCATTAGTACTGAAAGCGAGTGAGAAATTACAAGCCTTGGGGGGATGCACGTACGCTTCTCAAAATGCGAAACATTCGCAGTGTTTTGGAATTGGAAAAAACATCTCTCGAGCATGAATTCCGGTGAGATACCCTCGACACGCATCAAGTTGAGAACCATGTTGTAGCCCAAGTGGAAAGCTGAGTTAAGCCTGTCCTGTTCACCACGGACGATCTCCTTGGCAACTGCCGGGTCCATTTCCTCTCCGATCATCATGATAACGATACCACGGTCATCGAGACCTCTTCGTCCAGCACGACCTGACATCTGGACGAACTCTGAAGGCGTCACCCAACGTTGGCTGAATCCATCGAACTTCCGGACGCTAGTAAACACCACGGTTTTCGCAGGCATGTTCAGACCAATGGAGAATGTTTCAGTGGCAAACAGGACTTTGATGAGACCCTCTTGGAAAAGAATCTCAATGGTCTCTTTGAGAATCGGAAGGAGACCAGAGTGGTGAACGCCAATACCCCTCCGGAGCAGTGGCAGGATGTTTTGAATTTGCGGCAGGTTCCGATCATCTTCAGACAGCATCTCGATGGCGCTGTTGAAAACTTTGCTTACCATCTCCTTTTCTGAATCGTCGTTGAACGATAGCTTTCTCAACTGAATTGCACCATTCTCACATTCGCGCTTGCTGAAACTGAAGACAATAACCGGGTTGAGATTCTTGAACATAATCATCCTGATAATCTTCTGGATGTCGTTCTGCTCTTGGGTGCCGCCCTTATTCAGTTTCTTATCCTTGCCCTTGCCCTTTCTTTTAGCCATGGCATCCGCTGGATCGTCTCCTTTCTTATCTGCGATGGCGCTCATTGCCTTTTGGAAGTTCTCCTCGCGGAAGACTCCTTTTTCATCAACAATGAGGTGGATGCCTTCAGCCCCGTGAGGATGGAAATAATGTTGAAGCGGCGTTGGCCGGAAGTCTGTATATACGACGTGACATGGTTGATTGTGCATTTTTGTAACCCACTCGGCGAATTGCATGGCGTTCGGAATAGTCGCAGAGAGGAAGACATATCGGACCTGGTCCGGTAAGAGAATGATGGTTTCTTCCCAAACAACACCCCGAATCGCATCGCGCATATAGTGAATTTCATCAAAAATAACCCATCCGACTTCACGCATAATTTCAGAGCCACGGTACAACATTGATCGAAGAATCTCCGTTGTCATGACAAGGCATGTCGCAGTAGGGTTGATTGTAACATCACCTGTCATCAGACCAGCATCTCCAAATTCCGCTGCAAACTCCCGATACTTCTGGTTGCTAAGCGCCTTGATGGGACTAGTGTAGATGACTCTCTGGTTGTTCTTCAGACACTGCGCAATGGCATATTCTGCGACGACGGTCTTTCCTGCACTAGTGTGGGCGGACACGAGAACACTCTCCTCCCTCTGAATCGACGACACGGCGACTTGCTGGAAAGGATCGAGTGTAAAAGGCCACACTTTGGCGGGGTTCTCTGGCGGCTTGTGTTGCGAAATAGGAACGTACGGGTAACCTGGTGGAATGGCAACCTGGTGTCGGACTTGGTGCGACAGCTTCACCGGCGCTTGATCCTGAGTAGCCTGGAGACCGGCAGATGCTTCCAACTCACGTTCCTGCGCTGTCTCGAAGGTATCCAACACCACGGGTTCCGGTTCGTTCTCGAGTCGCGGCCGCTTCGTATCGGGCTGTTCGTTCTTGCTGGTTTCGGCGGTAGGGTCTTCGATCACGGCAGGTTCTGCAACATCATCGTCAACGTCCTCGGCGGGAGGCGCATCTGTAACAATCGTATCTTCATCCTCCTTCGCTGCACCGTTTCCCTTCACATCGCCGTTGACTTGACGCTTCTTGCTCTTGTCCTTCTTCGGCCGCCTAGGTGCGTCAGACGGCTTGATCGCCTGAGGCTGATCGAACACATCGAAAAGCTCATCCATTGTCAGCGAAATCCGCAAAGGATGGACGAACTGGTACTGTGTGGGTTTGTGGGCGCAACCAGCACCGCGACAAATTTCACGGTTTCTTTACGGAAGGCGGCGTGTGATTGGCCCGCGGATTCTTTTCAGTGGCTGCCGGTCAAACCGTCTCAAATAGGAATATACCACGTGATCGCGCTTCCGCAGAACCGCCGAAGCCGCTTCCGAGCAACTTCGCTCCGTATTTATCGATTGATTGCCTGATTCCCCTCCACACCGGACTATCGCGCCCTGTTTGCTCACATCGCAAAGGTATGTTCACTGCCAATGGATTCGCCGTCAATTGTATCTAACGCCGCATCAAGATGAACGCTGCCGTCGCTCTCCGCGCCAGAATGGCCACCTCCGCCGTTGCTCGCCGTGGTTTCTCCACCACTCGCGCCCAGCTCGGTAGCCCTTACCACTACCCTGAGGGCCCTCGCTCGAACATTCCTTTCAACCCTCTGACCCGGTTCTTCTTCTTGAGATACTGGGCCTTCATGAGTCGGTTATCCCTGTCAATCGGAGTTGGAGATGTGTGTGGGCTGACATTTGGATTGTAATAGCTGTTGGTTTCGGTACTCCCTTCGCCATTGCTGGTATGCCCTTGTCCTCCCTACGAACTACCGTGTTTGAAAGCGATTGTCTAACGGATATCTTCTTCCAGTCTGGCAAACCTACAAGTCCGGTTAAACACCCCTCTTATGTTGTATTCTTTCCGTCATGGCATCCTGGGGATTTGGGACAACGAGCGAACGCCGGTTCATCCTTCCAGAACAATCGGATTATCTTGTACAAAATTAGAGAATTACATTCCATTTTCCCCCCAGAATTGGCCATACAATGAATGTAGTCGTATTGTTGTTGGATTGGCCCAGGATTAGATTATGGATGAAGTCATTGGTCAGCTTTTTTCTGCCGTCAGAAAATTAAAATCCCGTGACATGCATTTCCCCAGTTAAACAACCACCCAAAACAACAAAATCGATTTTAAAATAAAAGAAGAAAGTAAACATTTAGCTAGCTGCTGAATGACCGGCTTTCTCAGGGATTAACCCTTCAATATCCCAGCAGCGCTTTACGCACCGAGGGTCTTGTCGATTCATGGCGGCGGGGCTATAAAGAACTTCGGAGAAAGAACATGCGCAACCTCAAAAATGTGCGCCTCGCAGAGGTGCAGCTTCAAAACGATCTCCCTTTAACAGCGACAGCCTGGGATGCTGGCTCAGATGCAGTGGTTTGCACATTTGGACCTACGGAAGGAAACCCAGTCATTGAGCTCCGGAGAAAGCGTCAGGACGCATGCTTTTCAGACCCCGTCAGCGCAGATGTGTTTGAGTCTATCGCGTCGTGGGATGCGCCGTGCCCACTGCCTGGTCTTCTTTGTGATCGGGTGCTTTCTCTTCATTACTTTGCAGACAACCTGACAGCTTGTTTGGTGCTGGAGGGAGGAGATATCATTGTTGTTCGAGAGGAACCTTTACCTGGCGAGGACAAGATTGAGATTCTGGGATCCGTCGATGTTGGTATCACTGCAGCCGCTTGGTCTCCTGATGAGGAGATGTTGACTCTCACGACGAGGGCCAACACGTTCCTTTACATGACTCGGGAGTTCGAGAACGTGGCGGCCGTTACGCTCACACCGGAAGATCTCCAGGCGTCACAGCATGTTTCCGTTGGTTGGGGTAAGCGAGAGACGCAGTTTCAAGGAAAGCGAGCCAAAGCACTTCGCGACCCCACTGTCCCAGAGAAAGTCGACGAGGGTAAACTGAGCAGCCACGACGATGGCAGTACCACGATCACCTGGCGTGGAGACGGTGCTTATGTCGCTCTGAACACCATTGAAGGAGGTACACGTCGAATCATTAGGGTCTATTCGAGAGAAGGTACCCTGGATAGTGTGAGTGAACCTGTCGATGGACTCGAGGGTGCTTTGAGCTGGAGACCCTCCGGTAATCTCATTGCTGGTGTTCAGCGGCTCGAGGATAAGATCAATGTGATCTTCTTTGAACGGAACGGCCTGCGCCATGGAGAATTCACGCTCCGTCTCACGGAAGAAGAACGAGCTTCGTGGGCTTCTAACATCCACCTCAGTTGGAATGTCGATTCCACGGTGCTAGCAGTCCGCTTCAAGGACAGGATACAGTTCTGGACAACGGGGAACTACCATTACTACCTCAAGCAGGAAATACCTGTGCTGGTAAACCCGGAGTTTCCTCTTTCATACTCTTTCAAATGGCACCAGGAAAAAGCATTGCGTTTTGTCGCGGGCGCTTCAGGTTCAATTCTGGACGTGGAATTTGTATTCGACGTTGCAAACGGTTCGAATTTCATTCCCCACGATGTCGGTGCCGTGGCAGTTATCGATGGCAGTAAGTTTTGATCCTTGTGAAGTCTCTGGATGTTTTCTAACTCGTAGAAGAAAATCTCAAGTTGACCCCCTTGAGACTATCAGGGGTGCCACCCCCAATGGCTCACAACGAGCTGATCCTTGATTCAAATGCCATCGATGTCGCATTCAGCAAGTCAGGTACCCGCATTGCTGTCTTGATGCACGACAGTTTCTCCGTCTTCTTGTGGGCCCTGAAGAACCGGCCGGTTCCTACCCCGATCCTAGAGTCTAGTTATCCGCTGTCAGATGCACCGGACAGTCGACCACGCCAGATCGCTTTCTTGAATGAGACTGAAGTATTCGTGCTTAAGAACGGCGGTCCGAATAACGCCCAGATTGAACGAACTACGTTGGAGACCCGCGTCACCAAGACCATACATAAAGCAGCGGACTCAGAGCAACTGTTCTCCATCTTCCCATCTTTGGGCCATGAAACGCTGTGGCTTTCACACGTTAGCCAGCATGGGCAACTTGTTTCTTACTCCAACATCGAGCAACTATCAGGAGATGAATTCCAAGTGGCACCCTGGCCTCAGTCTCCAACTGTCGATACTCACTGGGCGAAGGCTGTCCACGTCTCGGAAGATAATAACATCCTGGTTTCAATGACGAGGACAGGGTCTCTGTATGCGAACAAGCAGTTGCTCGCAAGGAACTGCACTTCGTTCCTTGTAACCACCACGCACATCTTATTTACCACCTCCCAGCATCTTCTCAAATTTGTTCATCTGAATAGTGTCGAAGAGTTGGAAGTCCCTGGTGATACACCCGAGACGGACGAACGGTGCAGAAACATCGAGCGTGGAGGAAAGTTGGTGACTGTGACGCCATCAAACTTTGCTGCCACTTTACAGATGCCTCGTGGCAATCTCGAAACGATATACCCACGAGCTCTCGTCCTGGCCGGAATTCGAACCTTCATTGACCGCAAAGATTATCGGTCTGCGTTCATCGCCTGCCGCAATCAGATGGTGGATTTGAACATTCTCCACGATTATGCCCCGGAGCAATTCATGGAGAATGTCGGACTGTTTGTTGGTCAAATGAAGAGAATCGATTACATTGATGAGTTTTTATCTCGTCTGAGGTAAGGCTTCTTACATTATCTGAACCCATTCGATATACTAAATGTGATCTAGCGAGGACGACGTTTCGCAAACTCTTTATCAGGATACACTCAAGATCGCCAAAACCGAAGCCACAACCACGGCCCAGTTGAATACAGCGGCGCCTGCACCCCGCAAGCTCCCTGGCAAGGGTGGTAAAGTAAACCGGATCTGCGATGCGTTTCTGGCAACCTTGGAGAAGCGCATCGATACCAATTTACACAACCTTATTACTGCGCATGTCTGCAAATCGCCTCCAGATCTCGAATCTGGTCTGCGGCTTGTTGCCCGTTTGAGAGGTTAGTTCTATCATTGCACTAAAATCGTTAATAAGTCACTGATAACCGGGACAGAACAAGATTCAGAACAAGCAGAAGATGCTATTGAGCACATGTGCTTCTTGACAGACGCTAATCTCCTCTACAACCACGCTCTGGGACTGTATGATCTTGAGCTTACATTACTAGTCGCTCAGCAGGCTCAGAGGGTTATTACTCCATCCCAAAACCACTGCATACATTGCTAACGCCGTCCAGGATCCCCGCGAGTACCTCCCATTCCTGCGGAAGCTCCAGCAGCTCCCTGAGCTTCGAAAACACTTCGAAATCGATAACTACCTCGGACGCTGGGCCAAGGCTTTGAAGGGACTGCATGCAACAGGCGCAGATGACGAGCTTCGGGCATACGCCATCAAGCACGATCTATACAAGGAAGCCATTGATGCTTACAAGTACCAGTCCGAGCAGCTGCGGGACATCACTCACCTCTACGCCGACCATCTCCGCGACCAGTCACAACACAAAGATGCAGGCATTGCGTACGAATCGCTTTCCCTCTACAGCGACGCCTACAAATGCTTCAACATCGCCCATCTCTGGCGCGAGTCCCTCTACTGCGCAATGATGGTCCCTCTCCCCGAAGCAGAACTCACCGAACACGCCCTCAACTTAGCCAACACGCTCGTCGAGGAAAGCCGTGACTACGTCTCCGCTGCTACTGTCTACATGGAGCACCTGCACGACATCGACACAGCCGCCCGCCTCCTCTGCCGTGGCTCCCGCTTCGCAGACGCAACACGCCTCCTCGCCCTCAACGGCAAAAAGGATTTCATTTCCGATATCGTTGATAGCGGTCTCGCAGATGCAATGGGCTCAATGACCGATCTCCTCGCCGACTTCCGCTCCCAGCTTAACGCGCAAGTACCCCGGGTCCAGGAACTCCGTACTCGTCGCGCTGAAGACCCGCTGGCCTACTTCGGAGGCGATCCCACGACCGGTGAAGGTGTCGAGATCCCGGATAACGTCTCCCTCGCCCCGACAGAAGCCACTACGCTCGCTGGCCGGAGTATGTTCACAAGATACACCGGTAACACGACGTCCTCACGGCAGACATCCCGCACACGCAGACGCGAGGAACGGAAGCGCGCACGTGGTAAGAAGGGTACTGTCTACGAGGAGGAGTATCTGGTAAACAGTGTACGACGGCTCATCGAACGCGCCAACTCGACGGTGTCCGAAGTGGAATCGTTGGTTGATGCGCTTCTGAGACGGGACATGCGTGAGCGCGCTGCTGCTATTGAGAAGGCATTGCAGGAGGTATTGAAGATGTGCGCTGATGCGAGGGAGGAGGTGTTCGAGACGACTGCTCAGCAGGAGGTTGGTCTGGGCCAGGGTGTTGAGAATGTAAATGGTGAAGAAGGCTCCAGGCCGGCTGGAGGGCAGGGTGTCTTCTGGGACAGCATGGTGTCGACCACGGCTACTGGAAAGCCGCGTGATGCTCCGCTGGTGAAGGAGATGACAAAGTCTTCTTTGCTGGCTTGAAATGCTTAGGACTCTGTGATGACGATTATGGTTTATGGACATATTGCACATCGTCCTTTTCTGTTTTATGATAGACATGCTGGTAAAAGTTATGAAAAGTTTATCATTATTATTATTATTAGTTCTATACTCCCCGTCACCTTAGCGGTATGGGGTGCTGCTGCTAAATACATAAGGGGAAAACCTTGGCGTCGCTAGGCAAGCGCCGGGATGAAAAACTCCCTGCTCCAGCACTGTATCTCACTGTCTCCTGGATGTCCCCTAGTACCATTGTAAAGGGGCCTGCCTGGGCAGGGCTTACTGTGTGTTTGATCACGTCACTATGTCCGCAACTCGTTTTCTATCTCCTCCGCTTCCAATTCTTTGGCAAGCTGGAATTGGTGTAGCAGGCCCAGCTTCATCCATCAACCAGAGACCACGACCCCTCCCTTCGGAGAGGAAAGCAACCACTTGCTGTCAACCCGACCACCAGTTTCTAGGGCCCTCCTCTGCACCATCCACCTTGGGCAATGGATCAGGTTGTGTTTAACAGTTTCACAGTGGTACCCACAAGCGCAGGCTGGGGAGCTGTATCCAGGCACTCCACGTCTGTGTAGGAATCCTGCCAGTCTAGTTTTCCCCGTGCGAAGCTGTATCAGAACAGAACAGCGTGCTCGTGAGAGCCCTTGGTATATTTGGAGGTTGGCTTGTTCTGGTGGTCTGGAATGCATTTCGCTCCAAGGCTCTGGACGCGCCAGCCACCGCTTTTTCCACCAGTGAAGCATTGCCCGCTTGAGGCGTTGTGGAGTGGCTGTAGGTTGTCCCTCAGGAAGGTCTGCATTTGCTGGGCCTGTCCAACGTGTGATCCAGTTTGGGTCTACTGGTGCAGGGTGTATGACATGGTCTAGTGGCTGTCTCCTATTCTATCCCCGGCGCAAGAGCTTCCGCCGTATTCCCCAGCATGCACGCTCAATATTTTTGTCCATACCTGTTTCAGCTAGACGCTGTCTTGCGCGTGCAACACAAGCGTTGAGGTATAGATCCAAGGGAGTTATGAAAAGTTAAGTCTACTGAAAATATTTATAAGAGTGCATCCATATATCTCAAAAATTATTCACTGTATTAAATGTAAAATATAACCCGAAATAAATAGGAACCGGAAGATAAAGTAGGTATAGTATGATACTTTATATGCATGTGCGTTTAGACAAGTTGCGCTGCAATGACTCGCTCAATGAAGAACAACAATGGGTATCTTGGTCGACACATTCAATACTCATTGGGAGATGATATCACCTGTCTCGCTGACAAGGTGCTCATCCACGCTGATGGGGCCCTCCCCGACGCCAGTCAAGATGACCCGGCTGACACCATCCTTAATTCCCTCAACGGCTCTGGAGTCCAGCTTGTCAAGAGCCACACCTGCAGAGATGTTCTTCAAGGGCTCGTTGAACGGGCCGTCCCAGCCCTCAGCACTAGCGCCGAGGATGGCCTTGACGGTACCGGCAACAAGCTCAGTATCCTTCTCGAGGTAGTAGATGACAGCATTCGGGCCCGCGTCAAAGGTGTACGCGCACACGGTCTGGCCAACAACACGGTTGATGTCGTGCACAAGGCGGACAGCAGCGCGAGAAACGTCATTCATGTAGAAAATCGGCGGCCACGAGTCCAGGCAAGTGGCGTGGAAGCCATTCGAGTCACGCATGGTGATCTCAGCAAAGGCGGGGAAGTCCCGGCTCTGGATAGCCGTCTCAATGGCAGCCATGCGTTCAGGAACAACGGTCTTCGCCCGGGTCTCGAACAGGTTGGAAGTAGCGACAGTTGTCTGCATACCCTCAGTGCTGGGGACATCCTTCTTATCAGCGCTGACAACTAAGACCAATGCACGCATCTCAGGCCAGTGCGAAGCGGGAGCAACCTCCTCAGCCAGACTGTCACTGCCATCAGCGAGTTCACCTGCGCGCCAGGCCACGTATCCGCCCATCAACGACCGACAAGCAGAGCCCGATCCCTGACGAGCAATGCGGCTAAGCTCCCGAGGGGATTGGGGCAATTGGTAGAGATCTGCCACAGCGCGGACGAGCGCCGCGAAACCAGCCGCAGAACTTGCGAGACCGGCGGCCGTAGGGAAGTTGTTCTCAGAGACGATTCTCAGAGGAAGAGCGGAGAGTTTCGGGAGAGAAGAGTCGGCATCTTCGACAGCCTGGCGGTGTGCACGAAGGTTCGCAAGACAGGCAAGGGTCCGCTTCGAGGACTGGATCTCCTGGGACTTGCCGTTCAGGATGAGCTCGTCTGCGGCGGGGTAGGTGGCAGCGGCAGAAGCAGTAGTGAGAGTACGCAACGATTTCTGAGACAGCGTAACGGAGAGTGAGGAGTTGGTGGGCAAGTTCAAGCTAGGGTCTCTCTTTCCCCAGTACCTACAATTCCATGTCAGATGCATTCTCAGCGGCAGATATATAGGGGACTAGATCACTTACTTGATCACGGCAATGTTGACAGGAGCCGTAGTAGTGGCCCGGAAGACCTGGTTGTCCGATACGCCAGCCATTGTGTTTGTTTGAGGATGTAATGAGAAGGAAGATGAGGTTCGAAAGGTAGTCAGGGGCAGGGTATCACAGTTGAGGGGACCAGATTTCCCAGTCGGGCAATTTGGCAATTCCGTATGGTTTAGTCGCGAAAGCGGTGAGCGGTGTCAGAAATTCTTCCTCTCCGCCTTTGGATGCGTTTTTTTACTAATTCATCCAAGCCATTGTTCCCCTCCACAGTCGCCAACAATGGGTGCCGGTGCAAGTACACAGTCGCCTCCCCCGGCAGACGCATGCCCAGTCGATCACAAAACCCGCGATGTTTGGCTCCAGCAACACCGTGCCTCTGGTGGTGCCCCTCATCCACCACCTCCGCCCGCCGATTCCGAGCCTCGAGCCAAGGGACAGCGACCTCTTTCTGTAGATCGCGAAGTGAGCAGCATACCCCGCGCTTTCGAAAACGGAGCGGATCCATCACAAACTGCGTTAGAATGTCCATCACCGTACGCCGCATCGCACGATAGCCCATCCAATGCGGAAGATGAAACAGGCCATGACAAGACCTCCGGAAACTGGATATACCCCTCAGAGCGTCAATTCTTCGAAGCCCTTGTGAAAAAAGGCAACACGCCAACTTCTACCAACTCGCCAACTGAATTGGCAACAACAGTGGCGTCCATTATCCCCATCCATAACGCCGTTAATGAGCGTGCCTGGCAGCAGATTCTAGACTGGGAAAACAAGGCTCCTTCGTCGGACCCTGGGAGCCGGAAATGTGGTGGTCCGAAGCTGTATTCATTCCGCGGATTGGGTGTTGACCCGCAGTTTCTGAGTCCCCGCGCGCGGATCAATAACTGGATGGGCTACCAGCTGCCATTTGACCGACACGACTGGGTTGTTGAGCGATGTGATGGGGAACGAGTCGAATATGTGATTGATTTCTACCAAGGGAAGTCAGGCGGAACAAGTGCTGCCCCCGGGTTGACATCCAATGCTGGTCCCGGGAAACTGAGCTTTTACCTGGACGTACGACCCAAGCTGAACAGCTTCGAGGGTTGGCGGATGCGATTCAACCGGTACATTGGCTAATGTGGTGTTAATGTATAACATACAATCTCCCCTCCGTCCCTTTTCACACCTCTATTCCTGGACTGCACATATGAAGGCGAACAAGGAGTTAAATACCGGTTTTGATGGAATTTATATCATTGTGTCATGTATAACAACGAGTCATGTACGATAACAATATCTAGAGATAAACGAGACAAGAAAAAGCATAGCATATACTGTCTCTTTCACTCCATTAACGCCGGAGCCACAAAGTAGCAAATCAAGTCCATCGCAAACCATAAGCCGTATACATCGAGAAAGGGATATCGTAACGGACGAACAAACAGGATATCTAATCATAGCACAGTAGGTGCATAGGCGCAGGATGACCAAATATAGGGATTACTTTATCCAAGCGTTGCCGCTAAGACAATGATAACCAGGATAACAGCAAGAATGACGAGCAGACAGCACGCCTTGTTCCGCGCATTCTTCTGATACCGGCTGGCACTTCGAAGCTCGGAATTCGCGCCCTGCGTATTGGATCCGACATTCTGAACGTTCTCGCCGATAATGTCCAGCTGACTACCTTGCTCATTGACGATATGCGCAACATCCCGGAAAAGCTCGTTGAGTTCTCCAACGCTTTGCTCGATGTTGCGGATCTCCGACTCGCGCTCAACGATCAAGGTTTCTTGGAAGTCCACTTCGTTCTGGTTCGCAAGGCGGGGCTGCTGTTCCAACTGTTGTTGCTGTAGTTGCTGTTGAGCCTCTGAGTCTGCTGGTGGGAGTTCGCCTTCATCCATGGCCGTGCGAGCAGCAACGGCGGATGCTCGCTGTTTCTCCAGAGCACGACGTTGGACGGTCTGGAATTCCTCCAGGGTACTCTTGAACTCAGCGGACAACTTCTGCTGTGTCCATTTTTGCGCGGGCTGGGGTTACATGTGTTAGCTTGACATACAGAAGGCATCCCGAGCTGGTTAATGTCCAGTAACATACATTGACATCCTCCCACGCCGTTACTTTCTTCATACCATCTCCCACATCCTTGAATCCCGAGCGGGTCTCCTCCAGCAGATCATGTACCCGTTCGCGCACGCGATCCGTATCCCGTTTAGTCCCTAGAAGAGCGATCTGGTTCGACAAACGAGAGATATTCGACGTTAAGTTGAACAACTGATTGGAGAGGGTCTCCGTAAGGCGGTGGAATTCGGGATCATCACGGTACTGGGGATCATCGGAACGGCGGAGAGGGGTAGTCTGGGACTCCAGGGAGTTCAAGCGATCGAAAGACATTACTTCGGATGAATAAGTAGGAGAGGTGGATGGTGTGAGTTTGTTGACGGGGATGCAGCGACGTGCAGCATGCAGTCATACAAAGAGGAAGTGGTTTGACTGCCTTGGGCAAGCGGTGGATGCCCGGAATCACAGGCCGCTATCACATGATAGGCTGCGCTAGTCCGCTTTGGAGCTAGTGTGGAGACAGCTTGAAAGCCACGTAGGAATCACCTGATCATGTGGCTGTGGTGGGATGTGGCTTGTGTATTTTGATGCTTTTGGGTCCGAAAAGCTTCATTTTGTCGTCGCTTTCTTCAACGCCCGCCCAACGCCCTTTCGTTCGGTCAGCTTTCCGCAGATTGCTCCACTGGAGCTACTCGTCATATTACGGTGCCGCGGTTTTGAACATGCTGTGAATTTTTCTTTATCTATTTTTGTGTCTCTGTTCGGAGATCTCGCAGTCCTTTCTTCTCCAGCTTCCACCATGGCTGCTGTTCGACCTCGACCGTATAGGCGCATTTTGACCTCTGCGCTGCATCGGAGGTTTGTTCATGCCTCTGCTTTGGCGGTATTGGTATGCTACGTCGTCGCGTTTGCGATTGGCGATAAATCGTCCTGTGAGTACCTCAAGAGTAGCTCTTTGAGACCACCAGCTAATTGCCTGTCGTCACATAGTCTTCTGGTCATGGTTCCCAATCGGCGGCTGCGGTATTCGTACCGTTCTTCTCTTTCTCTCCTACTTGGTCGTCTTTGTCCTGCGTGTTGGTCAGATGCACATCGGCTCGAGAACGACCACTTCCTCGATCAGTACCGTCAAACACCTCGTCCCTCTACACTTCATTCAGACTTTCGGATGGTACCTATTCTCCGCCTGGTGGTTCAGCGAAATTTACAAGTGGTCACGTCCTATGAGTGCAGAGCTCGAGTGGGTGAAACGCGGCAAGTACGTGCTGTCGAATCCCGAGGTGTCAATATTGGGCGCAATCTAACGTTTGATGCAGACCATATGAACGAGCGAGCTTGAACGAAAGGCCGCTTTACCTCTACAGTTACCATATGGCTTTGGCAGTTGTCCAGTCGGTGTTCCATCTCTACCACGATTACGATCGCATTCCCATCACTATCGCAAAACGCTCGCCTACCGCCGCGGATCAAAGAACACATCCACAGGAGTCGGTTTCCAAGAAGATTCAGCTTGCCTTGCCTGGATTTGTTCGAGATGGAGTTAAACGGAGCGCAGTCGTTGCCGCCATTTGTCCCGTCTTCTATACCCTCTTCCTAAGACGCCCAGCATGGAGCTTTACCATGTATTTTGCGAAACTGTTCTGGAACTTCCCACGGTCGGCTGCGGACCCCCCAGGACGCATTCCTCCGATTGGCCCAGGGTTGATTTTCCGATCTCTTGTTTCCGGATCGTTGCTTGTCCTTTGCTGGCAAACCTCGAACCTGTTCTTTTCCGTGTTCATCAGCAAGGAGCCTCTAAAGCGAGGCCGGCCTCTTACAGGAGACACCAAGGATCCCAACGGAAGCTTGCTGGACGGATTGAAGGCGAAGAAGGAGACTGTCAAGACGTTTGCATTTTGGGAACTGTGTCTCATCAGCCAGCAATTTGCTGACCGCCGAAAAGCGATTCTCAACGATATCGACCGCGAGGGTGGTTCAGCCTGGTCGCAGATTCTGCAATCTGCCACGGAGGTGATCAAGGGTATTTCTACCCGGATTGAGGAGAAGACAAACCCACAAAGCGCCGCCCAGCCAGCCGAACAGACTCAACCAGTTATACAGAACCTTCCGCGCTTAACGGAGCCTCCCAAGGAGGGCAACTTTTTTGCTTCATCGCCCGAGGCAGCTTCGCGACGTGACAGATTTGGAGATGCTTTCAGCACAACGGCCAAGTCGTATGGACAGTCGCCAGACTGGACGCCGGTGGCTCGTGCGAAAGCTCGCGATGTTTTTGACCGTGCGTCTACTGCGGTGCTTAGTCCAGAGAGAAAGCAGAAACTGCTTGCATCGACGCAGGAAATTAGATTGCTCACTGATGGCGATTCGACTGCCAAACCTGAGGATGTCCACCCGTTGGTTGCACAGTTTCTCCGGTCACCACTGGGCCAACCTTTCCGGCAGACTTATGGCCGAAGACTATCTAGCATCGTCCTTGGCTCGCCCTACGCGACGGTGAGCCCGATCATCGACGCCATTGAATCGCTGAACCGTCTCCTCGCCGCAAGTCTTCAAGAAGACAACTACGGCACAGTCCAGGGCGACGTCCCCACTGTTGTGCGTCTCTTTGCGGACACAATCAAGACCCTTGAAGCCTTTATCAATGGCGGCTTAGATGCACACTGGACGGATGTCAACTTCCCTCCATCGAGCAACCCGGAGGCACAAGCGGCGGCCCGTCATGTTCCAAACGTGGACATCGTCCTTGATACGTTGAAGCGGTCGCTCGCAGACCTTTTGTCCGTGTTCAACCCGTATCTGCGGGACATTGGACTTGTTGGCAAGGATCTGAGATTGGCCAAGGAAGCAGCTGGGTTATTTGAAGATGTTGAGATGTCAATGTCATAGTCTGCCATTGACCTTCATTATGTGTCTTATGATTTATCTATTTGGGATATATGGTAGTGGTGATATATTACCTTTCTCTTTTATTTGTTTATTTTGAATTGGAAGCATTGCTCCGGCGTTTGATATAGGAATTTGTTGGTGTCAATTTAATGGGGATGTTGCTAGAAATCGTTGGTAAATAGTCACATGACATCATTTAGCAGATAACAACCATCCCACTTTCATAAAAACACCCCGGAATATAAATCGAACTTCAACATAGCTCAAACCAACAACAACAAAGACCACGACAATGTCCCTTCAAAACACCTGGCACCACCGTAAAGTAGCAGACACCGCCGCAAAAGCATGTTTCATCTGCTACAAACCTTCGAATAGTGTTCTGATCACGCCGGATAACAAAGTACTCCCCCACCCCTGACCTGCTTGCCAATGTATTCATTACTAAAAACACATAGGACTTCTTTTACATATGTCCCGCGCACTTGAAAGATCGCAATTTCTGCTCTGCGGTTGTGGATACGGCGGGGGCGGAGGCGAAGGTGAAGGAGGCGCTGGCGAGGGAGATTGAGAAGGTGAAGAGGGAGTATGAGGAGAAGCAGCAGCGGAAGAAGGAAAAGGAGAAGGAAAAGAAGGGTGAAGAGTCTAAGGAGAAGAATGGAGAGGAGAAGAAAGATGCAGACAAGGACAAGGGGAAAGATAAAGATGCTAGATCGGATGAGAAGGAGAGGGATGATAAGGTGCTTTCTCTTGTTTCTGCTCTGTAGACGAGGGCTAACTAACGGATACAGATCGAGTCTCTCAAGAAGCAAGAGAAGGGACAAGGAAACACACCTACAGACGACTCAGACTCATCCCGTGTATTCTCTCTGCACAAGTACGTCAACCAGCCGGATTTGACTCCAACCAAGACTAAACAACGACTAGGAACTTCTACCAGATGCGCATCGACCGCCTGCGTAATGTCGAAATGGCCAAGCGCAATCGTCAACGGTTACAGGATCCATCGCTGTTCCCGTCCGTTCCGTCGGGGGGTCTTTGACTAAACTCCCTGAGGACGAGCATACAGATACCACACTACTGTCTAGACGTATATCGGAAGTCATCGGATTCATGCATTGGCCTAGAGCCGACAGAAATCAGCTCAACGCCATGACGATTGTAATATCAAATGGCCAACTAGCTCTGCATCGCCCCATTCTCAATCTAGCTACGCCGACTCGCTGTTCTAGATGCAATTGCCTTTGACCACATCAACAGGGCTGTGCTGCTGCACTGCGCGTACCCGGTTGATCAAGAACAGACATCCGGGTTTACTGGGTCTGTACACCGTGCTCTGCTGCCTCCCGTGAGGTGAGATAAGTAAGCACTAGCAATCTGCAAGAGCAATCACAGTCAGCTCAGCTTTCTTGATATCGGATGTACTGCTAGTACGTAGATATTCACGGGTCAGAGGAGGGTTCGCAATAAAGTTGAAGGGGGTATTCTTAGCATTGCGATGTCTAGAAATAACTAACAAGTCTATCCCTTTCCCTGCCCTTGGCTATACTACTATTATAGACCTGCCAAGGCAATAGCCACACTATCTATGCACCGTAAACTTCACTCCGGCGACTGTAACAAATACTAATCTTATAGACATCCTTAGCGAAATTATCATACTATCCTGCACTGGCCACCATGCATATGTACTCGTACCACGGAACAACAATCCAGACACACATCCCCCCCTCCCAAAAAGGATCCCAAAAAGGCAATGGGGCAGTGCAGTACCGGCATCCTGGATGCCAAGCCCTCTATCCAATCAGTGCCGTTTCTCGGGATCCACTACTGGTCCGGGCTTCTAGAATTCCCATCGAAGAGTATCCGTGGGTCTGCTGTACTGTACGTACTGTACATACAAGTGTTCTGTATTTGTACCTGTATAGATACTCATGGAGATCAATGGAAGAACAATCAGTTACAAGGGTACCATGGGTCGCAAGGACGGGTACACAATAAATCAGGCTCTGAGTGTAATAAATGTACATAGTACGGTGAATGCTCATCTCCGTCCAGCCTGGCCCTAATCAGTACCCTGTATCCCATTGGCTCTCGTCTCGCCTACCCGCTTGCACAGCCCCCGAGCCAGCGCTAGTCCTAATCCTCTCAGACTGGTAGGAGGAAAAAGGCAAATAAAATAAGTGTAGGATGGGGTAAGCACTTTGCGCTTTGTTGATCCTGTCTCCTGATGGCTTTTTGGGAACTCTGCACGAGGCATGCAATGAGAGTAGAGGGTGGCTCCATACAAGATTCTGTACTACTACTGGATCAGGGTCTATGACTCCGCATCAGATCGGGTTGAGTTCCTACTCGTTACTGTCCATGTTTTTGTGAAGTACGTATACTGTCAAAGTACAGAAATGTACGGGTACTAAAATGCAGATCAAGGACTGGAACATGATGATCAAGGGTTATTGTCATAACCCGCCCTAGCCAGACGTCGTAAAGTCTACCACGGACGGCGTCCTGCGTCCCGATTTCCTCCTTGCTTTTGCGCGACAAGTCAGCGCTTGGATCATTCCGTCTGCACGGAACACTGTGGCGGCACAATGCAGCCCGTCCACCACGTCTGAATTGCTCATGACGTAACAGGCGTTTCGATCTGACCACTAGCAAATAGACTTCCGAGTCTGGGGTCGTGACGCGGCTGGTGCTTAACTGTCACTTGTAAAAAGTAAAAAAAGTAAAAAGAAACTTTCGAGTGTATCTGTGCCTTGTGTGCTAGAGATTCCCCCTTCCCGTCTCATCTACCGCATTCGCATTCGGCCTCATCCCAGGAGGCAAACGGATGCCCAACGCAGCAGCCGGTGACCGCGTGGCGAAGTTAGTGCGATTCACAACGTCAACTCGAGCCTTGGCGAGCCCAATAGCCGGAACGATCCAGCTGCCGCAGCTGCACCGCATGCCCTGCCAGGCAAACTTGCCAATGTTCTGACCGCAGATGGTATTGGGGCAGGTGAGGCGGCCGGATAATGGCGCATCATCGGGGTGTGAGCCGTACACTGCATCTGAGGAGGGCGTTGTGTTTGGGAAGAGACAGGGACGCATCCATGTCAAGGGGTGTAAGAAAACGTGGGCACATTCTGTGCTTGGTTTGGAGTTGTTTTGTTGTTCATGTGGGATGATGAATGGGGTCGTTGCCAGTATGCGCCTTCTACATTTAGTTTCATATTCAAGCGAAAATGACAGACTGAAACATACCGACACTTGCGACATTTGATTTCAGTCGAACGATCAGCGTCTTGCGGCTTATGGGGCTGCTCATCTTCAAACAGTACCGAGTTCATCTCCGGCGCACGGCCACACGCAACGCTCTCCTCGACTTCACGACGATACAGCCATCGATTATACAGTGGGTGCCCGGTGACATCATCATCAGGACAGCCCATCTGATGATAGATCTTCAGCTGTTCCATGAACCCTTCATTTGGTTCGCAAAGAGGACGCGCCTCCCTCAGAAACGCCAGCGCTGACTCGGGCGTTTGCGCTTTGGGCTGACTGTGGAGTAAGTAGGCTATGCAGACAGCAGCAGACCGGGATTTCCCCATAGCACTGCGATCATTAATACAGGATACACTTGGGGAATTGCACGTGACTGTATAGATGTACTCACCAATGAACCAAGACACTTCCCCCTGCATCTAAACCATCCCGGATAAACTTGATGACAGCGGGGAAATGCTGTAGGAGATTTTCGTCGTCGACATCATCCACTTCAATGTTATAACGTTGATAATCCTGGAGGATTTCATCTGCCTGCTGGAGGCGTAGCACGGAGACCAGATGAGTGATATTTGCTCTGGTCAAGGCAGCCTTGTTCTTGAGTGATAGAACCCTGATCACAGTCAACGCAGCCCCGCACAATCGGAAACGAAGGAAGCTACTAACCCTCCAATGTAAATATTATGACCGGGAATCTGATTCATAGCCATTTTGAAATGAATGAGGCAGCCTAATCAGATGGTGATGATGGCGAAGTAGGATGATTCCCAATACAGAGCAGCCGACCAAAACTGGCAGTCGGCATAAAACGATCATGATTGGCTGGGCCCTGATAGCCAGTCACGTGAAGATAGAACGAGTAGGGCTTAGGGCAAGGCATGATTGGCTCGACGATCCTCGGTGATTCTACTTATCCGGAGCCCGTACCTGTAACCGGTGAGATCTTCTGGTCCACTAACAATGATGCTTAATATGGGGTAGGAGGAGGAGAGAAGATAATCAGTTCCATACACAGCATCGCCTAAACCGGATAGATATGCAGTGATTGGCGCTTAAACCCTGCCAAGCGCAGACCCTGGCATGGTTTAATCTATTACGAACGCACTTGAGGGTTGGTGCTGAGGATGCCGAAAGCGGAAGGAGCTTATCTGATTCCTAGTTCATGGTGAGGACAGCTTTGGGGCAGCCAAGTGTACTTGTACTACTGGGGTCAAGGAAAGTAAAATGAACATGCATTGGTCTATGAAATTAATGCGCGTTAAACACACATGAGTCGCACTCCGTAGTTACCCCGTACCGGAAAGTCACGAGACCATCACCGTAAGGCTTAAGGCTGATAACCTTATGACGATTGCGACAACGAGCTTATCCAGAGTTTATGTGCTACGGAGTACACATTTCATACATTCTACTTCACATACTCCGTAGTACGACGTAAGTATTCAGCAATTGAGCACCATGTGCTTTACTTGTAAACATCCCGTGGGATCTCCTATTCAGACAAATGCAATTATGTATTATTTGATGACAGCAAGCGACGGGGTCCGGTGGCAGTGCTGTCTCGAGAGTCCAGCGGGAGCCAATCAGAGAGAGCGAGTGGAGCAGCCTGGTCTGGTTCGATGTAGTCTTTACAATACGCACTATTACAGTATCTGTATTTTACAGGATTATAATCGAGTACCTTTACTTTGTAGTAGAGTGCTATTTTACTCATAATTAATCCCAGATAGGTATCTGTATCTGTACAGAGTATTAGCAGAGTTGTAGAAATATCTCACTCTACTCTATACTACTACTATTACAGAGTACAGTCCAGATCCGTAGCGAACCAGAACGCGGATAGCAGTGGGACCTCCAGCACTGCCTCATTCTCTATACTCCACCCGTATTGAATTCACCGCTTGAGATTACAGTTGACGTATGTCGTATGCGTATTCGGATGTTTCTTCGCCTTGCGCTGCCCTATGCCTTGCTTCCGGAGTTTTATGGACTGCCTCAAACAGCCATAACGTGGTGTTTGCCGATGACCCCTTTGAGGGTGTATTGTAACATTACTGTATCAAATGTTGCCAAAGTTTAAACCAACCGCTGAACGTTGACCATATCCAAATATCCCCCATATCTTTCTTTTTATCCAATTTTCTCTTTCAAGTTATCCCTCTTGATCACCTGACTTGCATCTTCCTCTCTCTCCATCCTCCCACTCTCTCCTCAAATTCTCACATGCGATTCGCCCCGTCGATTCCTTTCCCTCTCCGGTTTTGCCTCTTCTAGCATCAGGAGATCGGGCTGTATCGTCATCACTTCCCCAGCCTGATCACAGTCAGATTGAACTCATCTTGCATCCATCGCACTCCCACTACATTTTACGACCTGCATCTTCCAACATGTCCCCCTCCGTTTGCTGAGTTGCCGCCACCACCAGCGTCTCCCCCCTCGGTGGCTTTTAATTCCTTGATCCTCGTCTCTTTTTTCTTTTTTAATTGATGGCAGTCGGTTTCTCAACGTGTGACGCGACTGGTCGTGGCAAAACGTCGTCCAACAGCAAACTCCCTGCTGTATCCCTCGCCTCTCAGCCCTATCGCTGGTCGGGCTGATTTCTCTCCGTCGTGCTTATTGCGCCTCGATCCATTCCTTGTTTATATTACTTCATTGCCGCCGGACTGGCTTTTCTCACTCTAATTTTTTATTTCACTTGGTCTGTCTAACTCTAGCTATCGGAAGCGGGCTTCTGCAGTATCGAGGCGGAGAGTTGACGACCATTCATCCATCATAACCGCTCATACTTGATCCTGAGATTGCTGGTTTCACTCCGATTCCCTGTCGCTCCTTTTCTTTGTTTTTCCCTGTGCGACAAGTGTTCTTTCCTAGTATGGGATTCCCACACTTGTCGCCACCCGCCATCAGTATCCACGACGTGAACGGTGGCTATGATCAACCACGTGTGATCGACAGATTCAGCCAGAGCTTGCCAACCTACCCTTTTCCCTCTTCAAGTCCTATGCCGATTCCTTCCAAGTCAATGTCCAACTTTGCTCCACCACCACCTTTGCCTCCGCCGTCGCGCCTCGCGGATTTGGAGGACGGCCACGATGCCGGCTGGGTGCATGCCAACTCGCAGGGTTCCTTGTCGACAAAAAAGCTTGCCCCTATCAGCCCCAGTTCCAGCTTATTTAGTGGCCATATCCACCATCGACGGCCAGAGGCATCTGCGCACAGTGACCCCATGATGTTGGATGATTTAGAGGGCCGCCAAGGTCGTGTGCCTGTTCCCAGAAGTCCCGAAGCTCAGATCAGAATTGAACCACCGCCGCCGATGGACGACGGATTTTGCAATTCCGTGGCCCCCCTCCCGGGGCCTTCCTCCATGTAAGTTTACTGAAACGGTAACTATACGACTAGCCAACTGACCAAATCAGTCTGCAAGGTGAACGCGACTTTTCTCGCAGAAATATGAAAGATGCGTCAGATAGTTATGACCAACATCTTCTGTCCAAGATTGGGAAACCACTCTCGCCACCCCAATCCATCAATGAGGGACGAATGACTTCGACATTGACTATTCCGTCTCACACTTTTGGCGGTTTACCCTCTCCCGGAGGCTCAGATGGATCGATGCTCGATGTGAAATGGCAACACAGCCCCATCTCCGCAGGAGGAATTTCGCCAGGTACCAAGGTCGGTTGGAACTATCTCGATTGCCGGAGTCCGAGCGTGGAAAGCAGTGCGCCTTCATCAGCCGTGGAGCACGATCATGCCGGCTATTCTTACCGACGCCGTGGCGGCAGAACGACACCGGATACCCTAAGCCTTCCCAGTCGATCCAACCGGGGAAGTTACGACGAAAGAGCGTTTTCGGATGTGGAGGGAGACTGTGACGATTCGTTACCGCCGCGACTGTTCCAAGTTCGGGAAGCTACACCACCGTATCTGGACCACATGAGATCCGGCACGAAACGACGAGCATCCAGTCCGCCCCGTGAAATGATTTCTGATCATCGAGGCTCGCTTCATGTGACGACCAGCAACGGTGACCTTTCTCAGCGTCGAACGAGCGGACATCCATTTGGGAAAAACCTATCGGTTAGCAGTACCTACACCCCAAGTCACGGCAGTCATTCAGCGGCATCTTCGATTAGCTACCGTACTTCGGGATCGTATTCGTCAGCAGGGCTTTCCGTGGGCGCTAGCAGTATGACGAGCGTTTCTCCATACGACCGTCCTTCCCCCGGTGGACTTTCGCCTGGACTCTCGCCCAACTCCGATTTGGATTCGTTGCACGACAAGTCGGTTATGAACCCCAGTTCTCCTGGTGCTCTTCCCGGGCCGGCCGTGATGCGCCCTGCGACTTCAGACACATTGCAACCACCCAGCACCGCCCCACCAAGGAAGGTATCGTTGCAAAACACGCTGACCGTGCCCAAGCTGGGTGGTCCCAAGGTGGGCGGGCTGTACATCTGCGATTGCTGTCCAAAGAAGCCGAAAAAGTTCGACAACCCGGACGAACTACGGGCCCACGAGATGGAGAAGCAGTATTCATGTCAATACTGCAACAACCGGTTCAAGAACAAAAACGAAGCAGAACGACACCAAAACTCGCTCCACCTCCGTCGCCATTCATGGTCCTGCGCTGCGCTTCCGAACTACCAAGCCGCTTTCCATCCCTCTGGGACAACGGCGTCAACGTCTTCGTCGTCTTCATCGCAATCGAACAATAACAGTTCATCGTCTCACGACATCTGCGGCTACTGTGGCGAGGAATTTCCCAACTTGCCACAGCCGGATTGGGATCGTCGCTTCGAGCACTTAACTGCAGTGCATAAATTTGGCGAGTGCAACAACGCAAAGAAATTCTTCCGTGCGGATCATTTCCGCCAGCACTTGAAGCATAGCCATGCAGGAACTAGCGGGAAGTGGACAAACATCCTGGAAAATGCATGCATGAAGGAGGAAGCGCCTCCTGAGAAGAAGGACGCCAGTGAAGATGGCAAGGCTGGGAATTCAGAGTCAAAGACATCGACTTCCAGTGAATGCTGACAAATAAAAATGCAAAAAAACAAACATATGCAAGTTATGACACGACATGATATTTTTGGTTCCGTCTCGGGTCGGGGTTCGTTGTCTGGCTTTGTTGGGAGATGGAAAAGGAGTCTGGGTAGAGGCGGCTTTCTCGATTTTGAAAATTTTGCGTTTTTGATCTACTGTTTTGATTACTGTACTTTCTTGGAGTTGGTTGGCTATTTGGACATAGGTAGGATGGATATGTTGGGTTAGGATAGGATAGCATGATTGGGCATGTATGTACATAGCATTTCCTACACCTGGTATACAAACGCTTTTTACACAAGCACACTCAGTGAACCGTGATAGCTCACTCCGTAACACTATCCTTAATAACCCTAAGCGCATTATACTTCGAACCCGGCAGAATAGCAGCCGCATTCTGCGCGCGTCTCCTCGCATCAGTCCAGATCATGAACTCCCCATACTCCTTGGGCATAACCTGCACATCGCGATCAACCAGGAACGTATAATGGAACATCCCCGTGCTCTTCTTCGTCCCGTGCTCGACGTCCCGAACCTTCGAGTCCACTCTCACCTGCACCTTGGTGTACTTCCCGCCGTCACCACCAGCGTCTTCTTCTCTCAATCCTGTCGCAGGTGCGTCATACGGCTCGGTATACGATACCGTCGCCCTCAAATACAATACACTACCCACGGGAACCGGGTTCTCAAAGGTACTAGGGTCCAGGGCTAAGAAGTTAGGACGGGTATGGGAGAAAGACGCAGCGCAGCAGAAAGCCAGCTCGAAGGTGTGTTTTAGCAGGAAGCCACCGAAGATCATGAAGCTGTGGCGGTTGCGGTCTTGGGGCTGCATAATCATGGCGCTGGTTAGGACGGTGGAGGACATGAAGGAGGTGTTTTCGGGGCGTTGGATGGGGGTTTGGGGGTCTGTATCTATATTAGTATGATATGGGATGAATGGGGTGTGGTGAGGGGTACCTCTGTAGGAAACCTCTTGTTTCCACATGGAGTGGATGAGGCTCGATTCCTCATCATCAGGCGCCTTTTCGAGGAGACTCCGCGTGCGGAGGGCTTTCTTGGCCTTGTAATTCTCCTCTCCCTTCTTAAACAGCCCCTTCTCCTCTTCCGTCTCCAGCACCAATGGTGCAACGTTGACCGGCTTCTTCGTGACGGGGTCAAGCGATACCATCGTAAACGCACAGGTAATCAACACATCGTCCGGCTTCACGTTCTGCCCCTCCGGCGGGACCTTGGCAACCTGAAGGGAGATTTCCATACTCGATCGTCCTGTAGCGTAGGTGACCTGTCCGCTAAGCTCGAGGTCACAGATCTCCATCAATGGGTGCTCGATGGTGATACGGTCGACGGCAGCGGTAACGGTTGTCACATTATCGCCTGTATGTCGGTAGGCGATTATACCAGCTAGGGCGTCGAGGTCCATAAGCAACGATCCCAACCTACACCTCATCAATACTTGCTTTATATATCAATCCAGATACAGAGTGGTAAGAACATACCGAATATGCCCCGTAGCATTCAAATAACTATCCAACAACCACTTATCCTGCGCCACCGGTAACACAACACTATAATGACTATCACTCATCCTCTTCGGCGTCGTGTCCACCTTCGCCGCTGTCGGGCTCACATCTTTAGGACCTGTGGCGGCAGCGGCAGCGGCGCGCGCTTCCTCGCGGGATCTGGTGAGGGCTTCGATCCAGGGTGTTTTGACGCGGGAGGGCATGCGCGTGGGGCGTTGGGGGGTTGCGGAGGATGCGACGTCGTGGGTGGGTGGTGTTGTGGTGAAGGTGCGTAGTGGTGATGATGTTGCTGTTGCTGATGCTGGTATGCGGGTTGTTGGCCGCGCGAGGACGGCGGCGGTGCGTTTGCCTAGGAGCATTTTGTTGAGTCTGTTAGTACTGGGAGTGTGTGCAGAGCAAGAAGAGTGAGTTAAGAAGTTAATTGAGTGAAGCTGGTTGGTTCCGATAGTAAACCCGGGAACCCGGTCCGGAGCGTCGGGGGGGTTGGGTTTTCCCGCTCCGGGAGGAATCGGGTCGGTAGTATGGGCGGTAGTACATAGTTATGGTATCAGATATAGGGCAGATGATATTAAAGTACAATTAGATTCTCAATTGACAGTATGTAGAACTACCCCTGGGGCATTGTACTGCAGGCAGAATGTAGAGAATGCTTGGGCAGATCGATGATATCATAGGGCAGAAGTATATCCCTGCATCGATCATATCAAATAAATAAGATTAATTAGAGTAGGTGCTATATCCATAGCAAATTACCTTTATTCATACTAACTAACTGCAACGAGATATACCGTGACCTTAGTACTCCAGATGCAACTATCAGTCCATGTCCTCTGAGCTGTTCCGAATACCGGTCAGTCCACCAGGATGTCCACATCCGCGACACCGTCCGTTCACCATCCGTTTCCCGTCTCGCCCGAGAACGTTTTCCGTCAATCTTCAAGGCGCAGCGTACGTATACCTGCTTATCGAGGAGAAGAGTTGATGTGATAAGAGTGCCGGATTAGGGCTGGCTCTCGCCCGAGAGCGCGTCAGGATGAAGTCATCGATAATATGTGTTGCAACTATATAAACCTACAACTTAAGACAGACAGACAGAAAATAGAGACAAGCATTGAGCAGAGAGAAATAATGGACGCAAACAACCCCAATATCGAGAAGCGATCAACCCCCCAGTGGGCGTTGTATCAGCGCCAGAACTTCTGGAAGGCCAACGATGGGCAGGTTCCCCCGTTTAACACTCGTACATTTGACCCTACTCCCTGCATTCTTAGCAATGACTGACTGTGTCTACAGACCCCATCAAACTCGAACAACGAGCCCGCGAACGCCTCACCGAGTCCGGCTGGTACGTCCCACCACCATCATCACCCATGACTACCTATACTAACAAGGACAAGGTACTACGCCTCCTCCAACGCAGGCATGTCCAACACGCACCTAGCCAACCGCCAAGCCTTCTACCGCCACCGCATAATCCCCAACCAACTCGTCGACACCAACAACCGCGACACAACGACCGAGATCTTCGGCCACAAGGTCGCTGCCCCTATTGGCTTTGCCCCAATCGGTATCAACAAGATCTATAACCCGCTCGCGGAGTTACCAGTGGCCAAGGTTGCAGGAGAATTGAATCTTCCGTATTGTCTATCAACGGCTGGGAGTACGGCGATTGAGAAAGTTGGTGAAGCGAATGGCAATGGACCAAGGATCTTTCAGTTATACATGCCTCATGATGATGAGTTAACGCTGTCGTTGCTGAATCGTGCGTGGAAGAGTGGTTTCGATGCGGTGATGTTGACGACGGATACGTGGCAGCTTGGTTGGAGACATGATGATGTTGCGAGCTCCAATTATGCGTTTTACCGTGGCATCGGTGCGGATTTGGGTCTTACTGACCCCGTATTCCAGAAACGGTGCCGGGAGGACGGAATTGATCCGGAGAAGGATGTTCTCGCTGCTTCGACGAAGTGGATTGATTCGATCTGGCACGGCCGTGCGTGGTCCTGGGAGAAGATCCCGTGGTTGATTGAGCAGTGGAAGAAGATCTCGGGAGGTCGTCCGTTCACAATCAAGGGCATTCAATCTGTCAAGGATGCGAAGAAGTGCGTCGAGTACGGCGTCGACGGGATCGTCGTGAGTAACCACGCAGGTCGACAGGTTGACGGCGCAATCGCTAGCCTTGACGCACTGGAGAACATCGTAAATGCCGTTGGCGACAAGTTGTATATCATGTTCGACTCTGGAGTGCGCGGTGCGAGTGATGTCGTCAAGGCGCTGGCGCTTGGTGCGAAGTTTGTGTTTGTGGGGAGACTTTGGGTTTGGGGACTTAGTATTATGGGTGAAGAGGGGGTGAGGCATGTTATGAAGAGTTTGTTGGCGGATTTGGATATTTTAATGGGTGTAGGTGGGTTTAATAAGGTTGAGGAGTTTGAGAAGGACATTCTGGGTAAGCACCCTTCTACCTGATGCGATATTTGGATACTAATGTTGGCAGAATCATACCCCAAGTCGTACAACTTGATCCCGGATAAAGTGCTGTAATCGCCTGGATAATGAATGACGGACAATGAAAATTTATATTTTGATCAGTAAATATCCACTCTTGAGAACAAATCCATTTGCCAGGTGCAAATGAAATAAACGAATGTATATAAGATGTACGACGAAGAATGTATGGGTATGCCCCTGTACAGATAAACGATAGTATAAGACAAGCGAAAGAAAGAAAAACATCCCCGTGTACCGGATGCAAATGAGAGGTGTTCGGGATTACACCCAGAACATGCAGGCCACCAGCAGAACTGGCAAACCGAAGCGTGGGACCCTGGCCACAGCAGCAGAATCAACATCTGTCGAGCTAGCAGCACTACCCGACGAAGTACTGCTAGAAGCATCATCAGAACCAGACCCAGATGACGAGGCAGTCTCAGCCTCGCTACCTGCATCCGAGCCCTCGACACTATCGGCTTCCTCCGCATCTTCCTCGGAAGTGACAACAGGCGCCGTCTCACCCTTTCTACCACTGAGTCCGATGCGGTCGTTGTCGTAGTCGAAGACAGAGTAGACATTCTTCAAAAAGACATCACCCACAAGCCACTCATCATCACCAAAAGACTGGTACCCGACAATAGTGGAGACGCAGTTATCGCCGGCTTTCTGTCCAACGTAGTCTTTAGGGGAGATGTTGTAGCTAACGCCAGAGAATGTGATGCGAATTTCAGCATCCGATTCGCAGGGGAGGACAAAGTTTTGGCCGGACGATGTGGCACCGGGGATGAGGGAGTGGACTGTCTTAGCATCGTCAGGAGGAAGCATCATGTACGATGTGCCCGTGTCAATGATGGCACCCTTTCCGGTGAAGTTACAGGCCTGGCCGTCGACGGTAACGTCGTCGACAGGGATTTCCCAGCGGTTGCTCGAGGAAATGGTATCAGTGTAGGTAATGTTACCGTCCAGCTTGGACTTATCGACACCGCCAAAGGTAACAGTTCCATCCTGGTCATCGTCAGACCCCCGAGAGAGACTGAACCCGACAATGTTCGACTCCAGCATGTTCTCCTTTTGCACAAAGTCCATAAACGTAGGAGTCCCGAAACCAGTATCATTCGACCGACTCAAGCCCAGCAGACCATCCATCGGATACGACAGAAAATCATCAGACGCCTTCGACGCCAGCCCAAAAGTCATGTTGACCGTCAAGTCCGCGATGGTAATAGTATCCCACCCAACAAGACCATTCACCGTACCCGTCCCATACTGCACCGTCCACGCCGTATTCGTTATCTGCAGAGTATCCGAAGCATCCTCCCCAAAGCTATCATGCTGCTTGCAAGCTGTGCTCGAGCAGTCTGAGGAAAACACCCAGCTGTCACTTCCCCCCGTGTCCAGTAACATCCGCATCTTCTGCTTCTGCGAACCGACTTGCACCACGGCAAAGTATGAGAAGTCGTTTCCGTCCTGGTCGACGGCGGCGCTGTTGGATTGGGACGGGGGGTCGGACATGACAACTTTGTAGTTGTTGTCGCGGCGGACGGGGAGTTTTTGGAGGTCGAGGGTTAGGAGGTTGGATGACCCCTGGGAGTCTGAGTCTTTCGTGTCATCTTGTTGGAGTTTCCATGGCATGAAGCGACGACGGAGGTTGGACAGAAGGGAATTGCCGATGGAGACTTCAGTGTTGAGTTGGTAGGGGTAGAAGGCCGTAACGGAGGTGGAGAGGGAAGCGGCGGCGAGGAGGGACGCTGTGAGACGCATGGCGGCGGTATAATGAACAGTAGTCTATGCACAACAATCTATAGATTCAAGAAGGCATTGGAAACGAGGAATGAGGGACGAGAGCCAGAGGCCAGCCTCGTTATAACAGGCTCAGGGCGTTAATGCAAGCGACTTGGGATAAATGATCGACAAACAGCAAAGAAAGAAAGCAACCTGAAACACAGAAAAACGAATGAGAGTGAGATGCAAAATAGCGAATAAAAGACGGATTGAAACAGACAAATAGCAAAAGAAAGGAATATATACAGCTGGCTCCGTACAAAGAAAAGACATAAAAAGGAAAGAGGGGATAATAATAGAGTTCGGTACTATGCACGGCACACCCAATAGGAGACTGCCAATGCGGCGGGGCTCTCCAGAACAGTGAAGACACTATTCCCGGTCGGGTGGAAACGTGAAGATCTTTTTCACACCAAACCCAATTAGGCGGTTGGTGCAGTCCCCCTGAACACATGATGTCACTGACAGCTAGTCGGGGCCAAGTGCATAACCATCTAAATGTGTGAAATGAGTAGATTAGAATGGACATATAAATCAGTATAAACAGTACAAGTATATACAAATGGCATACGCAAACACTCAGACCGTACAGGTCAAACTCAGCGCATCGCCAGGTCTGGAACGCCGTTCTATGGCCAGAAGAACTGTGGTCCCTCTCGGCGGATTCACCATCTTGCAGGTTGCCACTCCCATTGGCCCCTCACAATTGATCTGTTCACTCGTTTTTTGCCGCCGCTGTGAACCATGTTCGGTCTGTGTCTGGACCATCACGTGCGCTTACTCATTATCCAACTACAACTGAGGTGCAGAGTAACTACAGAGTACAGGACCCCAGTGGCAACACAATGGGTCAGGTACACTTGGCGGATATCTAGAGTTGCAGAATAGAAAGGGAGAATGACACAGATTTGGACTGACATGCTATCATTTCACTACCTAAATGGAGCAATCATGTGCACACAAAGCTAAGGCTGCATTTCTCTCTTCCCGTGCTCTAGTTAACTATTTGATGGAGTACTAACAGAAGGTTCGGTTGTTTTTTTTTTTTTTTTTTTTTTTTTTTTTTTTTTTTTTTTTTTGAGCATAATAGCCAATGACATGGTGTTCGCATAGGATGTGCTTTAAGGTTGGAATTGATTTGTTGACAAAAGTTCTAGTAATTCGAGCCTCGAAACAGGTGGCATTTTGAGCAACAACAGCCTCAGGGTATCCGAGCCAGTTGAAGCGACAAGTCGGGCGAAGGAGCCGCCATAGACAGTGAAGTCTGATAGTCTGAATGCAAGAGAAAGTTTCTGTTCAAGGCTCTCTGAGACTGGACGTGCTTGCGTCGGTATATATGTAATCTAATGGTATTAGCATGTGAAAAGCGATAATGACGGGTTTTTGTACTTTCGGGCTTGAGTCAAGCGTTGTAGACTCGGTCAGTGTCTCGTAGGAAGTAAACAACATGCCCGTTGTACTGGTATTGTTGTCCACGGATTGGCCGGACTCGATCCCCGCCTGCCGCGAAGGAACGGAACTTCTGGGCCGTCTTGGGCGATTGAGTGGGAAGTTATGCAGTAGGCTGATCCCAGGGCTTATCATGAAATTGCTTCTGTCGGATCTCGTCAAGCGTTGTTTTCGAAACTTCCCGACCCTCGAGACCCTTTATTTCATTGCTGAAAAGTTCCAACACAGATTCTGTGACTTCGTGTACGCCTTGATGCTCATTGATGAATCGGTGGTACTCGTTTGAACGTGTTCCACGCGATCCATCACGAGAATCCTGACGAGGTAAATCCCATTATGCCTAGGCACGCCTACTTGCGTGTCGTCGCTTTGCCTGATAAGAAGTAAGTTTTTGCTTTTTCTATTTATTATAGGATTGCTGTGATAACATACCTCGATGCGGACAATAGAAATTTTCCAAATCAACTCAAATCCGTGGAAGAGCCCTGTCATCTCAGGACAACTACCCCATCGATAAGCACTGTCACAGTTATCCACCCATGGTAAATAGGCAACTCAATGGGGGCACTGATTCGTTCTCAATCTTTATCATAAGTCTTGCGAGTCTGTCCAAGGTCAGTATCACTTTTTCTATCTGAAAAATGGAATTCCATCCTCGATCCATTGTATGACACAGTAACGGTAACTTACATTGTTCTGAATTGTGTCGAAGTCGTATTGGGGGAGCAGTGCAGGGTTGTTGTTTGCTTGGTAGTCCTTTTCGCCTCACGGAATTATATTCAAACTGCATTTGCTCCGACCATAGCTAGGGGTGGCGATATAAACGACGCCATGCGGATTCCCCGATGCCAAAACAGGCAATGAGAAGAAGCGTAAGCGAGGCCCACGGACTTACAGACCTGACGCTTTCTAATCTCTATTCAGAATCATCAGTATTCTATAGAGTTATGATGGCTTGAGCCGCCTGAAAGGGAAACATACGAGAATTTTTTTCCTTTTCTTGTACTTGCTGGGGAAACATCTGCTCTCGAAGCGTATCAAGCCATGTTGACAGACTTGGTCTGGTGTGACTTGCGTTTCTGGAATGCAGTCATATCGATGCAGCCATTAGTTGGCTAGTAATGGCAGAACTGTCATCCCTCTTTGGTAGTACACCATGATAATTTCACACAGGACTCATTTCTTATGAAGGATGCGAGCTTTATCGTATGTGAAGGGGAGTGGCGGTCATCCCGCTAACATCTCCCAAGGGTAAACTGTCCGCAAGATTCGGTCGTCTTTCGTTGATTCCAACAATGTACCGTAGGTACCCTGCTGTCAGAGTCTCTGCTAGGGAGGAGAGTGTGACATAGACGTCATCCAATCCTGACAATAAGTGAGCACTGGAGTTCCCATTGTCCGTTGACCAGGTCCTGTCGGGGGGAAATGGTTCCGTTATTAACCTCTCGGGTATTATTGTACATAGGGCAGGTTGCAACGTTTTCCGAGACTGCCGAAGTGGCAGTTGGCGCAGAAGCCACGATGCTATTCGGGAAGCAACGGTGTAATATGTAAAAGGACATATCCTCCATCTTCATAAATATCGCGAATCTTTTTTGCATGTGCCATGCTGATTCCCATGAAGCATCCCTCAGTCTTTTTCCATCGAAACCCCGGAGATGTGGGTCAAGATTTTCGAGGTAGTTTTGCACCCGTCCTTCGGCATCATGACGCGACATTCGATCCTGTCATAGGAGAAACGGTCTAGTTGAGGAATTTATCTGGAGACATAGGGCTGAGGACTCGCCATTTTGCTCGGTTGGCTTTTGCTGCTCATTCTCGTCGATTTCACGGCAGCTTCCAGGGAACGCATTGGGGCTTGTGTTCTTGCATTCTGGTTCGAATTTGTCATAAAAGAAACAGATTGCATCCTTGGGATGCGTCCTGGACGAACCTGGATTGGACATCCAGCTCATTCGGTACACCATGACACTTTCTGTGAAGAAATTGGACAAAGCGATCGGGTCATTGGTAATACGGTTCTAACACTTGTCGGATTTTATCTGGGACGCTCTTCCAATCCCCGGCATACTTTCAATCCATGGTGTCTGGGAATAGACTCGAACAGGGGCACCGTCCTGTTTTTCTATTCGACCACATAGACGCCAGGTAACCGAAGGAATGTATTGATCATTAGCAACAGCGCGCGAATGCCAATTCCAGAGGGACCAACAGAGCGTTAGTACTGGTCACGCCGGTCTCAAGAGGATGCCAATCGATAATGTGAGTTACCGCGACAACTTTGTGGGAAGATTCTGGATATTCGCCGGATGAGTGAGATAAATCTATCCCAAACTCTTCTGCTTGCTGTTATCGAGGCTGACAAGGATGGGTTTCGGGAACTGGATGAGCTGTTAGTGACATGTTCCAATCCAAGATGAATCATCTCATCAAGAGATGGATACATAGAGCTAAGCGCTTGAGTGCCATAGGGACGTACCACATTGCTCGTTATCTGTCATGATGCGCGCGCACATACCTACAGTCACCTGGCACATATGCAGTGTATTCATTTCCTCATACGCCCTATAACGTTCAGTCCTGAATTCGACGTTCATGTATCGGCTTCTAGTGTTGATATAATGTCATTCGGTGCCAATTTCGCTCTGTCGCAGGATTTATAGGTGCTTGATGGCCAACTCTCAATGCTTAACCAGATCGATGATGGCTTGCTGAAGGAGGTCGAAATCATGTAGGGAGGTGCTTAAGCGCTAGTCAGCACAGCGTCTAACCCAAGTACAATACAATATATGCTAACCTTCAATTGATCCAGACATGAGATCGAAAAAAAAAAGCAACGGACTAATGCTTCGACGGAAAAATCTTCAGATATTTGATTTTATATAGGACACGTAAAGATCGGCTCTAGTAATAATGCAGCGTCAGCCCATTGGAAACCTCTCAGACCAGCTCAGACGTTTTATTGAACAGTACGGCTGATGACTTAACTTACGTTTCAATTTTCTATTCGTGGAAGTGTCATTCCCTTTTGTCATGTTTGTGCAAGCAACTGTCGATTATACCGAGCATACCTGTGAACGTAAGCTGCCATTTCCCTCTCCAGCCTTCTCCATGGAGCGAACGGGCGTCATCTAGCTTGTAGGCTGGAGAGTTAGGCAAAAGGGGAGTCATTACACATCGAGCTCTCTGTTTTCGGAACCAGAGTATGCGCAAGGGAGTTCCTACATATGATAATTCGAGTTAGTTACCTTTGTCTCCTGAATCTTTTTGGGACAGTCGCAACTCACCAGGCAATCCCGAAACAAGCCTAGGATTGCTGACAGTCGAGCCCTAGTCAGGTCAGGCACGGAAGTGTCCAAGAAGGCCAGCCTTCGGGGTCCATGGGTGTCGTTTTAATATCCAGGAAAATATCGCCAACATTGCAATAATGTCCGATGTTCAATATAGGAGAATTTGAACAAGATGTCCAACTATTTTTCTGACTTGGGTCATAGTGAGCTGTGACACATGATTCCGCGCCTCAAGTGTCTAGTATTAACTGGCGAACCCAGGATAGAGTTCGTGCCCGTCAATTACTATAACAGTCACAAACCGATGAAACATCAATATCGAGAAATTAATCAAATCAGGAGAGTAAGATGGTGACTTACGCTGAACTCCCCGTGAAGTTTTTATATAAAGCTAAATTACACGCCATCCACTGACTAGTTGTCACAGTACACGTTCAGCCCGGATCTAGAGCGTAAACCGTTATACTCTCAGGAGAAAGTTTCCGCTCCCTCTTGTCCGGTCCTCGGAACATCCTGACTAGGAGTATATAATTTCACAAGCCGTGTGAATCGAGGCACAAAAAGGAACGAAAAACAAGGAAGCCTGCATGAGGAAGTGTCAAGTATTACGTCGCAAGTATTCTTCGAGAACTAGTGCCGTCATTGCACGGAGACTGATGCTTCGCAAAGTGGTTCTGTCCCTGCGACACAGAGAAACTGCATCATAAGGGGAAGGACTAGCGTGTGTATATTCATTCTTGGTTCGCTATACTAAATAACAGTAAAGCGTCAGCATTCTAACCCTTCAGTGTCCATCAAAAGATCGAAGCATTTGCCAGATCCTCTAGTTGTCGAAGATCATGATGTCGAGCGTACCGAGAACCAAAAGAGATGGGGTTCTTTAGTTGGTACGGCGTGAGAACCCATCGAATATATGGCAAAGATATAACCGCCAGGGGCAGTGGCGGTGCCGGTCACAAATCGGAGCTTGTTCCTATCCAGCCAACAGTTAGCAGTAGGTCCGCTGATAGTATGGTATATCACGAAAGCACTCATACCACAGGAAATGGTTAGCGGAAACGAGAGCTTTTCGTTGACATAAGAGTGTCTGGGACCATTCGGTGACGATGTCACAGGGTCGTATACATAACGACCGGTCCAGGGTGGGTATCGACACTTGTTGCTGTTCGATCGACACTTAGCAGAGCAGTGGATGCTCACCCACACGCCAGCAACTTCTCCCTCTGGGCTCTTCGCTCTCAGATCCCTGGTGTCTTCCACGATACCGGGTATCTCGTAGTACTATAACGCGTTGATGGCTTCTCGTTCATATTTCCAACTGACTTACCGTGTCCTGGATGTCTTCTCCAGTATAGTCCAAGATAAGACGACGGCACACCAAGCACCCGATGTCATATCACTCTGGATAGACAGCAAGACCCATTCCAGAAACATTCGAATCGTACAACATATCCAAAGTGCGTGTAGGCCCACGCATTCAGCTTCGAAGCAAACTGTCATCATCCACGCGAAGACGACCTATCGCCGCAATAGAAAGAAAGTTCACCTCAGACGCGAGAACGACCAGCGGGTTGAACGTGCTGCTCATCTTCGTACCGCGACTCTTAGTGAGACTTCATTCTCTCGGATATTTGCCGTAATCTTTCCCCCACTCTGTAAACTGCACGTAGATCTCGTCGCGGTCTTCTGCTAACGACAGTCGGCTGATATAGGTAGTACCTGGGAAGAGCTCCGGGAAAACCATCAAAGGTATAAAAACCCGAAAACACTTAGTGTCTTGCGAGATAAAAAGGAAAAATATCGTTTTTTGTTCATTTTGGTGTGTATATAGAATGGAGAGTATATAGATGAGTAGACGAAGTGGAAGTTCTAGAGGAGAGACCGATATGGACAGAGTATTCTATTAGAACGCGATGAGCGATACAAACACCCCATACAACTACAGCCAGACAGTACAAAGCGACAGCCCTAGTCACAATGCAGGGTACCGAGACTCATTCATTGATTTTACTCTGCACATAGTACGTCACTTCATCTGCTCCAACAATGGCTGTTTGCATATGCAAATTCCTATCTACCATCTATCAACAGCCATATCATCATCATCATATGCAACAGACAAAACAGTCCTTGTACATCTTCGCTGATTCACATGTCATCATACTCAGATCGGAGAAGATCGGGACGTCGGAGTAGTTCTTTGCACTGCAGACACAGTTCAGCCTTAATACTTTACTCCCTCCTAACAGGGGTACATTGTACGGAGCACTCTACTCCTCACAATCAATCCCGTGATTATCATCCGCGGAAGATTGTTATCTGATCCTGTTCCGCGGTCCGAATTATCTCCAGACAACGGGCGGCACTGATCAATCCGCGGCTGCCCCCCCCTGTGCCTGTACCTGTCGGGCAAACGGAGTCGAACTCTGCCCGTCATTTTGGGTCGATTATCTCGGATGTTCACTGATCTACGTCAGACCAACGTTGTTCGGACGTTGGTCGGTGGTCTGATCGTTTGTCGGAGTATGTAGTGTACTCCGGTGGTTACTTCTGTGTACTTGCATATTGGAAACAGTAGTATAGTCCGTCAATCGGCGGTAATTGGTATTATTGAATCCCTAACCATAACAACACAAGAAAGGAACAGAACAACCGCCAAGGCTATTAAATCATAAACGCTAATGACAAACGCGAAAGTAACAAAAGAAAGTCATCCCGGGTATCCGTTACTTCCGCAGCTGCTTAGGGAAAATGTCCTCCACCATGGAACTCATTAATTCCCCAATCACCCCCTTTTCTCCGGGCTGGCGAGAACTCCTAAAAGAAAACCCGCCTTGCCGCTGCAGCATCTCACCCAGACGCGATCGCCCGACCGTCTCAGTCAGCGAGAACGGGTCGATGTCCACGGCATGGTTGTCCACAACTTCCGACAGGGGACTGGCAGCCACGTCGGAGGTGGAGCCAGCCACGGTGTAAACCTGGGGCTTCATGGGCGGGTAGTTGCCGGTGGCCGCGGTAGGAGTGGTCAGGGCGGGTTCGGCAGATTTGTAGAGGTCGGGAAGGATCGGGATGCGGGGGCCGGGGTTAGGGGCCGACGCATGGAGCTCTTCCATCGAGGGCATGTAGGCAAAGTCGACGGTAGATGAGTCATTGACGGCTTTCTGGGAGCGGGAGGTGTTGAATTCACGGCTGGCGCTGCTAATCACGGGTGTGTTAGTTGAGCTTGTGATTGAGGGTGAACCGAGGAATACATACTCTGCGAAGGCATTGCCGTTGATTCTTCTCATGGCGATGCTGAAAGCACGGGACTGGAGGAAGTCATGGTTGGCAAGACGTTCAACAAGCTGTGGTTACATTAGCATAACGTTCAAAACCCCAAGCGTAGACACGGGCTTACCTCATTCTTGCTACCGCCAGCAGTCAGAGACCGTTTCTTGCATTCCGACTTGAGATCGGGAAGAGTCTGAGCAGAGTACAGAGAGGTTCTGTCTGCGACATTGGCAGGCTGGGCAGACTGAGCGCCAGTGATGTGGAGGTTCCGACGAAGGCAGGGAGTAGCCGGGTTCTGCTGAGAGAGAATGCGCAGGGCACGCAACGAAGACGAACGGGGAGCAGCCATTGTGGTATGTAGAGAATCAGAGATGACGTGAGTGAAAGTGAAAATGTAAATGCAAAGATGAGAAGATGAGAATGCAGAATTGAAAAGATGAGAGGGATGGCTATTTATGAGATGACGAAAAGGAGATAAAACAGCAATGAATGCCAATGCCTGTTGTTGGGAAGATCGGTGGGGGGATCTGGCCCGGTCGATGCTAGAGTGATGCGATGTACTGAGTAGAGCTCAGTATAGTAGGAGGACAGATTGATACGTGCGAAGAAGAGAAGATGAGGGCAATGAAAGAGAGAATAACGAGGGTATTTATGTCTTTCAGAATAGCAGCAAAGTAATTATTCTGGTAATCCTATGACTACACTCTTGACTTTTCTACAGGGCGATCCTCCGCAGTCGACTGGTTCTCGGTTATGCTTCCCCACGTATTGTTCGGAAAGCACTCGCGGAAAGACTTCCTTTAGACCTCGGAGTTTTGAGTATGACTGTTGGCATTAGCATTCGATTATTAGAGTTATTTAGTCTATTCTATTTCTTATTAAACATCTTATTAGTGTTTGTCCTTACTCCGTACTCTGTCAGACCGTACTACAATCTCCGGGTTTCAACCTACTCTACTCCGTTCTCCGTACGGAGTCCTCGACCCGAATAAGTCTGCTCACTTCCCCTCAATCCTGCATTGCATAATAATACATGGCACTACTCCGTAGAACACTGGCTAATGGCCAATGGCTGCGTCAGGATGACACATCTCAACGTTGAGAGCGGTGAAGACACGTGAGCAGATCATCCCATCCTGTATCCAATTCTACAGCGTACAGCCAGGAACATAACATAATTTGTCTGACGTGGTCTCATCTAATGTCACCGTAACTTTCCGTTTTGAGATCTCGGAGAGTTCCTTTTCTCAACAGGAGAATGTTCCTGTGATAGTTTATTCGGTTTAGACAGGGGTTCAAGCCCGCCCCGGAAATGCGAATTAGAATATGTGGGCTGGTTGCATTGAGCCAGCATGACTGAGGCGGCCGCATTCTACTTACTACATACTACTACTCTGTATGTATGTTCAAACAACAAGCGGATAACACGTGTTGGTCCTATCTGCAATCTGCGCTGGTATTTCACAGCTTCGCTGCACGCTTTCGAATCACCGCCCGAGCGTACGGATGTCTGGCCGAATCAGGGACCAAATGGTCGACATCCCCCGTATGCACCAAACCCGGACTAGCCTCATCCAACCCCGTGATTCCCGTATTGCGCATCGCTGTTTCCAATTCATCGCGCATGACTGACTGGTCAGTACTATCGACTTGGAACCAAAGGGCCGGCGACTTACTATCGATCAAATGCTCCACTCCCTCCTGTCCATAGTTCGTCGCAAAGAGCATGCTCCGACCCATTCCCACGGCCGTCGCGCCTAAGCACACGGCCTTGAGGATATCAGTCCCCCGGCGAATCCCGCTATCTACGTAGATCTCCATCCTATTGAAAATCCCCGGGCATCGTTTGTGCAGTTCTAGAAGCGTGATGATGGATGGTGGGCTGGTGTCTAGATTCCGTCCGCCGTGATTGCTAAGTAGAATCCCGTCTAACCCCGCTTTCATGGCTAGCATGGCGTCGTCCGCTGACATCACACCCTTCAGACACACGGGGAGATGCGTATGCTGTCGCACCCATTTCAGATCTTCCCAGGTGAGTCCCGGGTCGATAAACCCTGCCATTACACGGCCTAGACCACCGCCTTTCTTGTCATTTTTCGCTTGGGATGGTGCCATCGGAACTGATAAGCTCTCATCTGCGCGGACGCGCTCGTCCGCTTCTCGTTTGCCAGGCCAGGATGCGTCGACTGTCACGAAGATGGCTTTGACGTTGGGATTGGCGGAGCATTGTCGCAGGAGTGCTGCAGATTTCGCACGGTCCCTGTTGACATACAGCTGAAAGAAGAAGTTGCCCGATGGTGCAGCGGCCCGAAGTTCGTCCATCGTGTAGGACGAATTGTTCGATATCTGCAATCAGTCAACCAGCGCACACAAGCCAACGCAAAGAAAAAGAGGCGCGTACGCCTTGCATAATTCCCCTACTCTCACAAGCCCGCGCGATCGCACACTCTCCATCCGGGTGAATCAACTTCGCCATAGCTGCCGGACTCACAAACAACGGCAACCTACTATCAACACCCAGAATCGTCGACCTTGTATCAACTTCCCGCACATTCCTCAGCACCCGCGGTCGGAACCAAATCCTATCAAAGTATGACTTATTTGCGTCGCGTGTAAACAGATCGGTAGCTGCGCTGGAGTAAAACGCCCACGTCTTGGGACTGGCGGTCTTGGACGCGACAACTTGGAAATCGTGCGAGTTGATCAGGGTGTGGAGGGGCGGTTTTTCATGCTCAAGGAGTAGCTGGGGATTAGCTCTCGGGGGCTCTTTGAGCCAGTCGTCGGTGATGGTCGATTTGTCGAGAAGGCCGATGTGTTTCTCTGGTGGGAGGTTCGATTTCAGGACGCTGGGGGCGTGGACTTCGGAGTAGGCTTTTGTCGCGTCGCGACCGGCATACTTCAGGATAACTAGACTTGTTTATCAACATATTATCTTGATCGTCTAGGAAGTAGACATGTACTTGTAGAGCCCCCAGGATGCTCCTCCAAAAAATCCGTCACGTCCCATACTTGTTTATCTACCACGATCCAGCAATCTTCGGGCGTGTTGTGGCCCGCGATTTGCTCAACAGAGAGCAGTTTTCCAGCCATTGTGATTTCTCAATAGCAATAAATGGCCATTCAAATCAAAGAAGAATATAGAAAGAAATCCAAGACCAGGAAATCGCATGCATTAATAAACACTCACTCTCTGTCCGTTCCCCGCGAATTGGAAATGCGGAGAAGATCGGGCCCACTTGTATCGGTCTCTTCCCCGGCTCGACCATTGTTTATCCTTCTTCTAGATAAGATAAGTTATTCTGTTAAAATTCAGGGCACATATCGGCTTTTAATTTACTGCTAGTCAGTATCATTCTAGTTAATAATCTGCGAGAATGAATATCAATTATGTCTCGCGGTGTTGATACCCCGAACGGTAACTGGATGGACTCGGTGGATCGCCGAGTATGTCGGGATTCTCACCGGTCGTATTTCTTGCAAATGTAAACGAGGGCATCTGTAGCAGTCCTTGGACATTAGAACCTATTCATGGCGTTAGAACAAGCAATCTTATTTCAGAGCAAAGTAAAAAGATCCACCTTTCACCAAAGCTGAAACCATTTTCCACGAGTCCCTATACCGCATCCACAATCCCAAAATTGTTACTGTCAGGACAACTAAAGACACAAACACATGTCCTTCACTGTCCCGTAATGGTACCCCATGACATTCTTCAACATCAATAGCCTCTTGACCAAACCAGCACCAGATCTGCTCCATCCATTGATATCCTGCGGGACCTTCGCAATGTACACGTTTCTTGGCTACGGCCAAAATCTGACCTTCAACCTGGCGTGTGGATGGTGTGTCTATCGTAAGACGATCAAAGAGGCGTAGTTGGAACGGGTTGCTGGTTTCTTTGGTGCCCTCGCGTGTCTTCGTGTGTTGAGCAGTGTGCTCCTCGGCCGATGTTTCGTCCATGTGATAAAATATTGCCGTTTTCTGTATATATCCCGGTAGTGGTGTATGATCTATGTCTCCAGCTACTCTGACTTGCCAGTAAACACAGAACCAAGCGAGTTCCACGATTTCGACCTTTTGTCGTTCCAAGAACGAGAGTACTTCCTGATATGAATCCTCGGTACACCCATTGCGACCATCTGTCTCTCCAAGAATACGGTATGTCAAATTCACAGGAGCTCCGATATCTCACGGAATGATAGCGTTTTCCGTCATGAAGTATAGTGGCAGTCCTGCTACTGTCAGCGGCCATGGTTGCGGGGGCAGGTTTTTCACGTGAATGACCAGAAATGGTCCGATAACTGTTGTGCCGAAGTGGGTTGGAAATAGGCTGCCGAGGATATCGAACTCTTCGTAAATAGGGTTGCGTGGCATCCCATTCTTGATGAGAGTAAATGGGAGGGCTACATGGTACATGACGAGCAAGACTACCGATCAGGTGGGTTCGTTTCTTGAAACTTGTTGCTGTAGCGCTCGAGACTTGGATATAGTTACCAAATAACGCCTTAATAAAAGCGCTCTGATATGGATGCTTCAACTCGCAATTCTCTTGTTTGAGTCAGAATCTGGCAGACCTTCAAGAACATAGAATACATGATCTACGTAGGGCACTAAAGTCGGGACGGGCGCTAGTCTCAATTAGGCTTTAGTTTCTACAAGTACCCAAATGAAGTCATGTGCTTGATGACTCATCCCTGAATAATTCACCGAACAGACATCACCGATTTCGACGCATCGTCCGTCTGTACAAATATCAAAATACTGGTTAAAGGTGTACTAGGACCACGGCTTAGGATTGCTTTTTCTATGCGTTTAGCATTCGCTGTAGGTAATAAAGTCTCAAGAAGCATCGGCTTGACCCGTGTTGGAGCCAGAGAGGGGAAGAATTCGTTTCTTCCACGGTTGCCTTTGTATAGTTCAGGTATGTTCGAGTTGACTCATATCCGGTCTGGTGTATAATACGGAGGTTTCTTCCGTGGAAGCTGTAGTGTCCATATTACCTTTACTCACCGCTGTCGCAGCTTTCGCTGGTAGACCTTTCTTCCATCTTTTGATCAATCAAAAATCTTTCTCTACTTCTCGTGCTTTCTCTACCGCCAAAATGAGTGACTCCAGTAAGCCTTTAAGATATGTGGATGTGAGTATACTCTGGAAGGCTGTAATTGGGGTGCCGTAACTAATTTTGGGCCAGATTGGAATCAACCTCAGTGATCCCGTTTTCCAGGGAGAATATCATGGAAGACAAGTTCACGACAGTGATATGGATGACATTATCCAACGTGCGCGCGATGTAGGATGCGAGAAATTCATGGTCACCGGCTCTGACCTAGAAGAGTCTCGCCATGTCATGGAATTATCTCGCAACTACTGTGAGTCCAGCCGCTCTCTCTCCTGTTCGGCTCTTCTAACGATTTCAACTTATAGCTGGTTTCTGCTATGGAACTGTCGGTGTGCATCCTTGCCAGGCAAAGACCTTCGACGAATTCCCCGGTGGTCCTTCGAAAATGCTCGAGGAGCTCAAGACCCTGGCTCTGGAGTCGAAGCAAGCCGGACACGTTGTAGCCTTTGGCGAGATTGGCTTGGACTACGATCGACTATTCCTTAGTGCCAAGGAACCACAGCTCAAATATTTCGAAGCTCAGCTGGACCTTGCAGTGGACATCCAGCTTCCGCTTTTCCTACACTCCCGCGCTGCCAGTGAAGACTTTGAGAAGCTGATCGCTCCAAGGTTGGCGAAGCTCCCGAAAAGGGGATTGGTACACAGCTTTACCGGAACCTTGGAAGAAATGCAGCGAATGGTGGACTTGGGTCTCGATATTGGTGTCAACGGCTGTAGTCTGAAGACGGAGGAGAACCTTGAAGTGGTGAAGGCCATTCCTTTGGATCAAATTCAGATCGAAACGGATGGTCCCTGGGTAAGCGACATCTTGCATTCCACCCTCAATCCAATTATTATCCTTGCTAACAATATACAGTGCGAGATCCGTCCTTCTCATGCGTCGTCCAAGCACTTGATGGGTGCACCACCGTTGCCCAAGGCGGTTAAGAAGGAGAAATGGCAAAAAGGATTGATGGTCAAAGGCCGAAACGAACCAGTCGCTATTGTTCAAGTCGCACATGTCATCGCTAGTGTCAAGGGGATATCTGTGGAGGAAGTTTGTGAGGCGTACGTATACGGAGCTTGTTCAATCGTTATCGTTTCTCTTGCTGACCTTATTTCGCAGTGCCTGGAGGAATTCGGTAAAGATGTTTGGGCTTGGAGAAGAAGCGTCGTAGCATGTTGTCAATGGGGGGGGGGGGGGGGGAGGGGATTCGATAGAATCATAAAAGAAGAAAGGTTCTAAACATAGACCAAGCCATCTGTTTGGTAAATGTGGCAAGATGACATTCTGGTTAATCTCTTCACTGAAAGGCAGCCAGAAGTCACGTTATTGCCTAAACAGGCTTGGTTGTAGTAGATATTCCTATTTCTATAGCCTCACCGCCCTGTGCCCTGTTTCTTTCCTTCTTCCTCTCTTTCTTCTCTTTCTTTCAAACAAAGCTCTTGTCACTCTCTCTTTGCCTTGATTTATTCAAGGCAAGCTTCTCTTTCAACTCCTTGTGGTCTTTGAGCATCCACTTCGCTGTCTTCGAAGACTTCGTCAAAATGGCTACTACTTAGCATCCCGTTCATTCCCCCAATCCAGCCCTGTTTATCCAGGCTCGTCTAGATCCTTGGTCTTTTTCGTCACTTGGAGGCTCCCGTGGGTTGGTCGAAATTGCTGCCTTCCACGCGAGTCGCGCTTCTTCGAGCGTTTACCATCTCGTCTCTCGTTTTTAACCAACCGTTCGCATTTCGATCATCTTGCATCGCGCATCGACACATACGAATTTGCTACATTCTCTGCATTCAGCTAAATCATGGCTTCACATCGGCTGGATAACCAGTCGCACGTCTTTCCCAATAGCCAAGTCGGTGAGTGCAAACCGCGCAGTCCTTTTGTTACCGACTTTCTTCCTCCTTTTCCTAGCTTTGCAATGCTTTGACTAACCCAAGTTCTGATCTGACAGAGAGAACCCATGATCGAGGCTCATCCTTTGAAAACGAACCAGATTTGCCGGACAAATTTGCTGAAGTGATGAGTGGCATATATCGCAGTTCCTTCCCGCAAGCGCACCATCTTCCGGCCATGAAGAAGTTTGGGCTGAAAACTATTGTGTACGTTGGTCCTGTATTCATGTTTTTCGTCTTTTATGACAGCTGTTCTGACAGTATGGCAGGACACTCGTTGACGAGCCCTACTCCCCTGCTCATGAAGCCTTTCTCAGGGAAGGGAACATCACCCACCATCGAATCCTAGTACAGCCAAACAAAGAGTTGATTCCGAGGTCTCCCGACTCTGTCATCGCGAGGGTTTTAGAAATCTTGGTCAATAGAAACAACCAGCCCGTCTTAGTACATTGCAATAAGGGCAAGGTAAGCTACAGACTCCTACACTGTTGATGGCAAAGCTAACATTGTCGGAAGCATCGTACCGGTTGCGTTATTTCCTGTTTGCGAAAGCTTCAAGGTTGGAGTCTTGACACGATCATTCCCGAATATCTGAGTTTTTCGCATCCCAAGTCTCGTCTTCTTGATGAGAAATTCATTGAAGAGTTCGATGTCTCGAAATTCACACATCTGAGCCACACCCTGAGAACACCTCCCTGGCCTCTTCCCGCCAGCCCAAAGCTCTGTCTCGACAATGACGAAGATTGTCCTTCGCCTACCAAGTGGTATCTGCAACCGTCCGTGAGCAGGGTGAATGCTTTCTAAGCGCACTTACTCTTGATGCAATTAGATGGTGCTACGCTTCCGAGGTTGTATGGGCGTATTCTTCTTAGGAGTTACATGCGCTGTGGTCGGACTTCTGTTTTGTGATCTTTCTGTATTAATGTTATGTTTATGATAGCAATATCTGGAATAATAAGGGTTGGTTATTTGTCGTAAAGCTGCTTGGCTGAAGAGGATATAAGATATCTTATTTTGAATACGATGACTCGATGAATTTTTCTTGTTTGGTTTCACGGTCGTCTTTCCCAGGTTCCATGGATCATATCACATACACTACTAACATATTCATCTAACAGAGCATATCATCGAAATCCTCGGCAGCAATCTTGTTCAAACTGGTAGATGCGGCAGTCGGGGGAGAGCTCTGTCTCGTCAAAACCATATCTTCTTCGATACAATCCGACGTAAGCATTTCGCTGTCGCTCTGAAAACCCTGATTGGAGTAGGCTGGCGGTGGTACATAGAATCCAACATGTTGGTCTATGCGTTGTATATCCTCTAATTTTGGTTCATCAAAGTCCATTTTCTCGCTCTCGTCGATCGTACTGCCGAGCATGTCGATCGATAGGTTTGTGTAATCCTCTTTGATGGAAAGGATTGATTCTTCCTCGTCATTTGTATTTCGCTCCTGTGATTCTTCTAGGGATTCAAATTCGAGCTCGCCTATATCTGTTCCAAGGTAGTAGTCCGAGTCGTTGGAGTCTGTGTCGTCGTCTTCGTTGTCTAAGAGGGTAGTGTATTCTGGTGTCGGGTAGCGTTTATCTGAAGACGCGTATTCCAGCGGACTCAGGTTCTTCGAAGCTCCGGGCTTATAGAGTTGTTTCTGGGCGATTCGCCAGAGGGACTGCTTTAGTGCTGTCCTCACGGTAGATGTGTCTCCTGCGGTAGACGGGTCTAATTGGGTCTGAGAATGAGGATTGCGTGACGATTTCAGGTTGTTTCGCTTTTCCCGCAGTTTGGGGTTCTTGGAAATCTCGAGTATAGACGCGATGGAGCTCGCGATGGATGATATTAATTGCGATCGTTGGTTCATGGCCTAATCGTACGTAGGAGTCGTCAGTTAGGACTCTGTCTCATTTCGTTCGAAAATGCTCACCTCGAGGTATCCAAGGCTAAAGACGGCAGGAGAAATTGTTGAGAGGGACTTGAAATCTTCGCTTTTAGATTTCTTGGTCCCCTTGTTTGCTCGTTGATTGTCGGCTATGAGATTGCGAAAACCAACGTCGAATAACGTATGGAATCCCTTTTCAGAGTCGATGTTTGGACTCTCTGGCAGCTGTGGACAACGCTCTGGAGAGGGCAAAGGAAGTTGGAAAAATTCCTCCAGCCCTTGAAACGTTTTTGCGAATATCAAAGCACAAGTCTTGTCATTCCTGAATCTTTCCAGTGGAATATCGGCCTCCAATAATTCTGTAAATGAGCCCCCAGAAACTGAGGAACCAGTTATATCCCGCTGTACCCTTTCGTTGCACCGAGTGAATTCCAAGGAAATGTAGATCGTAGACAATCGAGCAATCGGGATTCCGTCGGGAGGAATGGCATCATGCGTGCTTCGCAACTTAGCTGGTATCCGTGACGCTTTTGTGGCCAGGCGTTTTGTTGTTCTGCGCAGTCCAAAATATAGCTGAAACGTCGAGTTATCGCCATGATCGCAGCTTTTGAAGAGAACGTTGAGACCTAAATCCAGCCAAAGCTATGCCATTTATCAGTAAGTGCACTTTGAAGACTGGTAGCACTGGTGGGTACCTTTGAATGACAGAAAATCTCCCCAATTTGCGAGACGAACGTCGAGGCAGGGCGGGCAAGATCAGGCCCTACACCGACAAAGATATGGACTTTGAGCTCTGGGGCCTGGTCCACCCATAATTCTCCCTTTTCGAATTGTTCCTTTAACTCTGTAGTGTCTATCAAGTCCGAAGCGTCGTTGGGAGGGAGAATCAAAGCTGTAGCACATTGGGTGAGGTTCAGGTTCGACCCTAAGGAATTGAGAGCGGTCGTTCCTAGGTCAATTTCGAGGGCCATTGGGCGATCGGCTATAAATAAAGGTAGCTTTCCATGCTCGACAGATAATGAGCAATGGAAGTTTGAGGACACAAAGGGTTGGAGATGAGAGGAATAGCTTCGAGGTGTGATTAGCACATGACAGGCCAAGCCGCAAGATATATATCTGGGGTGTGATGCAAGTTACAGCCGTCATATCAACCAATCTTCTGTTTATCCACTTGGCTTTACATAGACAGCTGCAGACAAACCGCCTCTAATATTCATCTGTTTTTCCTTCTCGTTATCTCTCTTTTTATTCCCTACCGTAGAATTGCATGTGCTATAGATAGAACGCTTATCGACAAGATGTCACGTGCGCCGTTCCTGATTACTTGGCTCTCCGCAGGCAAATGCGAACAATGAATGAGACACCATGCGACCACCAATTAGCAATGTCCAGGAATGAAGGACGCGATCCTCTCCTGGCTGGGCCTCAGAGCCTGCACGAGCTTGAATCGCAATCTTTGCTTACTGACACCCCTGACGGAGAAGCTGACCTGGTAATTCACCCAGCTCCTGTCAGTCCATCCCCGATTTCGCCTTCCGCCCCCAGTCCTGCGATTGCTCAACCTGCCCCCGACGGACAGCGTCGCACTCCTCGCACCACAAATCGCGTTCGCTTTGACCTTGACGATGAATCGGAAGGGGATAGTTGCTCAGATCGCCATGCTCGTGTCTCAGAGGATTCATCATGGCTGGACGACGAGGATTATGCCCGTGCGGACCACGACAGGTCAGAGAGAAGCGGCAGGGGGCCGATGATGCCTCTGTTGACAGACATGGAAGCTCCCAGCGTCACACTCGCAACGTCCGAAGACTATTTCCCTGAAGAACATCTGGAGAGCGCAAGACCAAGGAGTGGAATGCGGATGGCGTTCATGAACATGGCGAATAGTATTATTGGGGCCGGAATCATTGGGCAGTCGTACGCCCTTCGACAGTCTGGCATGATGATGGGAATAATCCTTTTAACGGCGCTTACCGTCGCGGTTGACTGGACAATTCGTTTGATCGTGGTCAATTCCAAATTGAGTGGCGCAGACTCGTTTCAGGCGACGATGCAGCATTGCTTTGGTAGAAGTGGCCTTATTGCCATCTCAATTGCTCAATGGGCTTTTGCATATGGTGGAATGATTGCTTTCTGTATTATCGTGGGAGATACTATTCCACACGTGTTGACCGCTTTGTTTCCTTCCCTTCGAGATATGGCATTCCTTTGGCTTCTTACCGATAGACGGGCCATCATCGTGCTTTTCGTCATGGGCATTTCGTATCCCCTGTCAATGTATCGCGACATCGCTAAGGTTCGATTTGACATTCCCGCGTCTAGAATAACCAAGGCTGATAAATCAGTAGTTGGGGAAAGCATCGACGTTGGCATTGATAAGCATGATAGTCATCGTGGTCGCTGTGATCACCCAAGTATTCCGCGTCCCTCAAAAGACCCGCGGCGATGTGAAGGGCTTGCTTTGGGTGAATTCCGGATTTTTCCAGGCTGTTGGTGTAATATCATTTGGTGCGTCTAAATCAACTGAACCTGGATCTCAAGAGGAATTCCTTGCTGATAGTCTGATTTATGTATAGCCTTCGTCTGCCGTATGTTGCACTGCATCCATCCCGACGTTTCATCGTGCTGACTCTCCGATAGATCATAACAGCCTCCTTATCTACGGATCGCTCAAGAAACCGACCATGGATCGCTTTGCCATGGTCACGCATTACTCTACCGGAGTTTCTTTGCTCATGTGCCTGACCATGGCCCTTACCGGCTTCCTTGCATTCGGGTCCAATACCCAGGGAAATGTGTTGAACAATTTTCCGTCGGACAATATCATGGTCAACATAGCGCGACTGTAGGGCTGTCACTCATCTGCAACCCATGGTACTTGTACTAATTCGAACAGCTGCTTCGGCTTGAATATGCTCACGACACTACCCCTGGAGGCATTTGTCTGTCGATCTGTCATGTTGACCTATTACTTCCCCGATGAACCTTTCAACATGAACCGTCATCTGCTATTCACTACTGCTCTTGTCTTGTCGTCAATGCTGATTTCCTTGATCACCTGCGATCTCGGGGCTGTGTTCGAACTGATCGGAGCCACGAGTGCGGCTGCTCTGGCCTACATCTTCCCTCCTCTTTGCTATGTCAAATTGAGCACTGCGAGTCGGAAGGAGAAGATACCTGCGTACTTGTGCATAACATTCGGCATCATAGTTATGGGAGTTAGCTTGCTGCAGGCGGTTGTGAAGATGATAAAGGGTATCTTTACTGCCATTGTTTCTATGGACCACAAGGAAGATTTGCTAATGTGTTCTCATCCTAGGCGAGAGCGGCTCCGGTACCTGCAGTTAAGAACGAGCGTCGTGTTTGAATCTTACTCCTCTGTTTCATGCATCTCTAGACATTAGACTTGTTCTCTCATTTCTCAAGTTTTTGATCATTCTCAACAGACTGTACATATTCTGTCTTCGAATACATTGTCACTTACCTACTTCACCTACAGGTATTCAGCTATGTGCACGTTCCATGCAAAAATCCCTGTAACTTCATCTCAGATCTGAATCTACCTATCAAATTGTGAATGTTATTGCTTCTTGTCGGGTTGGAAACAAAAGAAAAAGAAATTATCTTTTGGTGTGCAAACAACCCCAATGTATGCCTTTCCTTTTTGGGAAACATAGCGTTTGTTCCTCTGGGCACCACAGCAACCCGTTCTTCCTCTTCTCTCCATCTCTCCTCTCTATCTCTCCTCTCTACCCATTATCCTCTCCAGTTCTCTATCCTTTGTTCCTTCGTTTTTCATGACCCTATCTCCTTCGTTCTTCTTCCTGCGCACCATTACTTCCTGCTTTTTTAACACTACAGTCCATTCACTCTGCTCTTTAGCCAAAGAATTCACTCGGGCGACGGCACTCCCAAGAGGGGCTGCCTCGACCACTTCCCGCCTCGACGCTCTTTTCTTGTTTCTTTTCTTCTTTTGCGGCACACGCTTCTTGACAGAACGCAAAAATGGAGCCTGCAAAGCTGGACCCAGCTGCTGCTGAGCGGCTTAGAAGGCTGCAGTTGGTACGTGACTAGCTTGTTCTTTTACCTAGTCTTCAGAGTTGAACAGGGATGTGAGAGCTGACTCTGGTTACAATATTAATAGGCGGATCTGGGCACTGCCAGACGAGAACACATCTCAACTACGGACGGCAAGAAGGTCAAAGAAGTCCACCCCGACCATATCGAAGCGACTAGGATGACAAACCTGGTTGGATCTGAGGCACAACAGGCGGCTCAGGTTAATAAAGCGCGTCTCGCTGGTTGGGCAAGTGAGTAGTGCTCTAAGGCATTCATGATCCAAAGCCCTTGACTAAACCATGCAACAGATGCGTACAAAGATATCGGGGACACAAAGGACTTGGAGCACCTTGACAATCTACTGGATGGTCAAAGTCACCGTGCGCGCTTGGGTGCTTTGATATTTGCAAGTGGTGGACAAGCCTACACAAAGTCTGTCACCAGAAAGGACAACTTCCTCAAAGTTGCAGAGACGGACTACGGCAGAGGACATGGCAGACGCTCAAACCCTGCAGGTCGTGGCGGCGGTGTCATGGGTACAAGAGGCCGCACGCCAATTATGCCTGCCCCTAAGTAAGTACTAGCCTTAAACCATCAACGGTTACACGATACTAACAGTGAGCCAGTATTGCTTCGGCTAGAACCTCCAAGCAGGGAGCGATTATGAAAATTGATCGCCATATTGTTGATGCTCCTGGTCGTTCAAGGTTGGATCCTGCGCTCGATTCTAACAACGACCCCTATAAGAAGTGTCGGGAAGAAGTCAAGGCTCGAAGCAAATCCGGTGAGTGAAAAATCTACATATTGTTGAAGCTGCAGTATCTGACCTATCGTACTCAGACGATGGAGCAGAGAAAACAAATCTCAGGACCAGACGTCCGGTGTAAGTGCAGCTCCCATCCTTCGTGCACCACAGCTCTAACTGCCTGCAGCGTTGGTGATTATGCCCGCATTCTTAGCCCCCCCGAAAGTTTTCTTGCTATAGCCCGTAGCATGATCAACACTAAAACTTCTGATGATACTCCTGCCCCAGGCCCTCGAACGCCTGAGACTAGGCCCGCTGGTCCATCGAAGGCATCCAACCCGCCTACCAAGGACAATCGAGTTACTCCTGAGAAGGGACCAGATGCCCCCAGGATCGCCAAGAGAATTGTTGCTCAGCCGAAAGAAGCTCCAAAGACTCCTCCATTTCACAGTCCAGCAACCGCGAAGGCACAGGTCTCTGTTGCTTCTACTTCGGCAACCAACACGCCTTTGAAAGCCACGACCTCGAAAGCAAATATCCCTACCGCTTCTGCGAACACGTCCACCATGCCCTCGAAAGTGAACGCTTCTGTTGCTTCTACTTCGGCAACCAACACGCCCACGAGAGCCACAACTTCGAAAGCAAACGTCCCTACGGCTCCTGTTACGCCCACGAAAGGCATCCCCTCGAAAGCGAACGCGTCTGCTGCTCCTACCTCGCCATTAAGCATGCGAACAGCCCCCAAAACAAGCGTCACTGCTACTTCAGTAAACACGCCCACGAAAGGAACAGCCCCGAAGGCCAACGTTCCTGCGGCTTCTGCTCCGTCAGTGAGAATACCCACAGCCCCGAAAGCAAACGTTTATTCTGTTTCTAGCTCGCCAACGAACGTGCGATCAAACGCCCCTGCTATTTTTATCTCGTCAGCGAAAACACCCGTTCAAAGTACAGTCTCGAAAGCGAACGGCCCTGTTACTCCCGTCTCGTCAGTAAATACGGCCGCGAAAGGCACAGCCCCGAAAGCCAGCGTCTCTGCTGCCTTTGTTCTACCAGTTAACGAGCGTAAAGACCCTAAGCCAACGAGCTCAGATCATCCTGAAAAGTCTTCTGCTCCTGACCTGATAAGCAAGCAGGTTGACAATGCAGAGTCAAACACCACAAAGAAACCAATTGGTCAGTTGCAGCCATCGGCATCCCAGAATGTTATGGCTACCAAGACGGAGAGTGAACATATTAAGGCCAACGTCGAAAAAACCGAAGAACTGTTGCTCGATTTCGGCACAACGCCACCTGATTCAAGCCCATTGAGCGATTTCATGGCAAGTCCTGCAATTCAGGATCTAGAAGGAATTGACTTTAGAAATTCCCCTGACTCCGTTGCTGCACGTGGATCTACTACCCTTGAGTCTACAGAAAGCCCTGAGCAGCGGTCCAACAGACCAAGTATCGCTGATTATCAACGCGAAATTTCACTCCTCAGTGCCTTGCTGGAGAGCACTACTCTTGGAGATCTTGGAGAGGAATTCTGCGAAAGGTTGAAGCAGTGCAAGAAAGAACTTGAAGAACTTTGCCAAGCTCAGCGAAGCGGGAGTTCAGCTGTAAACACGCCTGTTAAGCATGAAAGGATCTCATCCATCTCTCCACTTGACAGCGCCAGTGTACAACGACTTAGACAGGCAGTTACTGCACCTCCGTTCTACCCCCGCGTCAGCAGTTTCAGTGGATATCGCTCTCCGACAAACAGCATCTCAAGTGATTCAACAGCACCACCCCCGACACCTGTTCCAATCCGGCGTGCAGCAAATCCGATACGGGTTCCACCTGCTCCAGATGAGCCGGAATCGACCACCTCTGATCACATCTTTGGTGACCATTTGCTCCCTGGTAGACGTTCACGTACCACATCCTTGTTGAGAGAGGTTTCATCAACGTCACGCACTTCTTCTGATGGTAGGCAAATAACCAGCATAACTCTCCAGATAAAAGTTTCTCACATGGATTTAGAACCTAGCACGACGAAAATGAGCTTCTCAATCCCACCTCGCGAAACGGTCCTGAAGAACGTGAATATCCCGGTTTTCGAGAGTAAAGCCAAAGCCGAATCATCCACTCAGCCGGAGGCGTCCAACAATGTCCCTTTGCCCCAGACCGTCGAGCCTAAAAGCCGTGATTGTTCCGCATCGTCTTCTTCAGGCGTAACGCTGGAAGTGCCAAAGAGCCGACCTACTCCCCAGGTCGTCAGCAGTGTGCAGATGACCGAGCCGGCCATGAGCACCTTGACGCAGTCCATACATGCTGTCCAGCCGCCTGCGAAGACGCACGCGCGGAACGCCTCTTCTTCGCAGAAGACTGAGCCTGTTGCTCGTGTTAGCTCTGCTGCTCGAGAAGCCTCGGTGCCATCGCAACGTCCGCCCATCACCCCGATCGCCAAGGATATGAAACAGCCAGAATCGAAGTTCACTTCAATGAGCCAATCCATCCACGCTGCCCCGAAGGAACCGACACGCCAACCCGCTCCAGCGAGTAGTTCGCTGGGCCAATCTGTTCACGCTAGCCCTCAAGAGGTGCCAGCAACACGCCAACCCGTTCCAGTCGGTCCCAAGACTGTTTCGAAAGCAGGCTCAACTCTAGGTGGCCTCATGAGCTCGAAGTACTCATCGTGAATTACGACGAATCCGGCACCGCTTGTGAAATCCAAGTGCCAGCTACAGGTAGTTATCTTGAGTATAGGATCAGGTCTTTTTGTAGTGTTTCGTTTCTTTTCACATGTTGCTGTACTTTTTCCTTTTCTCTCTTTTCTTCTTCCACTTACTTTCCTTTTCTGTGCCTCGACTGGTTTTTTGTTCTCTTTACGAAAGTATGCCATAAAAATAATGATGTTTCTTTCTTTCGTTTCCTTCTCAGTTTGTCTGATTTGTCTCTTTTCTCTCCTTTGTTCAGGGTAATACATGAGGAATGATAATCTTCATTAATACGAATGTCACAATAGTAGTCGAGTCTTTTACACGGTAAGAAATGAACATGAAGCACGGGGGTTTGATCATTCAACCTGGTTCAGAAGAAAACGACCAACAATTGCATGCTCTCGCGGATGTACACTGCTCATGGGTATACATACTAGTACTATATAAGACATAGGATTCGAAACATGAGTCGAATAATATGCAGCCAATAATGATAAATAAACGACGTCGCCAATACCATACAATCAATCAATCCCATTCCATGCCATGTTGATTCTCATCGCCAGAACGCCATCCCACTCGTAAACACCAGGGTAATAATGACCAAAGAAAAACCAGACGCGAAATCAAAGCCCTCTATTTCCTCTATTAGATGGCTCTAGAAAACATTATTGTTGCGGTTGCTGTGGCTGATTCGGGTCACCCGCATTGAACCTGGGCCTCTTAGGGTCGACAACGCCAGGCACGGAACCAGGACCATTGGCAGCGGCAGCTGCATTGGTCACATCGTTCAACGGAGGTCTTTTGCCGTTAACATTCTGCGGTCCAACGCTGCCTCTATTCGCTAACGCAGGGTTCGTTGTGTTTCTGGGATCGATATTCGGCCGTGTCAATGGCCGGTAGGACGAGGTCGATTGACCTCTGTTCATTGGACTGCCAAAGCCACCACTGCCAGGGGCGCCAATTTTTCGGTTCGTGTCTGTAGAGGGGTTGACAAAGTCTCGCGTGTTGTTTGTGGCGGGGGACGCGCCGGTAACCATGGGTTTTGATATGGGGATGCTCTTGCTGTGGTCGACGCCTGCTGTCTTGCGGATGGAAGGACTTTGGGCGTGGGGGTCAAACTGCGGTGCTGCGGACGGGGCAGCTGGGTTATCTCGTAACATGTCGACTGCTCGAGCTGAGAAGAAGGAAGCCGATGGCGTTCCTGGCGGAGGCATGTCCGCGTTTTGACTATATTCACGTTTGACAGGACCCATGTTATTCGTATCTGAACCTTGATTGGGTCGTTGTTGACCTGGTTGTGCTGTTGACGGATTCTGGAAGTTTTGAGGGGCGGGCGCAGGAGTAGGTCGTCGTATATTAGGATTATTGAGTGCAGGATTTGGGCGCCCATTAGACGGAGGTACAGAGGCTTGTCGTGGGGGCGCCGGGTTCCAAGGTCTTTCAGGCTTAGAAGGCGTTACAACTGCTGGGTTAGGGCCACCGGGAGGCCCTGGCATATTGGCTAGAGGCCTTGGTTGGGCATTCTGGCCATTCACACCGGGCGTAAAAGGTTGCTGCTTTCCTTGTGGCTCTGGCTCCAGTGTAATTTCATCTGGATTGCCGGTCTCAGGCACTCCAAAATCGGCTTCATCGAATAGGTCACCTATTGCCCGTTAGCGCTGGAAACAGGTCAGAGGAACCATCTCGCGGCATACTTCCAAACTCTCCATCACCGTCGAATGTATCGACTTTCGCGGGTCTTGCAGCATCAGCAGGACGAGGAAGGTCGTCATCTTCTTGGGGAGGAGGTTTTGGCGGCGCGGTTTCTTTCTTGACTGGAGCGAAATCAGGATGTCGGTGAAGTTCATCTGGATTCCATCTTGCCTAGTAAAGTCAGCATATGCAGGAGCACTGGATTGTAAAAGATGCCGTACAGGTGCAGATTTCACTTTCGTCACTTTCGACACATAATCTTTGTCGTAAATGCAGTTGCCCAGAACGTTGCCAAAGTTCCTCAATGCACGCTTCAGAGCATCTGTTGTCCCTTCTTTCTTGGCCTTCTCGAACGCAGCGGCTTTTCCTTTGCAGTTTTCGATGTGTCCGTAGCCGATATCCTACAGCATGTGTAAGTCGATTGATCCCTCACAAATGAAGCGGGCTGAAAACGCACCTCATGGAAAGTCCCATCTTTCAGCATTACCTTCACGATAACAGACAATCCCAAACTGATCTTCCCAGTATGTTGACTTTCCTCAACCTGCATAACACGCGTATTAGTCTCCAAGACCCATGACCCCAACTACCCCTCCCTCAACAGTCACGTACAAAATCAATTTGAACATTCTGAATCGAGCTCGACCATCCATTAAACCCAAATACCTCATTCGCAAGATTAATACACTTGTCTGCAGAGAGATAGTGTACCCTCTGTCCCGCGGCACCCGGTCTCGACGAAATGTACTCGGGCCCCAGCTTCTTATCGAGTCGTGCTTGGAGAGTGGCGATTTCCTTCGCGGTGTATTCGCTCATTCGGCGCTGAGGTTCTTCGAATGGGTTTCCTGACATCGTTCCGGTTGCGTTAGGCATCATTACGCATGCTGGGGTTGCTCGATGTTGGTCGCCAACACTGGGGAGAGACGCGGTTAGCTTGTTTTAACTGTGGTCTTGGGTTGGTGGCTGTTAGCTCACGCTGGCATTATCAAGACGCGATAATTAAAGCGAAGCTATGGGACTATCAGAAATCCAGTCCCAAGCACAAAAGTGGTAAGTGTAAAGTAATGTTGGATTGACTGATTGGTAATGCTGAGACGCGTGACGGATGCCGACACGGGCATATCGCGACATCACGTGATGATAACTAGATCATACCAGGAGGTGCAAATTTCCTTTCATTCTCTTTTTGTTTGATTATAAATCTGCACTTGATGAAATGTGTATGTACCAACAATTTAGATTGTATTTACTCGGTATTTCGAAGAGGTATCATTATACCGAGGTTCGGACTACTACCAAGGTAGATAGACGGATCGCTGGTCAAAGACATCTCTTCCGACCTTTTCATAACCGTTCGACATTCATAAACCCATTATTGTCTTGCTTTGCTAACAATGTCTAATATTGAAGGTGCATTCGTCTCTGGAAAAGGAGAAAAAAAAAAAAAAAAAAAAAAAAAAAAAAAACAGATCTGAGATCACTGAATGATAAGACTTGCACTAGGAATGAGACCAAGGTCCTTCAAGCTCTCGCCGAAAAACTCATTGTTGAACACTTTCCGGGGGAAGGTCTGCAGGAAGCTTGTCGTATCGACATCGTCTTGTTCTTTCAAGGCCGCGGCGACCTCAAAAAGGGTCGTGGTGACTGGGAACGTCTTCATGACATTGCCCTTGGGCGTCTGGAATCTCATACGAGTCTCTGTGTAGGCGGAGGCAGGCTTGGAGGCAACAGGGCCGGAGGTTGTCGGACCAGCAGCGGGTGCCGGCTGAGGAGGAGGTGCCTGGCCAGCTCGTTCGGCCTTCTCCCGTTCAGCTTTCAACCGTCGTGCTTCCTTGTCTGCCTCGATCTTGGCCTTGACGCGCTTCTTTGCTTCGATGTCATCCTGCCTCTCTTGCCTCTTCTTCTGTGCCTCCTTCAACCGTTGTTTTTTATCGAGCTCCTCCTTGATGTCCTGTGATTCCTTGGTGCTCTTCCTTTTGATTTCCTGGGGATGATGTTAGAGAAGACAATAAAGAGCTTGAGGAGCAATGGATTCCATACCTCATTTCGCTTCTTGTCAGCCTTTTCCTGCTCACCCTGCACCGCTCGCTTCGCCGCGAGTTTCTCTCTCAGATCATCCAGTCTCTGCTTCTTTTGCTCCTCCGTCAAGGGTGTAATTTCCTCCGTTGATTCCGCGAAGTCGACATGTTCAGACTTGGACGCGTGGAATTCCGCTTGGGCTTGACTCCGGAACTTCTTGCCACACTCATTGCAAACCAAACTGCGGGGGACCTCGCCAGGTTGGAGCGCTGGACCTTCTTCCGACTCCTGTTCGGCTACGGCAGCGTTGATTTCTTCGAGGGACTTGTCTTGGTTCACTTCGAGCCATTCGAGAGCACCCTGGACTGAAGTAGCCATGCAGGTTAGCCAAAGAAACCGATCGCGACGTACTTGTGGAAAAGAGACTTACTACCACCGCCCTTCGAGACCGCCAACTGTGCTCTTTCTTGGTCAAAGCCCATCTCAATGAGCTGGTCCAGATCGGAACTAGCCATGATTATGCGAGGTGCGATCTGTTGTTACAAGGTGGGGTAAGCTCTGGTGCAACGTTTATACGAGCGTCAAAAGAAGCTGTAAGACGAGTAGGGGAAATTATAGATCGCCAAGTCAGATGAAGGCGAGAAAAGGTGCCTGAGGAAAGACAGTAGATAGGTGTAGCTGATTGTAGAGAAGAAGGGAGGTAGAGAAGGTGACGTATAGTTACTGCCGGGCGGAGAGCCACACAGTTTGCGGGATGGCCCGCATTCCTGCTCCAGCAATTTACAGTACAATTGAAATGTTCTGGAACATTTCTGTATTCCTGGCGTTCAGCTCCAATTGTATCATGCGGAGCAGATCTTACGTCTTCTGGCTGCTCGTGGGTTTTATGATTTGCCTATAAAGTACCACTACGTGTGATTTCCAACTATGCAAAGCTCAGAATTCTCCAATTGGACAAACACAGCATTGTGCTGTTGGTTTGTCCATTCCTTGGACGGGACAGTTCCAAGGGGAATACTACTACGCTCGGATTAAGTTGGTTGTAGATGTTTCTGATGCCCAATTCCTATGCGTTTTGAGCTGACCTGGTCCACGGTCAAAACGGCATGTATGCCATAAGAACACGCCAATATTACCGTTACCAGGCACCGTCGTTGTACAGTCGATTATCCGATAGGAAAAAGCAAGTGTTCGAGTGACCATGCGCGGCATTGCTCTTAAGAGGCACAGGACGGACAAGGAGCGGATATGGGTTTGTTATGTAGCCCGCTCGGCAGATATTTTTAGTGAAACGCTGATAGGGTCGAGATCCAAAGGATCAATGAGTTGTTCGATTGAGCAATGCTGGCCTGGGTCTGTATTCAGTCGCACAAATCGCAAAATTCCTGCTACCAAGTGTAATTCCTGTCAATTTGGCCACGAGAAATACGGCCGAAATATCCCAAAAATGCGCAGAACAGATCACATGTGCCATCGCAATCCAAGTCGTTTTGGGTTCGCAACGAAAGACCCGAGGATGTAAGTAAGAAAACCTTGTGGATCCCCGGAAATTCGACGGGCGATAGTCTGGAGACTAGAGTGGATGACACTGATCGATATACCATACCATCTCGATCAGGGACTTAACATCGTTCAACAGTAGTACGTAGCTCTTATAGAGAAGATCATTAATGCAATGCGTGCAAAAAGGAAATTCTCCATGTCTCCAAACACCACTGTTAGATGACATCACCTGACCTGATTGCTGAGTCAGCGTTACTGGCCAATTGGCAGGAGCGATGGAAGGTAGGCACGGAAAGTCATCATCACCGAGCGTCGCTCTCCCTGGCCATTACGGAGTCAACTTTCTTTTTTTTTTTTTCCCTTTCCTTCCTCCTCCCGTTGACCCCTCGTCTTTCTTGCACGTCGCTCTGCTCTTCAGCTTTATTCCCTTGTGTAATCTTACCTCTTTTATCTCCTTGCGCACACGTTGTTTCCTCCCCTCTCCCTGTTGTGGTGTCCATAATGTCTGTCGTCCTCAACCCGCCCGAGTTGGGCTTCAAGCGTGCGTCTTACCTTCCCACATTCATCGCACTGCAATCACTTGTCTAATCGAACTGCTACAGGGCCCTTCATCCATGAGGTCTGCCAGGTTTTGGAACTCTACAATGAGAACCCAGAGGCCATTGTTTTCAAGGTACGGATATCCTCCCTCTCTTAATCAGGAAGGCATCGCAAGCTGACAAGTGTCCGTCTTAGGTCAAAACCACCGCTCCCAAACAGTACGTACCCTGCTCATCCAACTTTCCTACCATATACGTCTCTAGAACAACCAACTAAATCGTCGCAGCTACTGTGTTCGACCCAACTCTGGCCGTATAGAACCCGGGAAACATGTGGGCGTCCAAGGTCAGTATAACATGTGCGTGGCACTTGTATGGATGACATGCTTATTAAGAAGTAGTTCTGCTGCAGGCTATGAAGGATGAGCCCCCGCTCGATGCCAAGTGCAAGGACAAGTTCCTGGTTCAGACAGTCGCGGTCACGGGTGACTTGGAATTCGCAAACGTTACTTCCATCGTATGTTTTGTCATTCCGTATCGTGCTTCGACACACGTCTAACAACCGCATAGTTCGAAAAGTCTTCCAAATCTTCGGTTCAGGAACGCAAGATTCGCGTGAATTGGCTGGCCCAAGACTTGGATGCTAGCCAGGGTGGAGAAGCCAATGGCACTGTATGTTCCATGACATGCTTTATATATCTGTGCATGTGCTTACAATAGATACAGACCGCATCCGACGAAGAACACCCGGCACAGACCTCGCCCATCGCAAACTACGAGACCCCCGCTGTCGGATTGACCAAAAAGAGTGCGGAGACTTCCCCTATCCCGCCTCCGGATTTCAACGAAAAACCAAAGCAAGAACTTTCCCAGACAAACGAGAGCAAATCAAGTGCCACCGGATCGCCTTCCGTCAATGAACTCAAGGCCAAGCTCGTCGAAGCCAACTCGCAGATTGAAAGACTCAAGGAGAAGGTTTCCGACAACGGACTGAGGCAGCGCAAGATTGGAATCGACTCTAAAGAGCCATCCTCGTCAATGTTGCAACAGCAGCAGGCGCAGTCAGCACTTGCAGGTGTGCCAATCCAAATAGTGGCGAGTCTCTGTTTGCTAAGTTTCTTGATCGCCTACATCTTCTTCTAGTCACTCGTCGACTCGGATTTTTCCTTTCTCATACTTCTATTCTGCAGCCAGTTGTATTCTTTTTCTGTTCTTTTCTTTTCAGACACTTCTTTTTACCCTTCTTTGTTACTATGGTCTTTACTTTTTCTTTCGATTATGCCCATCCTTCCCTTTGGTGTTTCTACTTTGTTGCTCTTTTGTTATTGTCGCCATGCGCTTTGTTTCCTTTGTTAGTATCATGATATCACCCAATCGGAGACAGCGAGTCACAATTCAATTGCATATGAAACAACAGAGGATGGCTTTGTCAATTGACTGGTCAAATAAGCAATACCCTTGCGTCATCAACCCTACCGTTGCCTTGCCATGGGCTTGCTATCGTTATCCCTGTTTCGTTGAGCGGCTCACAAACAATACCTGTTTTTTCTTGCGACGAATGTACATGTCCAGTCAAGTGCTCAATTAATTCATGACGTTATGGTTAATTCCAGATGCCGTTCTAGTAGGTACATAAGAGTCTATATTCGTACAGCCATATGCGTAAAAAAAAAAAAAAAAAAAAAAAAAAGTATGAGACAATATAACCGACCAAACAATGCATGATTCAAACCTAGTTCTGAATCTCACTCTCCTTCCACCCATCCCCTTCTTCCGGACCGTTCGATGCACCCGAAATCCCCTCACCAGCACGTCCAGCCTTAGCATTAGCACTACTACCACCAACAACACGACCACCCTGTGCACGCTTCACACGACACCACATGCCCACATTCTTATCCAGGATGAAGGTCCAGATCACCCAAACCCAGCTCCGGTGGCAGGGCAGCGGCTCGTAGAATTCACTCGCAATGCGATGCAGCGCATGCAATCTCGTCCACGGGATAGCAGGGAAGTCATGGTGCTCATTATGCAAACCAACATTATAAGTCAGAATGTTGAGAGGTCCGTAGTACGAGTACGTCTCCGGCGGAGGCAGGTTTGCAACTTCTTTAGGCATGCCATTGGCGCCAACAGTCTGGTTGCCGTTCATCTTCCGCCGCTGAATACTCTCCGTTCCCTTCCCATCCCCAACTTTCTCGAAAATATAGTGCTCCGCGATAAAATGTCCCGCGCACGGATGCAACGAACCCGCCAGTAACGCGCTCAGCAGCAGATACAGCAGTGGCTGCAGCGAGCCCCCGGAGACCTTCGTCAAGGCATAGTCAAAGGAGAATTGGGTTATGATGTTTATCAAATGAATGTGCGAAAAGGGTGGGGAGTAGACGAAGGCAGGACGGATGGCGTAGAAGAGTAGCTGGAAGGTGCAGAAAAAGGCTTTTCCGAGGAGGGAGTCGAGGACGAAGGCTTCGAGGGCGGTGGGGAGGTCTGTGTCGAGGCCGGTTACGCCGAGGGATTTGTGGTGGGTTAGGTGGTAGGGCTATTCCTTTTATTAGCTTCCTGCTCCTAGTATCTTTGACGTTCCTGAGAACAATTGGTAGGGTACGGGGAACGTACACGAAACGCAGCACTATACGGAATCCCAATGGGAATATTCGCAAAAATCGCCAATAACCGATTTGCCATGGGCGACCGGAACGCCAGGTTATGCGAAATCTCATGGATAGCCAGGAAGAGGTTCTGGTTGGAGGTGGCTCCGATCACGTAGGCCGTGAGGAGGAATTTCCATGAGAGCATGGAGGTATCGCGGAGGAGGTAGGCGCAGCATACTTGGAGGGAGACGACGAAGAGGACAGTGTATTTGGTTAGGGGTTCGGGGCCGCAGAGTTTTGTTACCTATCGACCTCTCAGAGGAATTGTTAGTGAAAATTGGTTGAATTAATGGGGTTGAAACGTGTATAGAAGGGATGGTAAGTTGGTTTGGAATAACACTGCAGCGACGTACCTCCGGGTGAGCTTTGATGATTGCTTGTCGTCTGGAGCGATGCGGTTCCTCTGTATATGTCCAAAAGAAATGGTCCTCGACGAGGGACGATTCTGGTGGCGGGATTCGTCCAGATTCTTGCTGTTGACCTTGGCCGTTTTTCTGTTCCTGATTCTTCACGGCGGACGCGCGGAGGTGCGGCGCGGAATCGGTTTGGGTGGCCGATGCCATGATTGATGATCGTGGTATAATGCGTGGTGAAAGATTGAAATTCACGCAATGGGAGATGGAAAAGAGAAGAGGTTGCAACAACGTCTACAGCAAGTGCAGATGTCGATCCGGAGGCGCATATTAAATTCCCCTACAGTAAAGATCCACGTGGGGCTACGGCGGCATTGATGGGCCGACATGATACGACAGTCTCCTGGTCAAGTGTTTATTAATGCAGGCATACAAAAGGGTAGTTTCAATTTTTATGCGAGTCTGTACATCGTTGCTTTTCATAAGTCTTGAAACGCTTAGTAGTCGTCGCCGCGACTGATGACCTCCTTTACGGTAGGCCGGAGAACAACAGTCTGCGTCGTTAGTCTCCATACCAAATGAAATTAAAGTAGACGGACTTACATGTTCATATTGGGCCGTGTATGAGCCCTTGACATCGCAAAGTGGCGGATAATCTTGCACGATACCCGAGTTCACCAGGTTGTTCAACTGCATGAATTAGCATACTGATTTGTGGAATCCTCGCTATGGTTGCTTACCCCGAGAAGATACTTATCCTGACCCAACCGATCGAGATAGCGACGGCAGAAGGGGAGGGTGCCAAAATTCTTGTTGATCACATTCAACAAGTTCTTCGCTGATGAAACGCGCAAGGGCACCTTGGGCGCATCGGGGACCAGGGCATAGTGCGAGCATTCCATCTAACAATAATTAGCACATTGCCTTTCCGAAGAAGTTGTTGGTGGCACGTACGTCGTCTCTCACGTAACCCTTTCCGGTACTACCGAAGGTCTCAATGGCAAAGACCTCACCCTCCTCCATCTTGGTCTGGTCCCCACCCTTGACGATGGGGACACTCTTGCCACCGTGAATTATGTGCTGGTCGATGTTGTGACCGTTCAGGTTCCGGATACATTTGACGGGGTGCATTGTCCCGTTGATCTCGACTTCGTAGCTCTCCATGGTTTCTTGGACAGCTGCGCCGACGTCGCACATACGGACGTCAATACCAGCTTCCTGCAACGAATTATCAGTTGCAGCTCGTAACTCAATAGATCAAGTAGGAACACACCCGGATACCGGTGTTGGTAGCATCCTTAACGGCAGCCAACAAAGGATCATAAACCGGATCAAAAGCCATAGTAAACGCACTATCAACAATCCGACCATTGAGATGCGCTCCAAAATCAATCTTCATAACATCCCCTTGCTGCAACACCATCTTATTACCCGCGTTCGGGGTATAGTGCGCCGCACAGTGGTTGACACTCAACCCACACGGGAATCCCATACCACCCTTAATGTTATCGCCCTCTTCTAAGCCCTGGTGACCAGTCAAAGCACGAACCGAGTCCTCAATACCCTCCGCAATCTCCGTGAGGGTCTGACCAGGCTTGATGTTCTTCTGGGCATATTGGCGCACTTGACGGTGCACCTCCGCACCTTGCCGGTACTCCTGCAGGAAGTCATTGTTCATGCGGTCCAAATATCGCTTCTCCTCGTTGGTCGTGCGGTATGTGTTGTCGTCTTTGTATTCGCAGATCTCGCCCTCGGGGAACTGGCCGTTGGGGAAGAGGTTTGTCAAGGCGACGCGGGGCGGGGAGCTCTGGACCTTGGCGCCACCCTTCTTCTTCTTCTTGGGCTTGCGCTTCTTCTTCTTTGCGGCTGTATCCGGGTCTGGATTAGTGTGCGCATGGGGGAAGTAACGAGGTGTCGGAAATTCCGGGACGTAACGCAAACGCACCTCCGCCTGTTCCTGCTTCCGGGGCAGCAGCTCCTTCTTCCTTGTCATCGTCCGAGTCATCCTCTCCCTCGGCGGGTTCTGTTTGGCTAGCAGCCGGGGCGTCCGCTTTCTCTGCGGCGGTTTGGCCGTTGACTGTATGAAAAATCGGTATCTTATCAGTTGCGGTACAAAAAAAGAACGAAATTTTTGACAAAAGCAGTGATAAAATATGTTAATGCTTCACTTACGGTCAAGCTTCTCCAATTTCTCACTAGCCTGAGCCGCCATGGTGAAATAAAGATAGAGTGGGCAAAGGACAGCGTCGGGATGTTTGGAAGAAAATGAAGGAGGGGAAGTTTGCCGCGAGAGGTTCGGTGCCAAGCCTTACCCATTTGGGTAGTATAGTATAGGGTTGTATAGCGGTAGGAGTACCATAGGAATGGAGGTTGTATACAATTGATGTTCTATTGAATCTTTGGAGTGTTTTATAGACAAATGTGTTCAAGGATAGTTAGAGTGGTATGCATCAATTTCTACCATTGTCCGTACCATACAGTACCACCCTACAAGTATAGGCAGGCCGTAGATACAATCAATCCAATTAACCAGCTAAAAAGCCAAATAAACCAAGAAAAAACAAGCATTAAGTTAAAATACAGCCGATCTGATAACCATACCTAGTCTAATACCAACCCCTGGACCCTCACCCATTCGTACGATCAGATAAGACTCGGATCCCCAGCCGATGACGCACATCTCCCTCCGATGGCGGCGACTTTCGTTCCTTTCTTCCCACCTCAGACCATCTCACTCTGCTACTCGGCCATTTAAGAACCGATATTCTCATTCATCGGCGACTTTACTCGCATATTCCTCTTCTTCTTTCGATGATACCAAGTTTTTCAGCGCAGAATGCCGTCGCCGCGAGTGAGAAGCGCCGCCTCGTTCCTGAGCCATCACTACCAGCAGCACCACCAGCGTCGATGTCCATATGCACCCACAGCACATAAGAAGTTATTTTCAACAGCACCGAATCTCTACGCATCCAGCCGCGAACCCACCCTCTACGAAATCCTCGACGTCCCAGTAACAGCATCAGCAGCAGAGATCAAAAAGTCCTCCCCCATCTCCTCCACCCATTCCACACCCTAACTAACCCCAACGCAACAGACAATTCTACTCCCTCTCCCTCCGCCACCACCCCGACCGCAACCGCGCCGACCCAGCCGCCTCCTCCCGTTTCGCCCGCATCTCCTCCGCCTACCAAACTCTCGGCAACGCCGCAAAACGCACCTCCTACGACCGCGACCACGGCATCCACACATCCCCCTCGTCAACATACAGCACCGCAAACCCTGGCCAACACCCAATGGGCAGCTACAGCAGCCACAGCGCGAATGTGAATAGTAAGGGTGCGTCGTATGCGGGGTCGCGGCCCGCGAGTGGGTTGAGTAAACGGCGGGGGCCGTTCAGGGGGCCGCCGCCGAGTTTCTATGCGCATGGGGGATATGGGAATCACGCGGGGAGGAGGGCGCCGCATGGGGGTGCGGCGGGGTGGGCTTCGTCGTCGTATGCTGGGACTGGGGCTGCGGAGGAGGATCCGTTGGCGTTTTTGGATAGGAATCCGATTTATCATTTTAATGCGCGCGGGCATTATAAGACGCAGTCGGCGGAGGATGCGAGGCGACAGGAGCGGCGGTCCAGGGCTATGGGTGCTGAGTTGAATGAGCAGCATATTGGCAAGCCTGGGGATTTTGCGTTCCGGTTTTTTATTGTCTTCGGTATTCTTATGGGCGCGGGGGCTATGACTGGAGTTCTCTGGGAACCCAAGGATCAGAAGAGTTCCAAGAGAGCTGCCACGATATAATTTTTCGTTTGTTCTTTTACGGTGTTATGGGATAGGTGGCCATGTCATTTTTCAGTCCATATACGGTACACAGGCGATTTTCTTTTGTTATTATTGTTTTGGTCATATCATAGCCAAGTATATACGAGTTTCGGAAGACCAAGCAAATCAATAGATAATTAACCAAAAGGATATTGTTATTGGAATGATATACAATGAATCATTGAGCTCTACGATACATGCATGACTAAAGAAATCCGACATAGCAATGGCCGCCCTATCCATCTTCGGCACTCCGCGGCACCTGTCCGTGGTGCATTAAAGGGGAATACCCCAACCTCTATGCTATTCCATTCTCCGACAAAGTGCTGGCATGTCGAAGAAATTCAAGTGCGGTTCGGAAAGTAGAAAGTCGAAATAACTCGCTTAGGACTCGAAGGTGAAGTTGGCGCCAACCTTGTGGGCGGCCTGGTTCAGGTTCTGGGTATCAAAGGAAGCACCAAGGCCGAGGGTGACACCAGGGCGGAGGAGAACGTTGTAAGCCAGGGCGGCAATACCACGGTCGTTGATCTTGGCCTAAATTGCGAGACTCATTAGCAACGTCTCCTTGAAGAAGATGCTCATCTTCCAGAATCATACCTTGGCGAAAGAAGAGGGGTCCAGACGGTACTTGCTGGCAACCTCGAGGCCGACGGAGTTACCGGCCTTAGAGTCCCAGGTAGCCTTGGCACCAGCCTCGACCTGAGCGTTGACACGGTGGTAGTAGCTGGAGGAGAAAACGCTCAAGTTGTTGCCGGCGGTGATGGCGGCAGTGTACTGGGGAACGCTGTAGCCAATGGCAGCGGAGTACTTGGTGATGGCAGCCTTCTGGACGTCGTAGCCACCCTCAGCACCGACGACGAAGCCCTCGTGGCCGAGAACAGCGTCGAAGTTGGCGGTGGGGCCGCTGAGGAGGTCGAAGAAAGCACGAGCGTGCAGGTTGGGCTGCTGGAAGTAGAGGTTGAGCTTGGCACCCTTGGACTGCTTGGTGGGGAGGTACTGGGTGAGGATCTCAGCCTTGAGACCCTTGGCGACGTTGTTGTCGAGCTCGAGCTTGGTGTCGAGGGCGTTGGCGGTGGTCCAAGCCTGGGTGAGAGTGAGACCTGGCCGAGGTAAAAGCATTAGCATCATGCGATGGTGAGTAAACTGAGACATGAAATTCAACTTGACCGATCTGGAAATCGAGTGACCGCATGAGAAAAAGAATCTCATGGGTCTAGACTCGCCCAGACGGTCGCAACTTGAATCGGGAGGCTTTTGTATGCTGGGGCGTTTACCGGTAGGCTTGTCGACGTATTTGGCCTCGAGCTATATCATCCGCAAATAATCCCGATTAGCAAGCATCCTATAGGTGGGGCTAGTAAACAGAGACTTACGGAGCCAGCAATAGGACCCTCGTGGGCAGACTTGCCCTTCACGTTGAAGGTGACGCCATTGGGAGCCTTAGACTTAACCTCAAGGCTAGCTATAAGCAAGAATTCCGTCAGCTCAATTGCACACAAACAAAAATTTCCACGGTCAACAAGACCGGTGATGGGTTTATTTACCAGGGCTGACGTGGTAGAAGTCCTTGTTAAGGAGCTAGAAAACAGGCAATCAGCATGGTGACTCTTTCCCGGGTTCGCGACAAGTTGTCGTGTTTATTATGATTTTTCCCGTAACGAGGAAAATCACGACAACCGGGCAAGGTTCGAAGAGCATACGTCGTTGGCCGCCTTGGAGATGTCGGAGAAAGCAGCAGGAGCAGACATTTTGCAGGTGGAGTAGAGGGACGGTGGATTCACGTCGCAAACAAGGAGATAAAGAACCTGAAGTGGTGGTAAGTGGTGAGGGGGTGTAGAAGAGATGAAAGGGAGAGGGGAGAAGAAGATGAGGTGAAGTCGCCCAACAACACCGATGGGGAGCCACGGGAATGGCCCCGGCTGCTGATTGGCTGTTTCTCGGTTCCCGGTAAAACCTAGTTCCCGGGCTCCGTGACGTCGATGTTCCTGGAATCCTGTCCGTCATTTCCCTACGAGTTCCGATATGGCACCGCTTCGACCATATCTTTTCTAAGAATGCAGATTACGGATATCAGTGATCATAGGCAGGACAGATATCTACATCATGATCCATACGGAGCCGCATTGGGAAGGACTGTCTACTGTCCATTCAGGATATGTTGTTCGTGACAATGGTACTCTGTACAGAGACTTCTCATGATCCGATAAAGCACGCTGCACATAATGGACTTGTGCTTCCTTGTTCATACTTGTGCCTGTGCATAACACCATCCACGGGTCACATGACTACCGTGCAAATATAGAAAGTCATCTTCGAGTTATCAACCCTACAAATGTGAGGATGTTCATGACTCCGTACCTCTTCAGAACCCCGAGCAACAGAGACATACCCCTCTATACGTCGGCTTTTACTACTACTGGGACAGGAATGGGAGTGGCGCCTTTGTTCTTGGGTCTGTTGTATGGGCAGCGGTTCACCTGATGACCTGTCTGAGAGCATCTCGTACAGGGGCCTTTTGCTTGGCAAGACTTTTCCCAATGTCCCTTGCTATGACAGTGATTGCAAGTATTTGAGCGACATTTCCAGGTCTTGTGGCCATACTTATTGCAATAGTTTTTGAGGGCACTCATTACTCGGATGTTGACCGACTACACCACAGACGGTGCATGCTCTTGGCTCAGATACACGAGAAAGTAATTTGATTCGAAAGCTTTCGAAGAAGAAGAGAGGTAGTCAAAGAGTGTGCTTTTATTGAAAATGATCTTCTATGTTTGTCTCGTTGGTCCATTCGCTCACCTCTAAGCCTATGGGATGTCATATTATCAGGCAAGGCCGAGTGGTCTAAGGCGCTGCATTTAGGCTGCAGTATCGAAAGGTACATGGTCGAATCTCATCCTTTTCAACACATGTTTACTATATTTTTTGGGTGCCCTGGACAGGTAGGGTTGGAACAGTGTCAGTGTTTACTGTTTGTGTGAAGATGTCTGAAGACCCCTTTCATTTTGCCGATTATTACCGCCTAAATTCTGCCAGTTCTAATAAATCGGATATGCTGCAATAATCTCATGTATATGGATTGCATGCTATCTGACAGGCTAGTTGAAATCCATCCTCTATTTCATGCCATGCCTCAATTGCTGCTTTTCTCAGCAATTCCTGGCGTGAAGGTAAAATATGTGGGTGGCCTGATAGGCAGGCGGTCAAAACAGCAGGGGTCTTCAAACTTCCTCGCCCCCACAATATAGTTATACAAATCAGTCAATCCCTTTAAATTTTTACCAACCCAACCTAAGAGATATAATCACAGATGCTGGAGCTCAAAAGATATATCAAATTACAAAACGCTGAATCGTCAGCATATATGGCATGGCAATTGCACCCTATACAATATCGCGGATAGAAAAGTCTAAAGGCGCTTTTTACTCCCTCTTTCCCTTTTATTTTGTCTATGCCCGTCGTTCAAACAAGCTCGTAACCATGTCGAAATGGTGCTTACTCGGTGCTGTCGTACTTGGCAACGTGGGTAGCAATAGCCCTGATGACTGAGTGTTAGTATACGATGCCAACTACCCCGTACAAGAGAGGAAGGGAAACATACCGTCCACTGGGGTCAGTCTGCTTCGACCATTTGGGGACCCAGCGCTCGACGGTCGATGCGCAGTAAGGGGGGAAGTGCTCATCGAACATCGTACGGTACCAGTAACTGTTCAAAGTTAGCCCCATAACCTTTCTCACAATTTAAAATGCTGGGCAGCATACGCTTCCTTGGTGTCAGGAATGTCGGCACCCCACTCAGGCTTGGGGTTCTTCATCATCTCATCAGTGACGTGGAGCTCAGCGTGGTCCTTCAAACCGTCGATCCAGCTGTAGCCGACACCGTCACTGAATTGCTCCTTCTGACGCCAGAGGATCTTTTCTGGCAGGTAAGGAGCAACGTCGGGCTCTTCCCGAGTGTCGAATGCTTTCCGCATGATGTACTTTTCTATGCGGTCTCCGGTGATCATCTTCTCGGCGGGGTCAATGCCCATGGCGGTCTCCAGGAATTCCTTGTCGAGGAAAGGCACACGGGCCTCAAGACCCCATGCGGAAGTCGACTTGTTGGCTCTGAGGCAGTCAGCCAGATGCAGGTTCTTGACACGGCGGACGGTCTCCTGGTGGAATTCTTCCTTGTTGGGGGCGGCGTGGAAGTAGAGGTAGCCACCGAAAATCTCGTCACTTCCCTCACCACTCAGAACCATCTTGACACCCATAGCCTTGATCTTGCGGCTCAACAAGTACATCGGGGTCGAAGCACGGATGGTGGTAACATCATAGGTCTCCAGGTGGTAAATAACATCAGAAAGAGCATCGATGCCGTCCTGGACAGTGAATGTGAAAGCGTGGTGCTTGGTTCCAAGGAATCGGGCAACTTCAAGAGCAGCCTCAGTGTCGGGAGCACCGGGGAGACCAATGGAGAAAGAGTGCAGCTGCTGGAGGATGGGAGCGGTCGAAAGCTCGTTGGAGTCGTCGATGCCAACCAAGTCGGACGAGCCGGTCTGCTGCAGGGCGGCGGCCTTGGTGGCCTCATGCATGCGCAAAGTTTCCCGTTGGGCGATAGACGCCACCAAGCTAGAGTCCAAACCACCGGACAGCAAGACACCGTAGGGGACCTCAGCCATCAGACGCTTCCGGACAGCCTTCTCAAAGGTATGACGGAGGTTCTTGTAATCGATGGGTGTCGCAGGAACGTTGGTCGGATCCCACCATGTGGGCTCGAAGTATCGGGTCATGGAGCCGGTCTTGGAGTCGTAAACGTGGCCAGGGGGGAAAGCCTCGATCTTATCGCAAACGGGGTGCAAGCACTTCAACTCCGAGGCGAAGTACACGGCACCAGGGGTCTGAGAAGACCATCCGATGTAGAAACTGGTGATACCAATGGGGTCGCGTGCCGCGACAACTCGGTCCTGCTTCTTGTCATAGAGAACCCAGGAGAACATGCCATCAAGGTGCTTGGGCGCATCAAGGCCATATTGCATGTACTTAAACCGGTCAGCCTTTGCTCCTGTTATCAAGCCGAAGTAATCGGAACATACCAAAGGAATGACAACTTCACAATCCGAATGTGTCTTGAACTCGTAGGGAACGGTCAATCCCTTTCTGACGATGCGGTGGTTGTAGATCTCGCCGTTGACAGCGAGGGCGAGGGAGCCATCTTCGTTAACGAGGGGCTGAGCACCAGTGTCTTGAGAAGAAGCAAATTTAGCAACCGGTCATGTCGGGAAAGAGATCATTTTTTGGCGCAATTACATACCGACGCCGACAATACTCAGACGCTCGTGGGCAAGAACTGCGACTCCGTTAATATCTCCGCCAATCCATACATACAACGCCCATTATATCCTTACTTGTTTGCCCGTCAAGGAAGTTTCCGCCTGTCAGAGTATGTTAGCGCCGTGTTTCTCGATCAATGGCGGACAATGCGATGCGGTAGTGACTCACTCCAGTCAGGTCCACGGTGGCGGACACTGCAATAAAACGCATTCAGTTTCCAATTCGACTCAATTCAGTATAAGAAAGGGGGTTTTTACGCCTTGGCCATGCGCAAAGCCGTAGGCTTGAACTTTTGCACATCGGGGTGACTGTTGAACTTGATCAGCGAATTTCGATCTCCGGAGGGGCAACCCTAGTAGTTATGGAGTTATGGGTGGTGTGGAGAGGAGAGAGGGTACGCACCGATGACACGCGAAAATACCACACATGTTGGGCACTCAAGCGATTTAATTGTATATGAAGAAACAGAGAAAGCGAGAGAAGAATAGAAGGGAGAAAGGGAATGGCCGAGTCCAATCTGGGGGAAGTCTGGAAATTTTAACAGCGGGGCGGAAGCCGAGCGAGGGGCGATTTCGGCAGAAAAACTGTGACCTGACTCACTCGATAAGATAAGCGGCCGGATTGGGCGGTCGGTCATTGGTCCCCGTACTGTACTTACTCTACAAGGATACTGCGAAGCAAAAAATGCTTCATGGCAATTCTCATATAGCAAAAAACTGATATCAATTACCAAATCTTAGCCATCCGCTTTTCGCATTAATGCGCCTTGCTCGCTGAAAAGGGCGGTCGAAAATAATCAGTAGAAACGAAGCCAATGCAACATCACGACCCCCAACGAGGACGGTGTATCCGTTTTCGATACAGAAAAGAGAGAGAGAAAGAGAGAGATCCTAACAGCTCATAGACATTCATAATTCGTAGTTCCTTTTCGAAGATCGATCAAGATGCCCGTACTTCCCGTATAAAGCAAAGAAAAGAGTGCAGCACATGTTCAAAAAGATCAACGGACCCTTAGATGTCGCTAATGTTCGCCAGAACCCCGAAACGAAATTCAGAAAAGAAACAGAAAGACCCAACAGACACGCGGACTAAAGAGCCGGATTCTCGCGGACAACCTGTTTCACACGTCGTTCATAGGCCGGGCGATCCTTCTTGAAAAGGTTGTATGCATCGGCTTGGGCGGGAGATTCGGGGTTTGGGTCATCCAGCAGATCCTGAATACCGAGGAGGATCTGCTTGATCGTGATAGCGGGTTTCCAGGCTTCTTCTTCGTTCAGGATCGAGAGACAGACGGTGCCGGAGGGGTACACGTTAGGGTGAAAGAGCGGAGGGACGAATTTGCCTATTGCATTGTACTCTGTTAGGGGCATTCTCTTTTCATACATTTCGCTTCGAGCGAGGTAGGAAACGTACACTTCGGAGGCTTCGTAGGGTACTCTGTAAACGAAGAAAAACAGTCAGACCAGCTCCTCACTCGATACATAAAGCCAACTCACCATCAGGAAACGTAACATCCAACTTGAACAAGCCACCATCCCACAGAGTCTGGGCCTTTCCTGGGATACCGCATTCCCAGCGTTTTAAATCCAAAACCCCGTTGGGGTTGCGATAGGGTCGGGCGTAGAACCCAAAAGGATGGTCCCGTCTCCATTGCTTTCTGTTATTGTCGCGCAATCAGTATCTCTCCTGTGCTGTTCGACCACGCGCAAAAGGCGTTTCGGGGGGGCATTGGGTGACGTACCTCTCCTCCGTGAGACGATTTTGGCAGAGCGACATCGTGTAAAAAGCGGTCGATCAGGTCGCGATGTCGTAATATGAGTGGCGATTATAAGCAGAGGGGCGGTATAGAGAGTAGTAAAGAGGTGTAGAAGTTAAGGATAGAAGAAGAGGAGCTTACTGCGCAGAGAAGAGAGAGTGAGAGTGAGAGTAGAGTAGGATGCTGCAGCAGTGAAGGAATCAGTTGTTCCTGGTCTAGTGCCCCACAGCCAATCACCTCCACAGCTGATATAGATTTGGTCACATGATATGCAGTGACTTTGTGATTCTAACATTGACTAGTAACGCACTCCAAACAAGTGTCTATATTTGTTTGGATTGTCTCTTTTACTGGCATCTTTCTTTGTATGTTGCATTTACAGCCAGAGGGTGATCTTGACGTCAAAGAGTTGATGCAGGGATCTATATAAAGATTCCGGCTGTGGAGAGGAACTTTTCATGTCCTGATTCTGGAAATCGCCGTTTAGCGTGTCAAGTATGTATGGAGTAAATTCCATCAAAGAGAGACTTGGCCTACAAAGAATGGAATGTAGGAGCATATAAACATCCTAATACCAATGAAAACCCTCTCATTCTTCAATCATCCTAACCCTTTACTTCTCTCATCACTATACAATCAAGGAGATACTAGTAGGAAGGGACAAAAACAAAAGAAATCCACCATGTGCCATCAAATTACTTGGTACCATGCCGTCTGCTACCATCAGGACTCCGCCTACAACCTCCGCATCTCATGCAGACAAGCCTTGAAGGTAGGGTATGAATGCTACAGACTTGAATGCACCCTCATCCCTGTGTTCGGGGCATGTCTGTCCTGCAAGCATGAAAAGAGTCTTGCAAAAGGGAAACTTAGCCCGATGCGGGCATGCGCAGATGAGAGTTCGAGACCACAGACCCCGGGCACTTTTTCGAGCACTCTCTCTAACGTGGAAACAGAGCTAGAACCGCAGTATTCCGTCGGAAATGATAGTGGTATTTTCCTCGATGGCGGCGACGAAGACGTGGTGGGTTTTGGCGAGGATAATCATATAGATGAATTGGAGCTGTTTGATTTGATCACATTTTGAGGTCGAGGTAACCGGTGTCTCCTTATTCTTTCTGATAGACTTCTTTTCTTGTGTTATTATCTGGATTTGTTTGGTTTTGCTGACTTTGACCTTGACTAGCTGGTTTGTGTTGGAAGAAGTCTTCCAAGAGGGGTTCCGGTTTTGGCGCATTTTGGAAAATTTATTTTTATTCAGACCGAAAGTGTATGTTCTCGTTTAGGTATGAGTCTCCCTCAATCCTCATTAATCATCGTATATCCCCTGCTCAAACTTGGCATTATCGAAGAATCGAACCGTGATCGGGTTTCCGTTGAATATCCGTCCTTCGAGTGCGTTCACAGCCTAAGATATGGTCAGGATAATTCCGTCTTGATGTCCGTAGATATGAAACTCACCCGTAGAGCTGATAATTGGTTGGTGAATTTGACAAAAACAGGCACTGGAGGCTGTGAATGACGAGATATGAAGACCCGCTCAACATTGCCATACTGAACAGGAATTAGAAAAGCCGACAACCAAGCGGATTCGATAGACCAACCTTCTCTGAGCATTCTTCCCCAATTTCCTGCATCAAGTTTCCGCCTTCCAACTCTGCATCCAAGTCCAAACCGTTGAGCATGCCCTTCAGAACGATAACCTCGCTCATCCGACCAAACTTGCCCTCGTCTTCTGCTGCCTTTTTCTTGCCACCGACAATCTTCCCTCGACCAGCCGGAGTAGCAAAACCACCGCCCTCGGAATCTGGTCGCTTCTTTTGCTTCTCAACCTTGACTTGCAGCGGGTTGACAATACCAGACCCGGTTGCACCAAGACCAGAGCCCTTTGTCCAGCCATACTTGGCCAGCAACCGCTCAGCAAATCCTTTTTGCCCGGGACGCAGCGAGCGCTCGCCATCGCCATCTCCCTCACCTTCACCTCCATCTTCAGTAGGATTCTCCTTGGCAAAGACTTCTTCAAGTTCCGCTTCCGACGCAGGGATGTCTTCTGGAGGTGGTGGGAGGTTATAACGGACTGGCGCACGAGAAATAGTTGCTGAAGATGGCTGTATTGTGTCCATAACTCGGGCCAGAGGAGATGGTGGCGCAGTTCCCACCGGGGCCTGCGATCCAGCAGACATTTGAAGGCGCCTGGCATAGGCATTGTCCCCGGTGGGATCGTTTGGAACTGGGGCAGGCGGCGGAGGTTGCGCGTCATCTGGCATGCCTGCTGTCATTTGTGCACGTCGAGTTAAATCATCTTCACCTGATAGATCATTGGGAAGCGACGCGGGAGGCTCTGGTGGAATGTCGTTGAGGTTTGGAGGCGGCGCGAAGCTGCTTGGGGGGGCGAATTGCCCTAGAATGAATTTAGCAAATTTGTACCTCATCCATCTAGCGTAGTACATACGGTTCATTGGCCGACGCTCATCGTCACTAAGTGAGTCTCTGCTGGGCGAACGCGCCATGCGATGTGCATAGAGACGGTCTTTCCATTCTCGAACCTCGGCGATCTGCTCGTCGCTATGCTTGTATTCCTCGTAATTATTCGGCCTTGTCGGGTCATAGATATCGTCCCAATTCTGTACAAACTCCTGCGCTTCGCGGTTCTTCTTACGCTTCTTGCGACCACCTCGTTGTCTCTTTTCTCCAGCGTAGAAGCCATTAACATCGTCATTTTCGGCGGCCCAGTCTGCCAGAGTGGTCATTACGGGCGGAGCAGCCGCAGACGGATTAGCAGCCGCAGCAATGGCCTTGGGTAATGTCGGTTTGGGTTTCGGTTTCTGCGCTGATAACTGGGGTCTCCTGGTGGGTTGGAATCGGAGAGCAGCTGAAAGGGCAAAACGGGAGACAAGTGAGCAATCAGCATGTTCAACGACATTGATGTTATGACACAAGGTAAATAATCGAGAGCAGGGTAAGAAAGCTACCAGGGTTCAACTGCTGCTTCTTAGCAGCTTCATCTGACTGCGCATTGTCTTCAGAGCTTTGCTTGAAGACGACGGGCGCGCGCGAGATTGTCCCCGGGGCTGGGGATTCGGCAGAGGGGTCAAGTAAATTCGCATAGAGTGATAAGCCCGGCCTGGATGGTGTCTGATCGGAGGTCATCTTGGCAATCGGGGATCAAAAGAGGGACAGTTATCGAGGTGGTTAACGGAGTCTCGTCGATTCGATGCTGCTTCGTCGATCGATTTGTTATGTTTGCTATGTTTGCTATGTTTGGATATTTTAAATTACTAACTAATAACGGCTAGTTAGTTAACGTAGTCCACGGGCGAACCGCGGACTTCTGTATTCCATATAAAATGGCACTTTTTATCACCTCAATATCTCAGCCACCAATAGATATAGAGGCTTATTTATAAGATAAGAGTATGTATACACACACTAGAAGAAGGTATATTACTTTTTAAAGATTTTGTAGCTTTTTGTAGCTATAGATGCTTGAATATTGAAAGATACAAAAAAATACAGTGGTAATTTATATTACTTGGAGAAACATTTATCTGTAGAAGCTTTCTGCTCAGTGTATATAATTTCAGTATCATAATACTCTATATACTAAGTTTTAGGCTCTGTAGATACCTTGCAGTTGAGATATTGAAGGTATAAAAAGTGCCATTTTATATGGAATACGGGGGTGCGTCACTCGCTTGTGGATTACGTTACATCATTACTTAGTTAGGGCGCTTAGACGGAAAAGGATCCGGGGTACGGGGGAGAGGAGATGCTCCTAGGCATCATGTTTGATGCGGTTTCGAATTGAGCCATTTTCTTCTTTTATAACTTATTTTCCCTGTTGTACTCTGTACATACCCTGTTATTCTTCTAGTTGTACATACTACGGATAACAAGCCTCTTGTACTCCGTACCCCAGCCATGGCTACTACTACCCTTGCCCGTTCGTTCTCGTCCGAGAACAGCCGCCTCGCGGTCCTCGTTCCGAATAAGCCCAACCCCTTGGCCATCTCCTACCAGCAGCTTCACAGGCACGTCGCCAGTTTCCAGGCTAAGCTAGCGAAATTGGGAGTCTCTCATGGAGCTGCTGTGTCCATAGCCCTAGTGAACTCATACGAGTTCATCGTGTCGTTCCTGGCGGCCTCATGGCAACGGGGTATTGCCGCGCCTCTCAACCCGGCATATAAACAGGAGGAATTCGAATTTTACATTGACGATCTCAGCTCGACCCTGGTGCTGATTCCGCGAGGCGCATATGAACAATATAGCCCGGCCGTGCAAGCGGGTCGCAAGTATCAGGCTGCAATTGCGGAATGTTACTGGGATGGAAAAGAGGTGGTTTTGGATGTGAAGGAAGAGGGCAAGTTGGCTGGAAGCCTAGGTCATCAGGTGGAAGATGCGCAGCCGGATGATATTGCTCTGGTTTTGCATACGAGTGGAACGACTGGCAGGCCCAAGGCTGTATGTCTTTGCGAGCGGTTATATCGATATGCGTACTGACCTGGTAATAGGTTCCTCTGACACATAAGAACCTGACAACGACCATGAGTGAATGATTCTTCGAGGACAGTAGTGTTCTATTGGTGGCTGACAGCGTGCAGAAAACATCAAGGCTACGTACGAGTTAACCCCCGAAGACCGCACATACTTGGTTATGCCTCTCTTTCACGTTCACGGATTACTAGCTGCATTCCTGGCTCCTCTCTACGCCGGAGGATCAGTCATTGTGCCTCAGAAATTCTCTGCTTCGGAGTTCTGGGCAGACTTCGTCAACTATCAAGCCAACTGGTACACCGCGGTGCCGACGATCCATCAAATTCTACTCAAAACCCCGTTACCTAACCCTATCCCGAACATCCGCTTCATCCGCTCGTGCTCCTCGCCGCTGTCGCCAAAGACTTTCCAGGACCTGGAGAAGACGTTCAACGCTCCTGTTCTCGAAGCCTACGCGATGACCGAGGCCGCACACCAGATGACCAGCAACCCGCTCCCACCTGGTAAGCGACAACCCGGTAGCGTTGGCATTGGAACAGGTGTCGAGATGCGGATCCTGGATGGTGCCGGCAAGGAGGTTTCTCAAGGTTCCCCAGGAGAGATCTGCATCCGCGGCGAGAACGTGACCAAGGGTTACCTGAACAACCCATCAGCCAACGAGTCATCCTTCACAAAAGACGGTTTCTTCCGCACTGGTGACCAGGGTATCAAGGACCCAGCTGGATACGTGATCATTACCGGCCGTATCAAGGAGCTCATCAACAAGGGTGGAGAGAAGATCAGTCCTATCGAGATTGACAATACGCTTCTCCATCACCCCAAGGTGGCCGAGGCCGTCAGCTTCGCTATTCCCGATGAGGGTCACTATGGCGAGGATATCGGTGCAGCGGTGGTACTGAAGAGCGAGGGCGTGACCGATAATGACTTGAAGTCGTGGGTGGGCGATAAGCTGGCCAAGTTCAAGGTGCCAAGACAGGTATGTGCCCCTCTTCCAGGTATTTAGATCAGGTTGATACTGACATGAACAGATTTTTATCGTGTCACAAATCCCCAAGACAGCCACTGGAAAGATCCAGCGACGTAAAGTGGCCGAGACAATGCTCAAGCCAAAGGCGAAGCTATAAACGCTCCACCTTGCATTCTATACTCCTTTGCTTTTATGTTAGTTCCGCATTTATTTATTAGTGTACAGAGTACGAGAATGTACTGCGCTTCCAGTTTCCATATCCATCAATACGGTTCAATAACGTTAGACCGCTCGTATGGCATTTATAAGCACCCCGTACCAAGAATATCCCCAATTCGGAGAATTTAGATCTCCAGTATCCCCAGTGTCTCCGCTTGCCTCCACTTGTCAGATTTATAATTTATAAATCCGGTAACTAGATATAGCTCTCCCCTCTCTACCCAAATCACTTATCACCTTCCATACATTCACATACAGCTCCTCAGCACCAAAATGTCAACAATGAAAGCAATCCAAATCCACACCTACAACGAACCCTATAAAGTCCACAATGGCATCTTAATCCCATCCCCAAAACTCCACCAAGTCCTTATCCGCATCAAAGCTGCGGGTTTTTGCCACACGGACCTGATGGCGCTGAACGGAGAGTTCGGCACGACACTCCCATTTATTGGGTCCCATGAGCCGGCGGGGGTTGTTGTGGACGTTGGTGGTGATGTGAAGGGGTTTGAGAAGGGGGATCGCGTGGGGTGTATTAATTTTGATAGTGTTTGTGGTATGTTTCTTTTCTTTTGTCTCATGGGAGTTGAGGGGGTGGTGGTTGATAGACGGATGCAGGGAAATGCCCAGACTGCAAAGCCGGTCTGCCTATTTACTGCGATAACCCGTTAATGAAAGGTATAACGACCGACGGTGCTTGGGCGGAGTATATGGTTGCGTATGTCTCATTCTCATCCATTGGACAAGCCATTAACGATGCGCAGCGACGCCCGTTTCATGGTCAAACTGCCCGACGACATGGACTTCAAAATCGCTGCTCCGCTGATGTGCGCGGGAATCAGTATCTACGGGGGTATTGTGCGCGCGGAGGTGCCCAAGGGCGGGTCGATTGGTATCATTGGAATCGGCGGATTGGGCCATATTGGGACGCAGGTTGCTAAGTGCATGGTATGCCTCTTCTTAATCCTCTTGTGCCCCATGCTCTGAGTACTAAGTAAGTGGTAGGGCTACCAAGTCGCAGCAATCGACATCAAACAACCCGCTCTCGACTCCGTAGCATCCTACACCCACAAACCCGACGCTCTAATCCTCTCCAACGACCCAGTCGAAACATCTCTCTCAAAAATCAACAAAATCACCGCCAACGAATACGGCTACCCGGGCCTCGATGCCACAATTCTAGCAACAGACCATCCCGCCGCCTTTGAAACGGCCGCAGCGCTTACCCGCAAACACGGGACGATGGTGTTGTTAGGACAGCCTGAGAAGGGGATTACCATGTCGTATCTCACTACGATATACAAGAATATTAAGTTGGTGGGGTCATTGGTTGCGGATACGCAGCAGGCGGAGGAGTTGGTTAGGTTGGTTCATGAGAATGGGTTGCACATTGATGTTAAGGAGTGGAAGATGGAGGAAGCAGAGGAGATGAGGCAGGCGTATTTGAATGGGACGACGAGTGGGAAGAATGTTATTGTTATTGACTAGCTGCCACTTATTTCTAAGTCTAGTCTGTTTTGTGGCAATGTACTGAATCACAGCGGAAGTCTCACGGCCGATTGGAACTAAACAACATTAGCCACTGTTTCGCATTTGCCGGAGAAAAAGACGTACCGGGATAATCTGCACATTCTCAATATCCCACACCCCATTCTTCGTGTAAACATCGTTCTCCAACAACTTTCTCGCTTCTTCCTCGTTCTCAGCGAGCAGCATCATAGCACTTCCCTTGAACGAAGGCGTCTCGCCTTCCTTGGGGTGCGAATCGTTGAACATCGCTCCTGCTTTTTATCAGCCTTCTCCTCAGAGATAATAGATGGTGTAGGAAGAAGGAACGCACCTCCAAGAACCAAAGAGCCCTCACTGACGGACTTCTTGGCGTTTTCAAGGTGCTGTCTGATTTTGTTAGTTGTCATGTCCAAGTTCGATACATGGACTGGTGGTGGTGTAAACATACGGCCGGACTTCCAAGCGCTTGTCGATGACACCCGGCTTGTCGGGGCAAATGCACAGGAATTCCTTTTTCGCAGGGGCAGACATGTTGTTATGATATGGAATGGTAGTGAGTGGTTGAAATTGATCAGCTTGTGATCGTGAAAGAGATGAGGTCGTGGGGAAGTGGGGGAGGGATGATAGTGGGGAACAAAGTGGCACAGTTAAGCTACACTAGTAGTACACATCATCAAGATAATTGTATTAATTATATATACAAGCAAGAAAAACAGACGCTAAGTATTGTTCCTCTTTCTCTAGATGTTTGCGCGCATCCTGGTTGTTTGTTCCACGGTTCAGACTATGGGCAACGTTCAGCCGATGGCAGATAACAAGTCAATAGGACAGAAACAAAGCCACCACTCTATGTTATATCACAATAAAAAAAATAGAAGTTACCCATCAAAAGAGACTCCGCGGACTTCAATAATATATCACGAGAGAAAAGGTCAGCTCAACACTTCAACCATTATAATTCTCTCAAAAACCGCTAAACGACATCGTTTTCCCCCGTAGCGCCAGGAAACAAAACAGATACATCCCGAGAATGCGACACGAAGACTTAATTATCTCAATCATTAGGTTTGTCTCAAACATCCTTCCAAAAAAAGAAAAAAAAAGAAGAGAAAAAAGAGGAATCAACAACAACATAAGAACTGAAGACACCATGCCTATCAAAGATGGGGTATTCAGACATGGCGGAAAAGTAGATACTTGGTCAATCGACAACCAAGTCACAGATGTTGAGCTTAAGCGTTACCAGGCTTCTCATCGGTGTCGATATGCCAAACCACGTAGTTGGGAAGACCAAAAACCCGGTACCCAGCGCGCTTGGCCATGCGGGCGAACCCTTCCGTTTCGGCTTGGTTTTCGAAAGCATAGGCGGGGAAGTTGATACCTGAACTAATTAGAAACCTCACTAAACCGAACGGATCAGATAAAACATACCAGTACGGTGGACATCAGCCTTGACGATAATGTTCACACCACCAATGCCATCGAGCTCAATCTCTTCATCCTTGTTATTTCTCCAGTCACCCATGGTGGCGAGGTAGGTCCGGCCGGTGGCGTATTCCTTGTAGCCTTCTGCCAGAACCGTGTTGGTGTCAAGAGTCGCCCGCAGCCTGCGGCCCTTGTCGGACTCGATCCAAGAATTGTAGTCAACTGCAAACAGAGTTAGATAGCATTCTCAAAAGGACGGAACTGAGATCCACATACAACGACCCTCAATGTCATGACCATCTCGGTAGCGGTGGAACCAAATGTCTGCAAATGATTAGCATATATCAAGTAGACTCATGCGAGAAACACATACTAGGAACGAGAATGTCTTTGTCGTGAGCGGTAAAGTCCTCAATGATCTTGTCGGGGCTGTCCACGATATCGACATCTCTCCAGTAAACCCAAGAGTGATCAGCCTTCAGAGCCGAGTAGAGTAGATAGTTGCGCGCCCGTCCAATGGACTTGCGACGTGGTCCCTGCGCAGCAAACGAGTGGCGTTCCTCGACGCTCATCTCGACATCCGCGCCAAAGTCCTTTTGCACAACGGTCGCACTCCGGAAAGCAATCTTCTCCTCGGTTTGACTCTGGATACGGTTCAACTCGGACGAAAGAACAGCGAGAGTGTCGTCTTTGCAGTCACCGACAAGGAAGGCCAGGTCGATCAGTTCGTGCGGGTAGGTCAGCTTGTAGAGAAGGTCGAAGTATTTCTGGATGTACGGAGCGGCGTCTCTCAGCGGGGTAAGGATGAGCACGCGCTCCCCATTCGCAGCAGCCTTGGAAGTAGATCTGATGGGGTTGAGGTCCATAGTCGAGATCGAGGTGGAGTTCACCTCGTATGGCTCGTGGTGGTTGAAGATGACAGGTGTCTGGGCATGGGCGTTCCACTCGACCATTTCATTGATGGACATATCCATGGGCGACTTGGAGGAGCCATAACAGTAGAAGCTGCATCGAAATCCATCAGTATATCCGATAATCGAGAGATGTGAAGGATAAAGCCTACCTCTGCATCTCAGATGCAGACTTACTGATCCCACTCCATAACAGAATCAGCAAGCCCGCAATAGCGACAGACACCAGAAAGCGAGTCCTTGTTACCAGCACCAGAATCGCTCTCCATGGAGGCAACCTGGCCTTGGCCGACTTCCATGTTACACCACCTTTGGGGAGAAGCATATTGTCCTTTTTCTAGACCGAATTCGACACCTTGCCTATCGGGTCAATCGATTCGGGGCGTTTCTATCCCTTAATCCACGGTACTCGATGGTATGCGTCGATTAAAAGGTCGAAGTCTCGATGCCACAAATAGACACCCTTGATCCGGCCAAACGAATACGGAAGTCAGCGGGGGGAGACCCTGACCGGAATGTACGATACGTATCGCGGGGAGTCGTTTATCGCAGAATCTCGAGACGATCGCGTCGAATCGGAAGCGCTATAGTCGGATTGAGATGGCGGATGAGGCGAGAATCGGTTGATGACGATTAAGGAGGGAAGAGAGGGAAGTGGGCGATGAGAGCCAGGGATCACACCCGACGGAGAGGCGGCTCTCGGAAAGTAAACGAGTGAACGACGAAAAGAAGATAATACAATGACTATTAGCGAAAAAAGGACACGAGACGAAGAAGAGAAAACACGAAGAGAGAAGCGAAGAGAAGAAAGAAGGTTGGAGAAAGAGTCGAGAAGGCCAGCCAGACCGGGGGAGGAAAGCGAAGACGCTGATCTGCTCAAGAATTTCTTCGTTGTGACAGTCGGTCTCACCCGCCCCTTTTTATAGCACACCTTCACTTCAATGTACGAAGTATATGAGATACAAATATCAACTACAGTCATCCAGTTCGTATCTATACGAGCACATTTCTGCGCAATCTCGACTTTCCCCTTCTAATACTTGAATGCTCGTTTTGCAGTAAATGTCACATGATTTCCAAGGCTTGGCATCACTAATGTACCAGACAGGAATCGATGGCATGAAATTAAATGGCTGCCAGATGGTTGAGCACCTTACTCATTCCCAGTCCACCAATATGCGCGGGACACAGTCATCAGAAACTGGTTAGGAGTATCATCCTTTGAATTACTTATGTGAATGAACCCTGGACAAGACCAGGACGACAATAGGGGCTTGTCCTGTCCTCCTAGAAACGCCTGTTACCAGAAGCCAATCCTGCTACACGATATATGGATGTGGCTGCGCAAGCAAGTACAAAAGTATAACAACGTTCAGATGGGTAAATCAGCATCCACGACCAGGACCAGACGACAAAAACTTCGAAACACCCAATCCAGGTGGCTGTCGCGTGCGCAACTGACCCAAGCCACAGGAGAGACTTTCCGATCTCTCAGAAGGTTATTCGAAGTCGAGTTGGGAAAGTTCGAAGAAGATGGGGTTGCTTGACTGATGATGTATAAGATGTAATCCGTCCAAACTGTATCACACGGGGGTCGTCGGATTACTACTAGGTATGGGAAACAGGAGAAAACTAACATTCTATTTTGTAGCCCAATAGACTATGCGCCAGCCTGTCGCCCGACGCGAGGGCCGTATCTGTGTTCGACTTGGTGGCTAATTCATACTCTTCACTGCCAGATACCTCGTCGAAAAGAGAACTGCTCAGCAATCACTTTTGAATCCTATTATTATTTCGGATTGCACGGTAAGCAATATGACTACTGGATAGAAAGAAAGACTAGATAGAGAGAATACCAAATTGGAATACAAAAGAAATCATATAAAGCTGCTAAATGACAGATAAATACCCAATAAAATAACGGTTCAAGCGTATATAGGACAACCAGTTATATGCACCAAATATCAACACACCATTGATCCCATCCCAATCCAACAACAAAAAGCCAAAGTATACACAAAAAGAAATCCAATATGCACATATATAGTGGAAAAGAGAAACCCAATCCAACTTTTCCCCCTTTCTCCAAATCCGAACTCGCTAAAGAACTCCTCCCAGGTATGGCTAAGCCAAACCTGCAACCTGCAACCTGCGCCCTGCACCCTGCGATGTGATGTGATGTGATGCAGGGACCCGTGGAACTGTGCTCGAATAAATGACAGATGCAATGCAAATGCTAAACTCAAATGACCCAGAAAATTGCTGTGAAAAAGGAAAGGAGAAACACCCGACATGAACGCCGGCCGAAATATGCCCCATATATGCAAAACAAAGTAAACAGATCAATAAAAAGGTAAGGTGCCTACGGCGAAGGCATTATAGACTCCCGCTGCGAGGTGGGAACCGAGTACGAGTGCACCGGGGACGAAGGCCCTGTTGTAGGCGGGGTGCTACTCAGATAGGAGCGGCCTCCAAAGGACAGCGGCCCACTAATGGGAATACCGTCAAAGCGTGAAGCCTCGGGACTGCCGGTGGCGATCTCATCGCAGAAGACGCGCAAGCCTGGGAGCAGGTTCTTGGGCTTGTTGGTGTTGGCCGTGGTGTCGGGGTGAGGAACCAACATCTGGGGGCTGTTGGTCTCGCTCTTGGGGACGCGAAAGACATTCTCGTAGGCCTTGAGTTGGTACTCGAGTGCCTGGTTGCGCTCCTCGAGCATCTGCTTCTCCTGCTTGATGGTCTTGAGCTGTGCTTGCACGCTCTGGTTCTGCTGCTGCAGGCTGGAGACCAGTTGCTGGAGCTGCATGCAGCGGACCTGTGGTTGAAGCTTCTCCGAAAGGTGCTGGGGCATCTCATCCTCCTGGCGGATGAGGTGGATGATGATGAGAAGCATAAAGTCGATGAGGTAGATGGCACCCTGCACAATGTGTTCCTTGGACTGCGGGAGGCTTTTGCCCGGGTTCCATCCGGCGCGCTCGAGGAAAAAGTCATGGATACGGCTGTCCAATTCGCGGTGCAGCTGACTCAGGTTCTTGCGGCGGTTGCCTTCGGCGATACGGTGCTTCTCCCGCTGGTCATCGGGATCAGTGGAGATCATGCTCCCCTTGCGCTTGCGTCCGCAGAGCTGCTGCAAGGGGGGCTTGCGGTTGATGTTTCGGGGGGCGATAAGGGTCACGAGTTCGTTCTGGGAAAGATCACTAGGCCACTCCATGGTCTTCTGGGAAGAAAACGAGTCTTGCCAAGTGCTGTCCTGAGAGTTTGCGGGCGAGGGAGGGGCCACCAGGGTCTCCGGTGTTGGCCAGGATGACTTGACCGGGAAGGCATCTTGAGAAGTCGACGGGCTGGGAGCAAAGGTTCTGGCGTTGAATGGGTTGAATGGGCCCCGGGGAAGGGGCTCGACGCGTGGGAGAGGGGGTAACCGGCGGTCATCGCTCATGTCCACTGCACCAGCACCATTGGAAGACAAAGAGCGAACGCTACTGAAATAATAGTTAGAATGTGAGATCTTCTTGGTATAGACCAGGGGGAAACTCACGGAAGAGAGCAATGGCGCGAGAAGTCACCTGTCATCTGTGCCATGTCTTCAAACATCTTGATATGGGATGCTAGAAACGATAGAAGAGTGGTGTATGTGATATGTGAGGATAATGTCTGTCAATCGCGTGTATATCGGGCAAGGAGTATGTATGTCTCTGTCTCCTTTGCCTTTGAACGTATATATATAGGTGTATATATTCCAAGACAAGACCAAACAGAAGGGATGGGAGTCTGCACAATGATCACACTGGTCGTTTCTAGTTGGCAAAGGAGGGGCAAGAGGCCTTTAAGTAAACGACAGTAAGGGCTCAAGTAGAAAGCGAGAGAAAGCGAAAGATAGTCAGAGAACAAAGTACTGGATATGATTGCAAAATCCACGAGGTTAGAAACTCAGAGATGAAATGCTTGATGAAGAAACCCAGGTACCTGGTGCGGATGCATGTTTTATATCTTGAGCTGCAGATACTGAACAGGAGAAGACAGGTCAAAAGTACTTTCTTCATCGAGAGTGGTGGCGTTCGAGATGCCCCCATGATCCGATGAACTGCAGCATCATCGACAGCATTAGCAGCAGCAGCATCTTGGAATCTCTCCACGGATTGAAGCCAGGATGTATCATAATCCATGCGGATCTGCGACGGGATCCAACCGGGAAACCGATTTTAGCCGTAACAGATTTATGTGGATGTGGCTCTTGACATACAGATCGATCAATATTGATGCGTATTATCATGGTTATTGTTTTTTTCGAACCAATTCTGCAGCATGATCCCCATATCCCCATCGTGGCGGGGAAGCAACAGGGCGATTCCGGCAGAGTTACAACCGTACAGGGGGGTATGTGGAGGAGAACGCAGAGGCCCTAGTGTTCGGTGCATCCGTGAGGATGATAGAAACGAGTCTCTCTGTCACAAAGCATCGCACAGACTAAAACGAATTGCCGTCCGCTCCCCGATCGACGAATCAACGTATCTCTAATAATTCTATGTCCCAAGCTGCGATGTTGAAGGACCGGGGACCCTTGATTTGTCACCGGGATAGTAAAATAGGAAACGGGCATGGACATAGAAAGTATTGTGGTGAACGTATGTATGCATGCATCTGTATCTCTTGAATATCGATTATCCTGCATCCCCTTGCATCTCACCCATCAATAGTTCATCTGAGCCAATGGCTTTGTTGCCTCTATGGATTTCATGATGCATCCGTAACGGAATAGCGTCCTTTTGCGGTAAAAACGTTCTGGACGTTTGGCGGTTTGCGAAGCACTTCCTCGTCCACTAGTTTATGGACGTACATGTTACGGAACAGCTCATCCGGCGCTTATCCATGGTACAGAGACGCCGGGATTTCTATGGGGGGGGGGGGGTTTGTCCGTTCACCTGGGGAAGGCGAAAAGTGAGAGATCAGAAGAACCAGAAAAGTGGAGAGAACGAGCGCTCAAGCCCTTTCCCAGTGATGACAATAATTGTCTGTCTCGGCAGGCGAATGGACACCCGCAAAATTCATCGATCGTGGCAAAATGCCCATGAGGCTCCATCGAAAGTTCATTCAGCTCGAACACAGTAGCTCGCGGGATTTCCTCGAACAGCACATCGCACTCATTCACCTCTTTCGCATTGACTGTGCACAAACCGCCATAAGTGGACATCTGGCGGTTTAGCTACAGCAATGATGAATGATCTCCACTGAGGGGAAAGAGGGTATCTCCATCTCCGGGGAAGCATAAAGCGACAAAAGTACGGAAAATGCAACAACAGGGATCGTAGAAGGTTTTCTTGCACAGCGATGCTCCTCCATACAGCGTACATCGTACATCGAAACAATCCGATGCACCGACAGGAGGGAGCCGAAATCTCCATCCATCCGTTCTCCATTCACCAAGGGGGCGGAAACGGGGGAGGCTCCTTTTTTTTTTTTTTTTTTTTTTTTTTTTTTTTTTTTTTTTTTTTTTTTGGGTTGGGTCGGAAGAAGATTCCGGGCAAATAGCAGGAAGCAAGGATTGTGCCATTACGGGCGAGGGCTCAATTCAATTCAGCAGCAGCCTCAAAAAGTACTTGTACATGAGACGAGATCTGTGCGGGATCATAATGACATTGGCCTATGCCATACGAAATATACCCGTCCTCCGAATGTAAGGCAGAAGAATACGATGTTCCCACGATAGACGACACCGAAGAATCGGGACGAATCCAATGACCGGGGTCTGACGGGCTGTCAGGGCCAAATTATAATTATTTCCGGACACGGTTCCGGATAGAGTTGAGTTGGAAATGCTGTTGATTGGTATCTTGATATGAATAAGCTATCGCTAGTTAGTCCGCAGCAATTCAATTCTCAGCCAAATACGAGCGTTTAGGTTGGGAGGCTTTGGGGTCCTTTGATGGGCGTTGATAGCAAAGTAGTATTAAGAACTGGGATATTGAACAATGAAACGAACTGCTCATTGTCATGCTCGAACAAGCAAGAGCCATCGCCAAGATATTCGATGCGTATAGCTGCCAGTGATTATGAACAGACCGGATGGAGGATGAAATGACGGGCAGTGGACGGATAATAGAGAGGTTGGAGGTTGGCCGTCAGTGGGGCCGGGCGTTTCAGGGCATAACCTGAGCTGTCATATCGGCGGTGTAGTATCCACTAAACCCCATCGGGTAGGTCATTACCAACTGTAGGTTAAACCTCCGATACCCTGTACATAGTATACACCAGCCACAACTCTGTAAATCACCCAGCAAAGTTCCAAATAAATCATCTTACACTAAATCAATAAACAACATCCTTGCACGTACGTAGCCGAGCACGAGCCATCGCACACATTGCGCAATCTCTCAACCTTACTTCTGCTCTTCGTATAGGCGGATGCGGTTTCCGCTGCATGGCTAGCTGCATTGGCGTTGGTTAGTTATTCTCCGGCGGTCGAGACTCGTCTGTTGTTTTCTCCACGTATGTCCCAGATCGCCATTGGCCTCGGTATATAGTCCCGTAGAAATAATATGAACCTTATTATGATACGTCGGTACGGGGGTCCACGGAGGATATACGAGTGGCTTACACTATGAATCAAGAAACACTGGGATTAGGTTCGAAAACACGAGTTCGCAGAATATCAATATATATCCCCTGCGCAATCGACTACCTTGTCTATGTCAGAAGTACCTATTTTATCCATGAACATGGATTACAGTACCGTGGAACAAGAACAAGCTACCACTGACCTGGTCATGGAAATAATTGAATCCAAAACCCAGTAACCAGAATACCAACATAATCTAGATTTGACCCCTCCGAGAATTATTGCATTACCACCAATAACTTATTATCCTTCCGGCAAGGGCAGGTATCCGTACTTGCACGCACAACTCCCACGAAGAGCGGATGCACTGGCTATCATCGCACATGTATGCATGGCGTACAGTCTGCGTAGGACAAGTGTACATCCAGTATATACATAGAAGCTTCAAAAGTACTTTGCCCTTGCCTGATCGTATTGCATCAAGTCATTCATGCTCTTTATACTTCGTCTACAGAGTAGGACATCTTTGTACGGAGAAGACGGAGCTGAACACCTTTAAAATTGCCACTAGCAGTGTTCAGTTCTTGTGGGTGAAGCCACAGTGGCTATGAAGTAAAAGTATGTTGACCTTGCTTCTGCGCGTACTGTATGAAATGTATGAATTAGACATCCCTACGGCGTACAGGGTACTATACATATCCGAAAAAAGAAAATATACCAACAGGTCCACCTGTCAATAACAAATAATCTTAAGAATCCCGAACCAATAAGCGACTCGATAGTATAGCCGGGGTACTCTGTACTACTCCATATTTTTAGCGTAGATACGGAGTAAAGTAGATAGTACACAGAAGTATCTGTGTACAGTGAATGAGCCTCTACGAGTCAGTAGAACCGCCAGACCACCCTTCATGAAAGAAAGACAAACCACGGTCAGCCGCACTCTCATTAAGGTATTCCGCCCTTGTATCGCTACCAGAGTAAGACGAACAAATGCTAACCAACCAGTAAGGTCGACCTGCATATCCACGAGTCAGTCGCATCCCGGCCCGAACAATCCTATTATATAGTATCCAGAACATACAAGTACTACATGGCACCAAAGTACGAACTTCTCTTTCCAGGCGCATACATATACATATACATGTACATACAATGACATCCCTGGAGACCAAGGGAAAAAGAATCCAGGGCCTATCCTGGACCCCGGGACGGGTCGGACTGGCCGGGTCTATGGGGAACATGTACGCGGATGCAAGGTGTGCATGCGTACATATGGAATGAGATATACATGTACAAGTACGTGACGATTGATATATGTGCAAGGACGGATAGAAGAGACGGATGTGTGTGTAGGACTCCACCCGCGCGCCTTGCAGGGCATAGATCATAATATTGAATTATATCATGGCATATCATATCAGCTACAGCTTTACCATAGGGGTAGTTCCCGGCTGTGCTGAGGTGCTCAAGGGATATTGTTCGATGTTCCGGTAGATCATTGGTCTGGGTGTCTGTATATGGGAATGCCGATATAGAAACCGTAGGGCAGAAGAATAAACAAGGATAAACACTCATCTGAATAGTGTAAACTGCGGTGTCTATCTTCTGTTACTATCTTTCCGTGTACTACGGAGTATACGGCACATCCCTCGTTCACCTGTACAACACATCGCGTAGCAAACTTCAACTACCAAACTATATGTACTCCCTAACTCACCACTCGTGTTCTGTGCGTACTCCGTCCATTATACATGACATGCTCGGGACGGCACGCTACAGAGAAGACGGGTAATAAGCAAGCAAGGCAAGACCACATACTCCATAGTACTCCATAGAACATACAATATACCCACAGCGCCATTACATATACCGAAGGTATACTTGTATAGGAATAGACTAGTTACGGAGTAATCAGGCTATTTTTCCCGACCACTGAGCACGCACAAAAAGCTCAGTGGAAGCTAGTTCCCCTACTTCCGACACTTTAATCGGAAGCCCATGTCCACGATAGTCGATCGACCCGCTCATTCCAAGAGATATGTAGATGGTAGATACGTAGATGGATCTACGGAGTACGGTTCGATTTGATTCTCCATCTCCATCTACAAATAAGTAAGTACATTTGTTTGTACTCCGTACTAAGTACGGACCACGGTTCCCCTCATCTGTTATGCTTTTCTGCCGATGTGATGTATCACATGAACCCTTCCTGTTTTCGTCGCGGATAGTAAAGTCTCTCTACTTTCTACAGGTGGCTCTCTATTTTCCTACTCTCTCGTCCTCTCGTTCTCTGTTCGAAATGCTGTACGTAGAATAGTTGCATATGTACTTGTATGCGCGCAGAGTACGGAGTACCATGCACACGTACAAGGCCCGTCCCGCCCTCATGGGGGTTTTTTACGATGGGACAAGAGATCGATAGCTGTTTAAACAATGGAATTGATGAATTGATGCCAATAGATTGGGTAGATGGAGATTGCCTTGTAGGTATAGTTGCAGTATTACTAGCTAGAAGATAAACCATTTTTGCCGGTCATGAACTTCACCATTGCTAAACGTTGCTCACCGGACGATAATCGACGGTAGAATCCGAAACAACGGCGGGGACGTTGACAGCTGGCAATCAATCTCTCGAATCCTTCGGCTTTCGACATCATCCTCCCCTCGTCCGACAAACGCAAAACGAACGTGTCGCCGCACACTCCGGCCACGAAAGCCGGCAACCCAGCTAACTGCAAGCTTGATGCACATCAACTACCAAACTGAGTCTACAGCAGCCGCTCGGACGTGCCCACCACCCGCCGCCAGCAACCGGGGCCCGCGGGAAGCAGCATGCGGCCAGACTAAGTGACTTGACTCATGAACTACTCGCTGGCTATAGTACTCTGTAGGGCAAAGGAACATCTCAGAAACAGTCGTATCGAATTAATGGCGGTTAGAAACATTAAGCAAACCAACAATCAATGAAAAAAAGACAAACTCCTTTCCGATGGAACGATGAAACCTTTATCTCCGGAGGACATAACCCACCAAATGAGCGAATCTCCCTCAAGACTCAAATTATTATAGGAACAGCAGAAGAAATAAAATAGGACAAGAGAACCCCTTGCTAATTAAGCGACTCTACACAACTCTTTGGAGCGAAGTAGAATGGTATAAAATGGAGAAGAAAAAAAAAAAAAAACGGGAAATAAAGAACGCATCTCTCTGGTATCAACAGGGGAAAGGCTTTTACATAGCGAGCTGGAGGAGAGCACCAAAGATGGCAGCCATTCCCATGGCGGGAACGTTGGCAATGTTGGCAGGGGCAGCACCCTCGCTCGAAGTAGAAGTGCCAGAAGCAGCAGAAGAGGTGCCACTGGAAGTACCAGACTGGCCGTTCTTGCTCTTGGGGTTGGACTTCTTGGCGGAGCAAGTGTACGAACCACGGATAACCTTGTCCTTGTGCTTCTTGTCGAAACCGTCGCAGTCGAAGTCACCAGTGCTCTGCATGTTGAAACCACCCTTGACGTTGCTCAGTTCGGGGATGTCGACGCTAGTAGTCGTGTTAGCAGTGCCAACAGAATGATAGAAATGAACGCATGAACTCACCTGTCAAAAGCACCGCTAAAGTCAATAGCACCAGTGATGGTCTCGAGGCTAGGGAAAGAGATGTTGGCAAGCTTGTCGTTACGCATGATCTGGAAACCACCGTTGACAGTCTCGAGCTGAGGCATGCTGAGGTTGGAGAGCTTGGCGTTGTTGTTGAAAGCAAGGTCACCGGTCTCGGTGAGGTTGGGGGCGCTGAATGTCTTGAAGCTGTCACCCCAGAAGCCCATCTGACCGGTCAAGTTGTGGAGAGAAGGCACGGAAACGCTGCTGACGTTACGGAAGGTCATGTTGGTACCGCTGGCGAGGTTGGGGAGCTCGATCTCGAGAGAGTCCATGTTACCAGCGAAGTTGATGAGACCGGTGGCCTCGGTCAGGTTGTTGACGTTGACAGTCTTGAGGTTGGTGTTCTCAGTGATGTCAAAGTCACCAACCTTGTTGAGGGAGATACCGTCAAGGCTGGACAGACCAGTGTTGGTGATGGCAACGTTGCCGGCCTCAGAAACACCAGTGGCGAACTCAAGCTTCTGCAGCTGGGGAAGAGCAGTGAACTTGATGCTGCCAACGCTGCTCAGAGCGCCAAAGTTGAGAGTATAGAGACCAGTAAGGCCATCGAGCTTGAAGATGTCGCCGATCTCGCCGAGGTTGGGGGCAGTCAGAGAGGTAAGGTTGCTAGCACCAGTGCAGCTGAAACCACCGGTGATCTTCTCGACATTGTTGAAGGACAGGGTGTCGGCGACCTCCTCGGAGATTTCGACATCACCCTTGAGGGTCTTGCACGAGCTGTAGCCGTCGATATCGCTCTGGCTGGAGATCTTGATGGTCTTGCCCTCACCGCAGGCTGTATTAAAACCTTGTCAGTTTCCCAATCCTTCGGACAACCCATTATCAATTGAGGATCACTCACAGGAACCGAGAGCAAGTTGACTCGCCGCCAGGACGGGAAGAGCGTACTTCAGAAAGGCCATTGTGATAGCTCTTTATTCTGATCAAGAAACCTCGTTAGTCCTCCTCGATCACGATATAGGAAGGGATTGATGGATTTCGAATGCGACCAGGGACTGAGTTTTAACGGTCGAGCGCAGTAACCTCGAGCAACAACCGAGTCGAAACACAGCCTGTGCGAGTCCGAATGCAAGACGTACCGATATAATCGAGTAGTGAAAGTTAGAGATGCAATCTGGATAATAACGAGATGGTAAGCGGTTATTCGAGAGATGGAATAGAAAGCAGCGTTCTTTTGGGGTGGGGGAAGAGGGAGAACCAACAGTTGGATTTGAACGAGCGAAGGGTTAAATGGGAAGGGGCCAAACGAAGGAAGCTGCCGGGGACAGGCGCAAAGTGAGACTCGACAAGAAAAGAAGGAACGGGCGGGAAAGGGAAGAAGAAGAGAAGAGAAAGAGAAGAAAAAAGAAGGACTGGATGATGAAGGAGAGAAAGCGCAACCAGAGGCAAAAGGGCTTTCATTCAGGGAGGACAAGAAAGGAGGCGTGACCCGCGCGGTGGACCGGTATGGTATTTACGATACAGTTATTTACGGTAGTTTGATTCAGGTCCTGGCCAATAATCACACGCAATGGCAGCAAGACAATACGGTACCTGGCAAGAGCATTACTGTTATGACAGCCGAAAGCGCTGCAATCCTTGATTCGTGACCGGAAATGAAACCGATTTTTGCGCCCCCTAGTTGGTCCCAGCGTGTAACACATCGCCAATCGATGCTGCTGTTGTCGCTCTTCATTGGTCAATATCTAGGATACTAGCCCCGCCCGGTTATCGTCAGCCACTCACAGCCATTTTTTGTTTGCGTTGGCTGTTAGAACCGATTCTGGCCATTTCTGTTTCTGTTTCTGTTTCTGTTTTCAGTAACACCAATACAGAATGCAGAATTGTATGCCGAATGCGCCACAACCACAATCATCAAAGCTGAAAGCATTGGAATGAGAGGTTCATAGTCTATTATTTGCAATTATGATCGATAACTAGAATTGAATGGTTTCGTCCCAGTATTGAGGATCGAGAAGATCCAAATCTTGTTTAGGAGTAAGTTACCCGTAGAACTAGTACGGACTAGAATGGCTAGTAATACAGAGTACTTCATGCAGAACCATACCATACAGAAATCAGGATATCTATGGTAACACCATACCGTCCGTTATTATGCATCCATGTCATATATCTGTACTCCGTAGTCCAGTATCACAATGCTTGTTGTCATTGTTCGATTCTAGCTCTATAAATACCTGGAGAAAGACGGCCAACACAGCTCAGTGAATAGCTCAATTCAGAATTTGCCACGATCGACGACTATCAATACAAAACACCTTACGGTATCGTCCCAGAGCAGATAAGGCAAAAATAAAAAAAACCAACCTCCTGGATGAATGCCATCTACTAACTACAAATACTCCGTACATCGAGGCAGCTGAGAGTTACATACCTTACAGTGTCAAATGCCAAACCCGTCAACCGAATTCAGCGACCACATAGAGTCCTAGTCTTCCCCGTCCAGAGTACCATTCGGAATAATACTCGCCAGAATCTGGTCTGTACTCGGTATACCGGTAGTACTATTCCGTAGAATACATACGTACAAGCTCCTAAATTAAGAGTGGCGACATCGATTCCGGTGGTCTGTGATTCCTGGTTCGGGTTCGAGCGAAGGACCAGGGAATGTCCCGAAATCAATTGGTGGTCCGGCGTATTTGGGCGTATTGTTGAATAATGACCTGTGCCTGAGCGACGCTTCCAGACTCTCGCTTGCGGTTGATCCATCATCCGTATGCCCTAACCGGGATTCTATTGTGCATTTTATTTATGCGATACTCGTAACAGGTATATTGCCATCGGCTTACTCGTTATGGTTGCAGTCTGCTCGCTTCTGATGCGCTCGACAGTCTCTCAGGGATGCAGCCATTCAATGACAGTCACTGACTGTGATTTTCGATCGCTAAGATTCTTCACTGATCTCTCCACTACGCTCCGTCCGGGACTCCACATGACTATCCTCGGCTGTTCTACGTAGCATCATTGGTACACGCAGTACGGAGTATGGAGTACACGAACATGGTCAAATGATGACCTCTATCTACAACGCATTGTTCTAGAAGTAAATATACAAGCACCCTTTGCTCTCTGATAAGGAGTATGGATAATCACTGATCATCCTGTATCGACATCAATGCCAAGTAGCACGCTCACTCCCGGCGCCACTTGATACAGGATGAGTGGCTAAGAAGCGAGGGATTGACAGTATTCTACTCCGTACTATGTACGGAGTAGCATGGCGCCATCACTCCGATTAATAGTATGGAAACAATCTCATTATTCTTATTCAATACAATAATAATTAATGACTACGTCTCATTCGGCTTATTCCTGATGATACATAAATTACGGTGCCATACTTCCGTACTGTACAGAATGTGCGACAGTACTCTATACAAACGGAGTATTTTTAGGACATGCAAAACGAAAGAGAAGCTTTTTTATGGTTGCCTAAAACCCACCACGATCCCCCTTTATCGAATGGGAGTTGGAAATGGGGCATTTTATTGATGCTAAGCTCTGTGATTTAACTAATAACTTTAAGTGGACAATACCGGGCACTATTAGGGATAGTTGTAAAACACTCTGGGTATAAACTCCGTACAGGTCGCGATATAGCAAATCCTCTCACCACTCCGTACAAGTAGGGCGGTATGCCTGAATTGTTTCCCCATTATATCCATGGTCTTTTCTGGTTAGACACTTTCAAAGGGAAGCACAAGGCATTTCCTTGCCGATCAGCTTTAGCCACGGTATAATCGGGTTTGAAGAGCTTCCTTGTCCCCAAGTTGACGGTTCTAAAACCTCCATCTGGGGTAGGTACCCTTCCCGGGGGACATTCCATCAACCCAGCAGAGTACATGCGCCAGTAGTCCCACAGGCCAAGACCCAAACGTCGAAGTGCTGGGACATCCCAACATCTGAACCACTCTGGCAAATTCCTTGTCCTTGTAACCAGTAATCTGAAAATCACCCCTGTTCTTGGAGCACTATTCGCCCATCCCGTAGAGAGTTGCCATTTAAAATCAGCCTTATTAGTGTCATTAGGCGCTGGCGGTGAACACCAAACGGGATAGTCGCAGGGGTGAAGGGAATTATCACAGGGTGCAAATAGCGGTAATAGTTTTTCCATCTTCATGTGAAGGATTTCTTGGAGTTGAGGGAAGTCTTCGTGTAACAGAGGCCCACCCAAATCATCCATGAGCACCTGCAACACAGACCAAATTGAAAAGCCAAGATTCGCAGTCCGAACGTCCCGACTTTGTCTAGCTTATCAATCTCCTTGGCAGACCAACTCCAGCCTCCCCATGAAACTTCTCCTGCTGCGTCATCGCCGGGTGGAAGTCGTCTTTCGGCAGCTGCTCGAAGGTCCCAGCAGTGCTGCAATTGCCACAAAGCCCAGTAGGTACGGTATTCCTCAATCCACGAAGGCGACCACCCGGCCTTCCGCACCCTATCTGGACCGGACATCGATCCAGTAGGAGTAGCCCTTAGTGCGGAACGGAAGTTCTGCAGCATGACGGAGAGGACCGCGCATGCCAAGCGTTGAATCTGGGCTGCCATGTGCATTGTGTCCCATATCACGGATTGTGCTTCATTACAATCGTGCTCGCTGAGAAGCTTGGATGCATCGGATGTGAGGTGAAGATATTCAACTAGGCTCGCACAGCGAAACGAAGGGACTCGAATCATAGCCACCTTTCGTATTAAATTTTGAATCTCTGGGTCTGCACCGATGGACCAGGAAGCAAGAGTGTTCTCGAAAACAAAACGGGAATTGGCTTTGAATATTGCGTTTACTCGAGGTGAAGCATGAAAAAGACTGTCGACCCCAAAATAATCGCCTGTATGTTGAAGTATTTGAAGAATTATCTCGACCGAAAAGTCGCTCGAAGACATTCATCATGGTAGTATGGAGCGGAACGATGCTGATATTGTCCTGAACAGCAAGTATACAAAAAAAAAAAATTGTATATTTCCTTGGTACGCATAAAAAGGACTCAATATCCTTTTTATATGATATGGGCTTTTGGTATTCCTTCATAGGCAACTACATTACACGGAGCTATCGCTTCCCAATATTGGAGGAAGAATGGTCCTTTATCACTTCACATCAGTAATAAAATCTTTTGTCTACATGCAGCCGGGATGCTTTGATTTGTAGATAGTATCTACAGTGGTACTTAACGAATCTACACCTCCAGCACACTGAGTAATGGCTCCAGAGTATCCTTCGTTCCACGATTGTGCGCAATCACTTTAACCTCCTTACCAATCTCAGCTTGCAGCTTCTGAAGTGCCACAAGTGTGAAGTCCATATTCCTGCTTTGCTTAAACTGCTCCAACACAATGCATTTGTGGTCATCTGAAATTCTTCCCTTCTTTTGCCGCTGTGCCATTATATTGCATAGGAGTACATTCTTTTCTGGCTGGGTCTGCATGACATGGATGAGCATGAGAGAGTACTTTCTCTCATCTAGATCCTCAGAAACCTTTCTGCTGAGTGTACTGGAGTCAGGATTATCAGTAATGAGTGAAATGAATTAAATTTGGATAGTGCTTACATCAATGGAAGTGAGGTTAAGGTAGTCATCTCAGATCTGGAAGTATTGCCCCAGAAGTGTCATAAGATTAGTTAAGTCAGGTTTTGTTTTTGAGGTTGATCTGATTTGCATGAGCCTGGATATCATGCAAAACAAGCCAGCAGTTTCTGCAAATGCCAACTGTCAGCCACTGACAAGCCCTTGTGATAACAGAAGACTTACTATAGTCCATCATCTTCATATACTCCTCTATAGATGGACAGAAATCAACCTCAGGCGCCGAATTACCCCATGACAGTTTGCAGCTTACTTTTCCGATTCAGGAAGGACAAACAGCCATGGCGAAGAGTTCCTCGCCGATTCAGCCGTAGAAGTATAGTGCAATGTTGATTGTTGGTCCAATTAGATCTTTTGTTGAAAGCTGAGACCTGCTCCCTAGCGTTACATTGGCTACATGTGGATCTGTATATAGGTGAACAATAGGCTGTACTGTATCACATACATGTTCAGTGTCAAACTTATATAAAGAATAGGGAGACCCCATCCAAAGAGAAGTAGCTTTTCCTCTGAGCATGATCTGCTACCAGGAGGTACAGTATTTTATTTCTCTGAATGTCACTTCTGTTCACCTACCTATTGATCCACTATATCGGTTCAGAAAATGGAGTACCGCTTCTCGTATCTGATGGACCCGTCAGATTATAGAACAGATGGGCTGTGCGACGGAATTGCTGTCCGCAACCACCGGAACGCAGCTGTAGGAGATCTCGGAATCATTAGACTGCACAAGGAGTGAAGCGAGTACATTGGGCCTCCACCCACTTCTGCAAGCTGCGGTGGTTTGGGCCTACAGTACGGCTTTACACCAGTGACATTACCCGAATGTCTTCCAGAGCGTCTTAAGATTGTTTCGTACGCAATTGAATTTGCGTTTGTTCATGATGATGTGGTCGATCCACCAGGAGAGACCAATATAAGTATACCGTGGTGATTTTGCAAAACGTGGGCTGATTTGAGAACAGCGAGTTGACTTGACTTACAGTCTTGTGGACGCCTTTCATGAAGATCTAAATGGCGGGTCTAAGTCTTCTTCTGGCGGGAAACTCATGCAGAGCAGAATGGTCCAGCAAATGATGGTAATGGATCCGAAAACAACAATGACATTGATGAGATGCTGGGCAAAATACCTCAAATATGGCGGTGATAACCGCCAACGGACGAACTTCGATGATTTCGAAGATTATGTAGAGCACAGAATTATGGATTGTGGCTCCTGGTGAGACCCGGCCCTTTAATGACAACGTAATGCGATGACCACTGGGGACTGACTGCAGATAATAGGTTCTTGACTGGGCTTTCTCTTTGCCATGGGCCTCGTCGTCCAAGAAGAGGAGGAAGGGCTATGCCATAAGCTGGCTAGACCAGTTTGGGGTGCGGCTAGCCTTATTAATGACCTCCAGTCCTGGGACAAGGAGTACAAAATAGCTCAGGCACACGGTAACCATGAGCTGAGAAACGCTATTGGGTTGTTGATGAAGCAACATTCAATAGATGCTGGGGCAGCGAAGCAGCGGTGTTGCCAAAAGATCAAAGCTTTTGTGGCAGAGTACGTCCAGACTCTTGAGTACAATAAAGTCAGGTAAGATATCTCAGAGTCTGTACGCATTTTTGTTGAAGCGATGCAGTATATGCTCAGCGGCAATCTCATCTGGGGCTGGCAATATCCACGGTACAACCCTGACTGCAAACCGAATCAGCTGCAGCTTGCCACAATGAGAGCACTAGGATATCCGTTGTCACGGGCTCGGAAACTAGCAGATAAAACGAATAATATTCATATCTAGACTAGGTAGCCTAACGACGAGAATATCGAATCTGGGGAAGAAGAAAAGGAAATCTATCTAGGCGATGAACGGTCTTTATAGGCATTTTTGTGGTGCGGCTTAAGCCCTTGTTTGCCCATATTGCTTGTATGGCATCGTTTGATATGTTGGCGCTGTTTGTCTGGCGTTGAGCCGTTGAGCCGTCACATCCGTTTAACTCTCCCCCGGAGCTTCTTCATCGCCTCAATGATCCCGGTGTTATCCTCCGTCGAGGTCTTCCAACCCTAAGCAAGGCTGTCAGTACTTATCTATCACCCTTCCCGATGGCTCAAAACTAAACTCATACAGATCGTCGATAGTCCATCACATTACATTGATTCCAAACCATCCAAAGGTATCCGGGAGAGGACGATAGATGCAATAAACCTCTGGCTCCAGGTTCCGGAACAAGACTTGGCGGTAATAAAAAACGTCTGTCGCTTGCTGCACGGGGCCTCCTTGATGCTCGATGATATAGAAGACTCGTCGAAATTCCGCCGCGGTCAAGTATCAACACATACTGTTTTTGGCAGTGCCCAGACCATTAACTCTGCTGGCTACCGGGTAAATGAGGCCTTGAAGGAGGTTAGCAAGCTTGATGGTCCCGAATGTACTCGAATTTTTTACGGTGCGTACACAAGTCTTGCTCCATGCATGGATATCGGGAGAATTTCTATACATCGGGCAGAGCTATGACCTCTTTTGGACATTCAATCTCACATGTCCATCTGTGGAGGAGTATATGAAGATGATGGACTATAGTAAGTCTTCTGTTATCACAAGGGCTTGTCAGTGGCTGACAGTTGGCATTTGCAGAAACTGCTGGCTTGTTTTGCATGATATCCAGGCTCATGCAAATCAGATCAACCTCAAAAACAAAACCTGACTTAACTAATCTTATGACACTTCTGGGGCAATACTTCCAGATCTGAGATGACTACCTTAACCTCACTTCCATTGATGTAAGCACTATCCAAATTTAATTCATTTCACTCATTACTGATAATCCTGACTCCAGTACACTCAGCAGAAAGGTTTCTGAGGATCTAGATGAGAGAAAGTACTCTCTCATGCTCATCCATGTCATGCAGACCCAGCCAGAAAAGAATGTACTCCTATGCAATATAATGGCACAGCGGCAAAAGAAGGGAAGAATTTCAGATGACCACAAATGCATTGTGTTGGAGCAGTTTAAGCAAAGCAGGAATATGGACTTCACACTTGTGGCACTTCAGAAGCTGCAAGCTGAGATTGGTAAGGAGGTTAAAGTGATTGCGCACAATCGTGGAACGAAGAATCTGACCGTGACAAAGATTATGATGCGTGCCCGACCCGAGAGTATCTTCCTGTGCCATGCTTCATACCAGCGTCGCAGCAATGTCCGGTCCTCCGGTTTCAAGCAAATGTCTTCCCGAGCAGAATTGTTCTGGTTATGTCCTTCTCGCATTTTGCGCTTGATGGCACCGGTGCTGGGACGATTCTGGAAGCTCTCGCGCAGTGCTACAAAGCGACGGGTGATGGTGTCACGGAGCATGGACGCTCTCTAGCTGTATAGCATGTTTGCTTACTTTGGCCTGTTTTGGGTAGGGCATTCACTGAGCATGAACGCTCGCTAGCTGCATAGCATGTTTGATTGCTTTGTCCTGTTTGAAGTATGGCAACAACCCCTCGCACACAAACTAGATAGTCTGTTGCCGGCAGGCCCTGCCTGTTTCCTTTCTCATGTTAGAATTTCGTCAGATATTCTACCAATAGATTAATATTGCTCGAGACCGTCACAGATGGTACAGATGTGACTGTTGCGGTTAACATTGCGAGGACCGAGGTCGCTCTCCGGAAGGATGTATCATCGCGGCCATCAAGATGTAAGATTCGACTGGATCATTCACGTGATATGGCCGCCTGTGCTGGATTATAGCATTGCATCTGAGCAATGGGCAGCAATGGAAGCTGCCATGTCCTCAACTATCAAACCAAAGAGCTTTAGGTTCAGCCCTGAAAAAGTCGCCCAGGTCAAACAGAGATGCAAGAAATCTCTGCCTATGCTTCAGCCATCATCGTTTATTTCCAGCAATGATATTATCACTGCAATTTTGGGAATCAGTATCGATAGAGCCCAGCATCCGAAGAGAGCAAGCAACAATGAAAATGCCGGCGTTACTATGACAGTCGACCTCCGGGGCCGCGTTCAGCCTCCCCTTCCGGATACATATGTTGGGAACACAGCATTTCCAGTACAAAACGATACCCCCCCCCTCTCAAGACCACCAGATACCAGTTGAAGACGCGCAAGACAGACATTCTTCGCCTTACACAGGTCGTGCTCCAGCTTAGGAGTAAACTTGCCTCGATAAACGAAATCCCGGCGTACAGTGTATCCGCGTAGGTTGCTAACCAAGAAGACTGGTGTGGCCTTGAAGCAAAGCCAGGGGATGTAATTGTGACCAGTTGGAGACACCTTAAGACGTTTAGTCTCGATTTTGGTGAGGGGCTGGGCAAGATTTTCGATTTTGAAGCAGGTATAACCTTAATACCCGGGGCGTGTATTGTCATGCCGTCGAGGACTCAGGGGGATGGATCGAAGGAAGAGTCTACGACGGCTTGGGAAGTTTGTATTACTATGAAGCCGGATGATTTTGGTGTCCTTGTGGATGATCCGTTGTTCAGAGGTATTGTAGCTTAAATGTCGACATATCAACCCTGACCAAGTTATCCACACGATTATCCTGTATTCCTTTGAATACCATGGTATGACCCATTAAAACGATAAATAGTACCTGTCACCGTAGATGTAGAGCATGCCAAGATATATATAGAACACCCCACAGCCAAGACTTCCGATCTCGACCTTCTTTATGACTTCATACAGGGGACCTTACAGCATTCAACCATATGCCATCGAAAAATCTCTGGAGATCAATTACCCCTCACTCCCAGTCTGCAGATAATGATGGCTGTGAGACGCTCAGCGCGTTTGAGCGCGGCCCCCAGCAGTAACCCGCTGTCAGCAATCCAACAACCCAAGATCAACAGAAGCCAACACAGCGGGATTCGCAAGGCACAAAAGCCAACTACCAAAACAAAGAAATCACAAAAGATCTCTGCTGAACAAGACCCACCTGCAGAAGTTCTTCAAGTCGCAGAACCAACGGCGACACCACCAACAGCAGCAGCAACATCAACAGACCCAAACGATAACATCTTTGACCCATCACTACCAACTGATAGCACTCGCGGGATTCATTCCACCCCTCCTCTCGACCGACCCGTCGAGCCACACAGAACGAACGCAACCCTCCTCACACCTCATGGGTCTTCATTAGTCGCCTACCCGCCCGGAACGGAGCAAGTCTCGCCCAGCAAGACGGGCCGGCCCCGTCCCACATCGACTACAGGGACACTCCTCGAGAAAGCCGTCGCGCATTTGATAGCTACCGATCCACGTCTCGAGCCGGTCATCGAGAAGCACCCATGCCATCTATTCTCGCCCGAAGGCCTGGCGGAGGAAGTCGATCCGTTCCGGAGCTTGATCAGTAGTATCATCGGGCAGCAGGTTTCAGGGGCGGCGGCCAAGTCGATTCGGGATAAATTCGTGGCGTTGTTTAATCCAAATGTGGAGGATATTACTCTGCGGACGAAGCGGTTCCCCACGCCGGAGGAGATTGTCCAGTATGATATCGCTACGCTGCGGACGGCGGGTCTTTCCCAGCGGAAAGCCGAGTATATTCAGGGATTGGCGCAGAAGTTCGCTGCTGGGGAATTGAGTTCTCGGATGCTGTTGAATGCTAGTGACCAGGAGCTTGTGGAGAAGTTGACTGCGGTCCGGGGATTGGGGTTGTGGTCGGTTGAGATGTTTGCTTGCTTTGCTTTGAAGCGCATTGATGTTTTTTCTACGGGTGATTTGGGTGTACAGTGAGTGCTCTTGACTCGATTTTTACTGGCAGAAAGCTAACAAAATGACAGGAGAGGCTGCGCAGCATTCATGGGCCGAGACATCAACAAACTCAAGGCAAAGGGCGGCAACGGTAAGTTCAAGTATATGCCGGAAAAGGAGATGCTGGAGCTAGCTGCCAAGTTCTCTCCATATAGGTATGTTCCCTTCTTCCTATGCGCTCAGACAAGGTGATATGGATGCGGACCCTTCTAATGTCATTATAGAAGCCTTTTTATGTGGTATATGTGGCGCGTGGAAGGCGTGGATATTGCCGTGTTGAATGCTTGATGCGGTACAGTAGCATTTGTAAACGTATGTTACTCAGATGTTGGGTTATAGCGGGCTACGTCATGTATGTAATTTGCATCTCTGGCAACCTTGTTCGGGATGACCATTGTGCAGCACTTACGATCACCGCAATACCATGGGTGGGACAAGAGAACGGCGAAAAATTGATTTGTACAGTATCAGTACACGTAACTGAATGGTTCGACGAAAGGTCCAGATGGTAATCGGCAACACCAATTACGCAGCCGAATTCCAGACCCAGCCTCCCGATCCTTCATACCACACCCCTCTAGATAACCATTGTTCCTTTTCTTTCTATTGTTTGCTTCTCGATGGACGGGCGGAATCGTTTACCGACGGACGGAGAGAGTGTCGAGGTCCTCACGCTCCTTGCGCTCCTTCTCGATCTCACGGATGATGGGGCCCAGGTACTCAACGTCCTATAAACGGTCAAACATTAGCATTTATCGCCATTTTGGAGCCTCAATTCCCCTTGATCACAATTGCAGGAGCTATAACCCCGATATAATGCGGGTTACAAATCCGCGCCACGAGATTGGTCAATGGGACCTGACGTAGGAGGCAGAGGGAAAACGACAAGCAGGGGCTTAGAATATGGAAAAATGAACTCACCTCAGAGGGCTTGGTCTGCTCCTCAGGGGGAAGAAGGGTGTGCGAAATGGAACACTATATTAGACGAGCAAAATATTTAGATCATTGGTGTTGTCGATGGCGATCACGGAGGGCTAGAACGAACCTGGAACGCTCTGCGGATACGGAAGACACGGTCGTAGGACTCCTTAGCAGAAAGACGCTTGATAGCAGCCTGGGCGACGTCGTTCTCCTCGGGGATGATGTCGTCGAACCTAGCTCTAGTCAGTACTGCCCAGTGTGTGTGCAAGACAAGGTCCGGACAGGCGGAGACTGAAACAAGACAAAGGCGAATAGGTCGGTGTATCGTAATTGAAGCCAATCGTTCCCAGCCATGCCGCCTACACCAGCGCGTCTTCCTGGATATCGCAGCAGGGTAACTTACCTCAATCCGAGTCTCCTGTAGCCGGCCGCGTCCATGTACCACTCAGCGATGGGCGTCATCCAGCGCTTGAGCCATGGGCGCTTGACAATGTAGCTGGTCAGAGAAGGGGCGGACATGGTGTATGATTCCCAGGTCAACAATTGACGATGTGGAGTGGGAGGAGGGGGGAATCGCAAGAGGTCTGCTTAAGCCGGGCGTTGGAGATTGTGCAAAACAGACGTTCGGGCGGGCGACTTTCTCCGTTGAATGCCTGATTTATGCCTGGGAATCAAGGTATTCACTCCGACCGATTCCGATATGCCCCACGTGATATCAACGTGCCTCAGGCTGTCACGCGCTTGGAGCCGGGTCCTTTGCTTGCTTTCCGCCTCCACCTGACCGCAGACGACTTCGATCCTCCTCCATCTGCGTTTATCCCGGTCTCCCACACTACTGTTTCCGCGTGCTTCCCTTGCTTGCCCTCGCCATCCGTTGTTTCCCGTTCCGATCCAAATTGACGTCCTTACTGTGTTTCCGCACCTATTGTTCATGTGTGTTGGTATGGGGATCGTCAACCGTTGAATTCCGGATTGCTCCTAGATTGGAGCTGGTATTTAAGGGACCCCGCCCCGTCTGTTCTTAAGATAGTACAGACGTCGACATTCGCAGCACAAAACGATTGCTCTGATTTTCTCTCGTTTGCCGTGTCAATTTGATCCTCGCACTTTCCACCCCGCCGCACGACCGCTTTCTCCAACGTCACAGCGCAACGAGCCATACGATTCTTGGTTTCCGGAACGAGCGCGATATGCTCGGGTCCGGAGGCCATCGGTGATATAGAAATCCGAATAACCTACTAGGCCCGTGGTTGAAAATATGTTATCAGAGGGCCATGGAAGCTCGGGAGCTTCGAACGGCTCCCAAGAACACCCAGCATCTCACGCTCATCCTCCCTCGTCTCACGACACATTTACCTCGAATCTCCTTACTCGCATCAGGATATTTTCCACTCATATACCGAAATCCTATGTTACTCCGTTTTGCGGGGCAAGTGCTGGTGTAGCGTCGGGGATTGTGACGTGCCCTCTCGATGTCATCAAGACAAAGTTACAAGCCCAGGGTGGCTTTTTACGGCGGTCGGGGAATACGATTGAGGCAAGGACTTTATACCGTGGCATGTTAGGCACAGGAGGGATGATATGGCGGGAAAATGGTCTCCGAGGGCTCTACCAAGGACTGGGTCCCATGCTTCTGGGATATTTGCCTACGTGGGCGGTTTATTTGGCAGTATACGACCGGTCAAGAGATTACTTTGAAGAAACCACTGGTCAGTTTTCTCATCCTTTGTTGAAATTGGGGGCGAGTTTTACTAAAGGATAACAGGTAGTTGGTGGTTATCGAGAGGTTATGCTTCCGTCACGGCAGGCGCATGCTCGACCATAGTGACGAATCCAATATGGGTCATCAAGACACGGCTCATGTCTCAAAGTCCAAGGTCCAATAGTGAAGGCTTTAGGGCACCATGGCAATATAAAAATACGTTTGATGCGGCTCGCAAGATGTACCTGAACGAAGGGATTCTCTCGTTCTATTCGGGGCTTACGCCAGCGCTTTTGGGATTGTTCCACGTGGCCATTCAATTCCCACTCTACGAATATCTGAAGATGGCCATTACGGGTTATGGGATTGGAGAACATCCCGAACACGGCGACTCCCACTGGCTTGGGATTTCTCTCGCTACATTCCTCAGCAAGATCTGTGCCAGCACCATGACCTATCCACATGAAGTGTTGCGGACAAGGCTTCAGACGCAACAACGGACAATGTCGCCGCGGTCCTCGGCCGAAGAGTTAACATTCCGTGAAGGGACAGAGAAGTTAAATGGCCGTGGTCGTCCTTCAGGTGCTGCCTCATCGGATGGCATGCCCAACCGGCCGCGGTACACCGGCATCGTCCGTACTTGTCAGACAATCTTGCGGGAAGAAGGCTGGCGTGCATTTTACTCGGGAATTGGCACGAATCTCTTCCGTGCTGTTCCGGCCGCTATGACTACGATGCTTACATATGAATACCTCCGGAAATTGATTGGCACTATGCAGCATGACGGAGAGATGGAGCGTCGACAGGCTGAAGAGAAAGATCTCTCCGGGATTTAGCTCGTCTTGAATGCTCTACCAGTGTCTGCCAAATGAGTGGCAGCGAAGACAATCTTAAGCACAAGCCTCAGGTCCTTTATCCGGTCAGACCGACGGACTTTGGATACTTGTGAGACTTGCCATTTTATATGCTTAACGTGTACTTTTATGGGGTTCAAGGCTGGCCGAAGGGGAATATGATTGTTTTCGCCCTTGGCACAAATTGATGCCTCTGTTTCGAATTGAGAAGGAATCGATCCCAAAGGGAGATTCTGACACATGCAATTGTGCCTTTTGTTTTAGATTGAAGGTTGTTTACCCTGCCTTACCGAGGAATCCTTTTTGTCTTTGATGAGCGTTATCGTCTATTCGTCTCTATTGTTATCCTCGTTCTGCATGGATTGCATGTTGTGTACATACATATCTACGTACCTACTACCCTATAAAATATACATACTCGCGATACTGGATGCCAATCAGGGGACAAATACAGCCCATATGGCAGATGACGTCAATTAGACATCACGTGATTAGTCTTGGCAGCCCTTGTCTACCGAGGAAAAAAACCAACCGCAGCCAAACACACTTCCGCACACATTTGACTCGAAAAAAGAGATTCGACAATTGGCAATAATGTGATGCCATTCAGGTACGTGTCTTGCTTGATACAATTGCAACCACTGCTTTTTCATTGCCGTGATGAACCTTATTTTCATGATCCAAGTCTACTACTTTCAGATTTGGAGGTGATCATATAAACACACTGAAAATTCTGACCGTAATGAAATGCGGGATGCAATTGCTTTTTTGTATTTCTAATTTTATTCACCTTGCTGACTTTACTTGCAGATACCGAATGCACGACCATGGTAGTGATTCATAGGCTCCTAGCAGATAGTTACTGTACTCAGACAATTGACATTGACTTCATTCTCCACGTGATATCATAATCCCACATCCGGAAACCGGATGATCCTCAACTTTTTCTCCCCTGCTCCACTTCTCGCTGTTCCTCCAATGCCTGCTGCACCCAGGAGAGTTGCTGTTGCTGCCGTGTTTCGGATTTTTTTCGTTGCGAGGCAGGGGTGTATGTAGATTGGGATTCACGACGGGCGGTACGGATGGAAGTGATGCAGTAGGAGCAGAGGAGGATTGCCATTGTAAAGGCGGCGATGGGGGCGTTGAGGGACTATAATAATTATTAGAGTGGCATTGTTAACAGGGCTACGTACTTGTATGTCGCGATGTGTTGCGACCAGGGTGTAAGATTATCAGATGCGGCGTATCAGATGGATCAGATAAGGAACCACAAAGAAAGAACTTACGCCCGCCGGCCTCCCCAGAGTCTTTCTGTTATTCATGATAAGCGCTTTCGGCCAATGGGAGAGCGTAGTTTGCCGACGGAAAACGTTGCTTGGTAATGGGTTTGGTCTGGCTGTGAGTTGGCGAGAATGTAAGAAGGGAGGACGTTTCGATGCCGGACGCTAGAATTCGTTGGAGTTGGGCCGTTCTCCGCCCGCACAACTTATGAACACAAGAGAACTGTACTCTACCCCAATGCCCCGGAGAAAACTGCTATACAAAGTAATGCTACCCTTGTAGAAATAGAAAATGATAACAAGAACCAACAAAATACACCATTCAACGTCATAAACTGTTAGCCCCGAGTCGCCGACGCCGGACGTCCGGAGGCGACGGTGTTTCCGCATCAGGTTTAGCGCGGTCTGAATAATCCGGGCGAGAATTATTACTGCAGTCCTAATCAATCGCCATCCTCCTTCAACGACATCATTCTCACCACTTTCAACCACACCTCTACCATCCATCGATAACATATTATAGTCACTTGTGATCCCTTTACAATCTTCACCATGTTCAAGCGTATCGCTACCGTCGTCCCCCGATCCTTCGGCCCCGTTGTGACGCCTCGCATCACACCCGCCCTCTCCGGTGTGCAGCAGACACAATCCCTCTTCCGGACGCAACTCCCTCAAACAAGGAGCTACCATGAGAAAGATATGTCGCACATCCTCCCAATAACCAAAGAGGAAAATACTGACTGCATGCACTGCTAGACCACTACAACAACCCCCGCAATGTGGGCGCCATGAAGAAGGGTGAGGGTGACGTTGGCACCGGTCTCGTCGGCGCCCCCGCCTGTGGCGATGTCATGAAGCTCCAGATCAAGGTCGACAAGGACTCCAACAAGATCAGCGACGTCAAGTTCAAAACTTTCGGTTGCGGGAGTGCCATTGCTAGCTCGAGTTATCTGACCGAGTTGGTCCGTGGGATGACCCTCGATGAGGCGGGTAAGATTCGCAACACTGAGATTGCCAAGGAGCTTTGCCTTCCTCCTGTGAAGTGTATGTTCTTCCCAGTTTGTTCTTATTTATATGATTTGGGTACTGACAGCCACAGTGCATTGCTCGATGCTCGCCGAGGATGCTATCAAGTCTGCCATCTCCGACTACTACACCAAGAACCCCAAGGCCATCAAGACTGACCTTGGTGGTACCGGTGCTGCCATTCCTGACATCCAGATTGAGGTCGAGAAGACCTCTGCCACCGCCTAAAAAAAAAAAAAAAAAAAATTTGAAACGACAAAAAATATTTTCTTTTCAAAAATATTCGACTTGTGATACCACCTGATATGTCCATTCTTTTCATGACATGACTTCTTTCTACTTCAGCTGCGCTTTGCTCGAGTGACAGGATTCAAGGTTGAAGGAGGTTTCTTCGATTCGTTTGACAAATTGAATTTGTTGGATGTATATTTTGCTTTTTCATTTTCCTTTTGTTCAACTTTACTTTTTTTCTTTTCTTTTTTCTTTTTTTTTTTTTTTTCTGGCGAAGCCTTGTGTTATAGTTCTCGGAGCTATGGTGTCTGATAGTTAATGAAAGAAGCACCGAGTGTGCCTAAACCAGATGTTCAGTTTCTATCCAGTTTTTATACAGTGTCACTGAAGTAGAGTATGAAAGACCTAGTTAAATACAAACGCCATCGCTGATGCACAGATTACCCACCCGTGCCATATAAACAATCTATCTATACTACACTTTTCTGTATCCAACCATTCCTTTACACATAAACATAACCCATCCCTATCATTACATCCAATATACACAACCCAAAGCAACTTTACAACAACCCCACCCGACTCTTAACAGACAACACAGTCTCATAAACCGACAACTTCAACTCCACCCGCAAAAATCCCATCCACGCAACCAAGAACCGGAGGAAGTTCAGTGGACGGAGTAATCCACCGGCCGACTCGCGGATGTTCTCGAGTTGTTCCTCGTAGACGGTGCGGGTGGCATAGCGGGCGAGGATGAGGAATGTGCGCAGCGGGCCTTGGCGGGTGTGTAGGTTTTCGTCGAGGTTGCGGGCTGTCTTCATTAGCACCTGTATCTTATCTAAAGTGGATAGATGGGTGAGGGGGAAGGGAGGGAACGCACTGAGATCATTAGTCTTGAGAATGAGAAGGATAATTCTGGGTACCTGGCCCAACAACTCAACCAACTGCTGCAACATGCCCTCACCCAGCGCACCAGAGATATTATCCTTCTCATCCGCCGTCCTCGAAGACGCCACATTCCTCTGCGTAAGAACCTTATAATCCCGCCCCGTAATTGCACTCGCAAACAACGGAAACTGCTCATCCGTCACCCCCGCAACCTTCCTCGCATACTCCCTCATCCGTCCCTCATCAGCCTCGATAACCGCAAGCCAGAGCTTCGCGTAGTTCCTGCGCAGGTCCCGCGGGATCTCACGGTACAAGCCGTGGTCGTAGAGGATGATTTCGAAGTTGGGGCTGCTAGAGTTGGGGTTTGGGCGGATGGCGATGTTGCCGCCGTGAGGGTCGCAGTGGAGGGGCGCGTTGTCGCCGAAGATCATCTCGTTGAAGATGTGGGCTAGGGTGGCGGAGACTTCGTCGCGGTCGATGTTGTTGGCGTCGAGGAAGGGGAGGTCGTCGGGGCGGCGGCCGGAGATGAAGTCCATTACGAGGATGCGTTTTTGGGCCCACATGACTGTTTTTGTTAGCTGTATACTGTAACGGAGATTGAAGAGACATACCCTTTGGAATAACCAACGGCGCATCAGAATGCTTCTTAAAGTAGTCACTTGCTTTGGTAGCATTCTCCGCCTCACATCGGAAATCCAACTCCACCGGCAACGAAAAGTCCATCTCCCTCGATAACCACTCAAGATCATATTCCGGGAAGAACCTCTTCAGCATCGCAAACGTGAATCTCGTCAACGCCAGATCCAACGGCACCCACTCTGCCAACGCCGGATGCTGCACCTTCACAGCAACTTTCTGTCCCGATTCCCTAAGCGTACCGATATGCACCTGCGCCAGGGAAGCGGCGCCAATGGGTTCTGAGTCGAAGGACGTAAACATCTCATCGATGCGACGGCAAGTATCGGCGAGGAACATCTCTTCGATAGATTCAATGGACGAAACGGGGCATTTATCCTGCAACGGGATGAAAGTCGTCGTCCATTCGAGCGGAAGCAAATACCCCATGCTACTCAAATGCTGCCCCAACTTGATAAAGATAGACCCATTCTTCTCGAGCACGCGTAGCGTCCGGTCCGCACAGCGCTTGTGACAAGCCTTGATAATCTCATTATGTTCTTCCGGCGAGGAGGCCTCTTGCTTCAACGTAACCCGATAACTAGAACAAACCCAAACGTATAAGTAGACCTCCTTTAGTAGTACCTTGGGGGACAAAACGAGCTTACTCATTTATACAAACTGCCAACGCACTAACCACTCGCCCGGTCCTCGCCGCCGCTCGATATAGATGTCGCACCTCGTCCGAGTACACTATCGCCGCAACACCCAGCGCACCTCCGATAATGAGATATGTCTTCTTGCGCGAGCGGCCATGGCCCGATTGCTTCTTTCCATTGTTGCCGTTGCTGGCTGTTTCTTGTGCAGGGGACTCCGAACTATAGTGACGTCGTAGCGGCAGGACTCGCCCCCGCGTGCATAGTTTCCGCGGAGTGGTAGATCTGTTTTTCGGGCTGGCGAGTGATCTCGACGACGGTTTTGACTCCACAGTAGTAAGCGATGTGGAATAGAAACGATTGAGTGGTGCTGGTGCCGATTTCGTCGTATGTCGGACGACCGTCGCAGGGTCAAAACCGGAAACCCGCCACGGCGTGCGGAGCGCTGCTCTCATACCGAACCGGAGGGGATGGGGCGTCGACGAACAACGATGTAATTAGGTGTGATATTAGAAAATTGCCGTACCTGGTTGGGAGTTCAAACCCAGGCCATTGTTGGATATAGTCGCAAGAAACGCTGGTCGGCCATCAGGAGAATTTCGGGAACTCGCCGCAGTTCGGACCGGCGATGCACGTGATCCAGGGCTCGGTTGGACTACTGTTATGTATGTCCAGTTCATGGGTTCAATGTATTCTCTATGTATAACCTGTCTTTTTATGCAAAAAGCAGATACCCATTCAACTCTAATAACGCTCAAAACAATACCCAAAAAACCACCCAAAGTAAACATAACACAGTATGCATAAGCAGAATTATAGACAACGTCACATAAAGAATGCAAACCAATCATGACACCCAGTCCTCTCCATGTGTAGGCCGTCGTTGCCGGTAAAGAATCGAATCTCGTCGAGGCAGCGAGCTAGGAGGTCGCATTTCATCTTCCGGTAACAAGTCCGTATGAGACCGCTTAGGGATCCCAGATATCCCGCGAGGCAGTCTGTTCCTCGGTGGCCCAGAGGCACCATTCAGATTCAACCCAGGTGGTGGTAAGACAGGACTTCCGTCTTCCCGGCTGGCGGGTCGCAATACCAGCGCTGAACCGCTAAGAGCGTTCCGTGGATGTCGTGACTCTCGTCCTTCGTAGTATGCTTTCGACTGGCTTGTTCGAGGAGTTGATGGGGCGGATTGGTTTGGTAGAAGACCGGGAGGCGTGGTGGATGTGCTCTGGCGTCTCATTCCTGGTTTGCGCTTCCCTAGGCTGTACGTCTCGCTCGATCTGATCAGTTTCCCGGCCATGTCTCTGACCAGGATGGCTGGATCATTCTCTAATTCGCTGATGGCACCAAGCAGACCATATGCGGCAAGAAGACCCCCTTGTTCTTCACTGGCATCGCAAATACTCGATATGATGCGGAGAAGATTCAATCGAACCGCAGCTTTGTTGTGGTGCAGTTTCTGGCCTAATCTCGTGAAAAGGTCAGGTCGTGCAAGTGTCGAGGCAATAGGAGGACTTAATCTTAGGAGTTTCTGAAGAGGTTCGAGGATATTCTCGAAAGCGTTCGCTTTGGAAATGGTCAAGCATTTGACAATCGAGTCCGTAAATGATGGCCTGTCCAGGCGGTTTTCCAGCAGGTGCTCTTCGACCTTGGCCGTTTCTTCCTGGAGCCAGGTAAAAATAGCATCTAAAGCGGTAACCTGCCAGTATGGATCGGAAAGTAAAGAAATATAGAATGCGAGACCTTTGTTACGCCACAGCTCACGGCGACCGACTTTGCCGGAGTGTGCCATGTCACAAAGGATCGGTAGAGCGAATTCCTTCAGAGGTCTGTCAGTTTTGACAATCCTTTGGAGCAGAGGGACAATGCCATTCAAGGCTGCGTCCTCTTGTCGTGACTTATTGAGTCGACACATGTTGTAAATCGTATTCAAGATCTGATTGGAGACTTCTCGGAAATGGGGACGCCTGAAGGTTGAACGCAACAAGTCCGCCAGCACGTCAATGGCATTCGAATTCTGAAGGGAATCAAGAGTAGTCGAGAGCATCGACAGGTTCTTGATGAATTTCAGCATGGTGATCTGGTGAGCCGGAGTCATGCGCCGCAACTCTTTCAGAACCCGATGCAGTACTGTCCGCTCAGCAACCATCTCCTTGACATGATTCTCAGCCTGCGAGAAGATAAAGAAGATGTTTGCAATCCGTCCTTCAACAATCTCGGCCAGTTCACCCTCTTCATCCAATACCCTGCTTAGTACGAGAGACAGAGGGTCCAAGACGGAGTTGCGGGACAGGATCCTGCAAAAGTCATTCTTCGGAGTCGAGCCCTGCAATTCAAACACACTCCAAATTCCGTTAACCCCGATCAGGACGAGTTCACGTTCATCTTCATAATCGTCTTCCAGAAACTCGACCAGAACGTTCAGACCTCCAGCACTAACAAACATCTGCAATGTGAGAGTGGACGTCTGATACATTTGTTGTACGAAGGCAGCTGCCTCAAGTCGAATCTCACGAGGGTACTTCTTTGACGCAAACTCGTTAATGATTGGAATCCCTCCAACAAAACACAAGTTTTCCTGGATCTCATAGTCATTAAAGATGATTGCGTTGACAATCCTCAAAAGACAAGCAATAACATCACGCCGACGACATGTATCTAGGATTTCCAGGATTGGAAGCAATCCGTGGGCACTCATGATGATGTTTTTCGTTTCTGGTAAGTCGCAGAACACCGTCAAGAGTTGGTCGGAGATATCAGCCAGTACCTCTTCATCTTGCGAAGTCTTCAAGGTGCTAACAAGTCCCTCGACCTGATTCCGGAGTCGAGCATGCTTGTCGCGTGCGATATTGGCCTCTAGGTCCATTTCGTCGAACCCTTCTTCAAGTTGGGCAAACGGGTCATCTTCATCGTCCTGATCACCGAGCCAGGATCTATTAGATAGCCTCGAGGTCAGCATTAACGTGCTCTTATCTGAGCTCCCATCACTATCAGGCTTATCCAGTGTCGACTCATTAGGGCCCAGGATATCGGAAAAGTCCTCGTCGTTCTCATTCTCCGCAAATTTTGTTATTTCAATGGCACGATGACGCTTGACTGAGATCCGTTTCTTTAGTTGGGGCTGTGGAGGCTCTTCATCTTCCTCGATAGTTGTAGGCCACTGATAACGGACCATTTCATGCGAAGGGGACGGTGTCAGCATATTGGTTTCACCGTCAGATTCCTGTAAATAATTAGTCTACACTTAGTACATGCATGTGTTTGAATATCAAGGGCTTTTCCTTACCTGGAAAGCACCTAGCTTTTTATCCAAAACGTCTTCGTTTGCCATGATAAGGTCGGAGTAATCCTCAATGGAATTCTCCTTATAGTAAGAAGCCGGTCGAGGCTGTCGCGCTGGCGGCGTGGGATTCGGGTTCAATATTGGGACATCATGTATGCCGGGTTGATAGCGTTGCAGCTTTTGGGCTGTACTTTGCCGTTGAGGCGACGGTCGAATAGTCTCCAAGTCTGTCTCGCTGTTCTGGTTCGAGATTCGCCAAAGATCATCGCCGAATTCTTCGAAACTACCCGAGGATCTCGTCATTGTCCCATCAAGGGAAGCAAATGCCTTGAGCTTCTCAGACGAGAGCAGGCCACCAAAATTATCGTGCGGTCTCAAGTGAGGCAAATGCAGAGCACTGGGGGAGATGGCGTTATCAAAATCGTTATCCCAGTTATCGTCTGCTCCAGAAATAGGTGACCGAAACTTGTCTGCAAGATTTCCCCTGGAGACTGGGGTTGGCAAAACATCCTTGGTTGGGGTATAACGAGAAGGCGTTGAATGCTGGTCAGGTCTCAAATGCTTGCGTATAGTACCTGCGCCGGGCGAGCGAAGAGCCTCATTCCATTCCTGGACGCTCTTGACAGCCTCCTCATTGGGAACTACTGAATCAGACTTGCGAGCATTGACGATCCAGGGGTGTCGAAGAAGCTTCCTCGCAGATACACGAAGGTTGGGGTCTTTTTGGAAGCACTGCATAAGGAAGTCTTTGACAGCTGGGGAAGCTCCTTGTGGCAAAGGAGGATGATCATCATTGACGATGCGAAATAGAGCCGGCATAGGTTGAAGATTGTGGTACGGAGGCTTCCCCTCCAGCAATTCGATGACAGTGCACCCAAGACTCCAGATATCTGACGCCGTACTCGCCCCCGTAAGTTCGATGACTTCGGGTGCCATCCAGTATGGGGTACCGACAACGCTAGCCTCGTTGAGACCGGTTGTGCGACTAGCCACACCAAAGTCCGCCAACTTCACTAGACCTTCTTTGGTGGTGAGGATGTTAGCACCTTTTATATCTCTATGTATCACACCCTGTTCGTGTAGATACAAGAGACCATGGAGGACTTGGGACATGTAAAGTCCGACCAGATTCTCCGGGAAGCGGCCAAAGTTCTTCGCGATGGAGTGTAGGGAGCCATTCTCGCAGTATCTAAACCATTAGCTATATGAAATAAAACAAGAGGAAGAATGCCGTACTCGAGTATGATGTTGAGAGTCTCAACAGACTTCACAAATCCATGGTACTTGACAATGTTGGTGTGCTACAATATATCAGCTTCGGTCCCTGGGTAGGAAAAATAGCATTGCGCCTCACATCCAGGTTCTTCAAGAGATCAATCTCCAGCTGCAAGTCCACATAGTTAGTAGATATACCTTGACTGTCCGGAACTGAATAGCATACCATAATCACTCGCAATTCACTCTTGGGTAGATCCACCAGCTTGATCTGCTTGACCGCGACAGTCTCCCCAGTATTCCAGTTGAGCGCTCTGTACACAGACCCGAACGCCCCTCTGCCCAAGCAGTCACCCAGTTGCTTCACGATATCAGACTATCAGCCTCTCATCCTCTCTCGTCCATACGGGGCGCAATCAAGGGAGGGGTATTCTGTCTCCATACATAATCCTTGAGTTCCGCAACATCCTTAGCCGTCGTCTTCGGTCCCCTGTCATCCCTGGACTTGTCCTCTCGTTTGGTCGGGCTGGAACCGAGTCTCGATAGTCGTGGTTTGGTTGGTGTCCCGGGCGGTGCTGCTGCTGCTACCGCTGCTGCTCTGGAGGAAGGACGTTGTGGTAGTGGTGCCTCGCCCAACTCGCTGGTTCTAGACACCATGGTCGATCGGTCCGTAACGGGATCGCTGTAACAAAGCCGTTTGGTCTCGGGTTGTGCGGGTTTCAGATTCGACGTTGAGGGTAGTAAATAAAGGACGATGCGGCAGGAGCCAGGGGATCGATCGGGGCGTTCATGTCAGCAGAAACTGGTCAAGGGGTGATTTATTATTAGCCATTAATCGCAGGAGAAATAATAATTGCATGCGAGAGCACAATAGAATTGCCCACAGGGATTCTTGGGGGGGGGGGGGGGTGAACGGTTTCGTTCGAGGGACAAAAAGACCATACAGAAAGGATTTCTCTTGCCCGCACGCACAACACACACACGTTGCGACCCATCGAATATTGCCCTGATCCTCCTCCAACGGTTATGATATAAAATAATGATGCGATCAATGGGGCGACCTGGAAGCGAAAGCGCAACCGTACAGACAGTTGCTGCTATTATTGTTTTGGCAGCGACCGAACCAAAGGCGGTTTCTTGAACTTTGCGCTTCTCCACACAAGCCGGTTCGGAGGAGCTTCGCCTGAATCGCGCGGCTTGTATCTCCGATCAGCCTTATCAGAACCGATCTAAGAACTATATCAACGGTTATATTAAGAGGAAGTTGTTTGTATATACTCTATAGTATGTATGTGCTCGCATGGATTGCCGCCGCCAATAGCAGGGTGGTCCTTGTTTGGCTGTGGGCTGTGGGCTGTGGAGTAATCCATAGTCGAGACCGAAGCGCAAAACGAAATAAAGTAGAAAGTCATGGAGTTGTCTATATTTCTCTACTCGTACACACAACATCTAGCGGGGTATTTTTCAAAATCAATGATCCTAGCACGTCCCTCTCCCTGATCCGGCAGATGCCTATGCCTCGCGCAAGAGACGAAGAACGTCCGATGCCAGATAAAGGCTACCAGCAATGACCAATGGCCCACTATTAGCAACGTCGCTGGCCCAATTGATCGCAGCGGGTATGTTCTTGCCAAAGGCCTTGACTTGTTGAATCTCTGGGAATGATTGAACGCACGTAGCCAGCTCTGTAGGGTCGACTGCCTTCACCCACGGCATCCCGTCCACAGGGCCAAACGCTGTAGTTGCGACGTTATCCCCAGGTTTGATGAACGCGCCGAATAATTCCGTCAAATCCTTGCCCCGCGATGCCGCGATAACCCAGGTAACGTTCTTCCGCTGGCGACGGAGTTTGCGCTCCACGTGTTCTCCGAGGACTTGGGCTGATTGAGCATTGTGGGCACCGTCCAGCAAGATAGGTTCTTTGCGGGTGACCAATGGTTCGAGAACAATATCTTGTAGACGTCCGGGCCACTTCACTTCCGATAGGTGGGGAAGCAATGAATCGACATTGAGTCCTGGACGTAGTTTCGGCAAGGCGAGCTGGAGCGCCGAGACCGCGCAGTACATATTCGCACGCTGATGGGGCAAGAGATCCAATTTCTCGAATATACGAGCCAAAGACGGAGCCTGGCTTTCGACCGCATCGGGGTGTACAAAGTCTCCTTTCAGATCCAGCTCCTGTATACGGCTATGGAGCGTCGTGATAACTTCCGGGCAGTTGGTGCCGTCGACCACGCAGGGAGTATGAGGCTTTAGAATTCCGGCTTTTTCGCTAGCAATCTGTTCAATGGAGTTTCCAAGCAGCGCCTGATGGTCCAGTCCGATTTTCGCAATAACGGAAACCAGCACATCGCTCAGAATATTCGTCGAATCCAGTCGCCCACCCATACCAACTTCAACCACACCGACCTCAACCCGCTCATGGTTGAAGATCTCAAAAGCCGTCGCAGTCAAAAGCTCAAATTCGCTCGCTCCAATTCCCAGCGTCTGATCCCGCAGCTTGACCTCTTCCTCAATCTGCCGGAATAGCGACTCCTGCACGACCTTTTCGTCAATTGTGATGCAATCCCACCGGTCAATTAAATGAGGAGAGGTGAAGCGGCCACACCGGACGCCCCCGGAGGCCAGAAGGCGAGACACATAGGCGCTGATTGAGCCTTTGCCGTTAGTCCCGGCGATATGGATGGCCTTCCATGACAGAGGGGTCTGCTGGAGGAGGCGCGATATGCGGCTAAGTCCGAGTTCAATCATTCCTCCAGGTTGTTCGATTTTATTGTTCGAGGGAGTGAATTCTTCATGATCAGAACTAGTCAGATCACTGGAGATTTAAAGATGACATTTCGTTTTTATCAGACGTTGCACTTTGCACTTTTCTTTTCCCGAAATTGATCAATCGGGGGTTTCTGACGTTATCAATTCCGCGGGAAAGATGTCCAATTGATGCCTGGATCCCAAGGTGTCAATAAGAGCAACTAGTTAACTAAGTTAGTTAGTTAGTTAAATAACTACATAGAATCGATTTCTGTACGGAGTACGGAGTAAAGTCTACCTATATACATGCTTCACTGATACTAGCCTGCCAGTCAAAGACTCGTCTTAAATACCACCCTCAGGACGAGCGCGCCGATTCCAATAAGCGCACCAGTTGTCTGTAAACCGACGCTTTCCACCATGCTATAGGGCACTCCCACAGATCTATTTACAATAGCAATAGTCACCGTTTGATAGATGAGATAAGATCCCGAGCTTCCCAGCCATACTAAGACCCAAATATAGCCGACAGCCCTTTTCAATAACGTGAAACTCAAGCTCTGTGGATCCGTAGGACCTGGTAGTTTCCCGCGCAAGCTGTTCTGGAACGCCTCCTCAATGAGGACACCAACTCCCGTGAAGAAAAAAAACACAGGAGCATTAGAGTCCCGGAGCGGGATACCCATGGAAAAGCTACCAAATTGGTGGAGCAGGCTGGACAGCATGAACACAAACATGAACGTCATATACCGTTTGTATCTGGAACGCTGGGGTGACCGGACAATGCTGTGGGCAGCAAAGCTGCATACACTGGTGAACGGCCAACGAAGCAATTGATGCCAGAATTTACTTTAGACACATTAGCTGTTCATGTTCGTTGTCCTCTTTTTGCGTCAGGATGGTTTCAACCTTTAAGGGCAACTTACCCCCAAAATAAACTAAGTGTGTATGTATCCAACATACTCCCAAACATAGATGGCCAGTCATGAGGGGCACTCAGGAAGGTAGCAACACAGAAGACCGATAACGATCTATGAATCAAGTCCAAGGATAAACGAGTCACAAGAAAAGAGCCAACCATCTGCGCCACGGTCTTCATACTCAAAAGGCCATCGGGAACGTCTAAATGCGAAAAATGTCTGCCTTTCGCCCAGCGCTCATGAGAGTCACTGAGTAAAACGTCCAGTACTAGATATTGCCAGGCCATTATGGACAACTGTCGAATAAGAAACCTCGCGCGCCCGGGTTTCCCCGAAAAGAAAAACGAGAATTGAGGTATACTCCTGATCTGCCATGGCGTGTTGATACCTCTGGGATTGAAGGTCATCTCCAGAGCAGACCAAATGCGCCAAAAAATACCGGCATGGTCATGTGGTTGCTTCCGGTGTGCGACAGTGTCGCCATCAAGACCGTTTATCAGAAGTATATTAATGCAGTGGACCGTATGAACAAAAGTGAACAAGTTTATATACAACTTCTGAATGCAGTCCGCGCAGAGTTCATGCGTTTTGAGGTGACATAGGTATGTGCTATATACCAGCCACAGGCTGTAACCGACGCGAAAAGACGAGCCTTTGGGTGTCGTACATATGACAATAGCTGTTTGAAGACACTGAAGAAAATAAAGAACCGGAGCCGGTAGAGGAAGGACCAACATTATAAAGTCGTGCTCGTGAGAGTGTCTGTGTAACACTCGTACCGGGGATATCAATAAAGACTTATAAGGCTGAGAGAAGAAAACATGACGTCGCAGAGCAGGTGGTTGGAATCCCCCCGTTCCTGCTTATTAATGTCGAGTCATTTGTGCCGATTTAACTCAATCTGCTGACTCGTACGTGGTCCGATATATGCGTATCTTCGTAGCTGTACAAAATAATAATATGTGGTGAATAATAATGCCGTCTATCCGTCTCAGAGCCATCACTTATGGTCCCATTAAACAAACAAGTATGAACAAGCGAACCGTTGGATGGTCCTGGCTCCGAGCCACCGTTTACTAATATCTTGGCACCAGCCACAAGTGTAACCTGCCACGGCAACAGCCACCTCCCGGGGCCTCAGGCGCAAATATCTTCGCTGCCTTCGCCTCCGCCTTAATCTCTCCATCCGGCATCTGTCTCTCCAACCTCCCACACATTTCCCCGTCATAGTCCCACTCTTTTCATTTCATTTGAATTTCGCGCCTGTTTCGGTGTCGCGTTGCTTAGAGGATCTGGTTGGCAGCTCTTTCCAGTACTCCGCTCATTAATTTCATCTTAATACACCATGGGTATCCCGTAAGTTCTCGCGTGCGCTGACCGGCGGCCTGGTCGCCGCAACAGCGCTCAGGTAAAGAAGACTCCGGCCACCATGCTTACTGTGTCTTTCCGTGCAGAATGTATCGTGAGCCTTCGGCTACCGAGGCTTCTAAGAAAAATGCGATCAAAGACCCTTCAGCTGCTGCGCGCTCGGCAATTCGTCGTCAGCCCACTATCCGCCGTCCTTCGCGCCATGGAACCTTCCGCGGCGCGTCTCACCGCTTAGATCGCCCTAATCTTGTCAATTCGATGTTTTATGATACTTTATCAGATTGGAATGCTATTGAACGCGCGCGCCCCAGCCGGAGTATAGGCGAAATTCTTGCGCGTGAAGCGAGAGAATTGGAAAGTCTGTCGGCAACGCCACGACAAGACGAGTCGCCGGATTTACTTGCTGGTCCTACAGATGCGAACAGATGGGAAGTCGGTCAGCGCTTGCTTGCGGATGCTGCCCGTCATAGTCAACCCGGCCGGCGATTAAGGATCCCTCGCGATACCATGTTAACTGAGACGGTCAATCGTCCGTCGCCCGGAGATGGCCCAAGAAATCAACAGAGCTCAGAACACCCGCCTTTTACACCGCGCTTTGCTCCTGCGATAGCATATCATAGTGCTGTTGCATCACAGCCCAACGCTCGTCGTTCACCTTTCCCCGGATTGGATATGTCAGGGGATCTGGGGCTGCCAAGAGTCCCGCAATTGCGGAGAGCAATCGAACAGTCAATCAGTGATTTAAATCGGCCATTTAGTGAGCCATCCATCGATGGCCTTGGGGATCGCCAGCGAAGTTTGAGTCCGGATGATGATGATTATGCACATAACGCATGGGAGACACTTCTTACGACCATGACGCCCGATGCCAACCTTCCCAGCAACGAGTCCTCATTCGCATCCACATCAGCTTCTGCCACAAATGCGTCAAGGAGTGGAACTACGGCAACTTCAACCAACTCGACGCAGACACTGCCGTCGAGTCTGGATTCCGCTACCGCGAATGTACACCTTGCTCTCGACCCGTATCCTGAATTTTTGAACCCTTGTGACTATCCGACATCGTCAGACTCCGAATCTGACCCCGAAATTGATCTTGAAGGAAACCGCCAGGCACGGCGCCGACGCGGCTTGCCGCGACCCCGGTTTATGGACTCCCTTCGACAATCACATGATATCAATTCGACTATGAGCAGCCAACCGCCGATTCCTACTATCTCATTTGCTTTCTCTGACCCGTCTACGGATCCTGAATTCCGTCAAATGCAGAGTATCGTAAGCCGGTTCGCTAACGGAGATGTTCCGGACCATATGTGGGTTGCTGCCGGGTTGCCTCTGCCTCCCGGTGTCGGTTCAAGACTCGGCGGGGGGGATGAGGCACGCGACTCTGACAGTGTGGATGGTGCACGCCGTCGGGGTAATATGTGATTCAGCCAATTTCTGTTGATATATTCTTTGGCTTTGGCATGTTGTTCTTTCTTGCTTTTTTGACACCCTTGAATTCCATCGACTGGAAAGGGGTTATATTTTGACTGGATGGTTTACAGCGGGACAGATACACGATACCAGGGGTATGGCGGCGTTATGGTGTGGTCCATTTTGGGGAATTTGCATTTGTGGGCGAAAAGTCGTTGGCTCTGGTATGGGGTGTGGTTTATTTTCTATGAATATTTGCATACAGGCTTTTATACATTGATGGTTCGCTGCGGGATCAGCGCTGCACTGGTTGCATTATTTCGTTTTCACTTCAGGAGACGAAGTCAATACTCTTTTTCTTTTCTTTTCTTTTTCTCTTGTTCACTGCTACTGCAAACCCGGATGGCTGGTATATACTAGAGGACTGCATGTAAATAGGGAGACAAACCCTGTCCGGAACAATGGAAGACATCGACCGTCTCTACTCCGTATAGTTACAAGTACATAGTTATCGGAAGAATCATGTCCGGAACTTACAGTGACGTATGCCGGAGACTGCTGTCCGTCGCAAAACCCCACTCCGACACGCCCCGCTCCATTGCCGTATCGCGATTATTTATTGCTATCGGGGAACCTCTGATTCAATTGTCCCAATTCGCTTCTTGTCGTTGTCTTCTCGTTGTTATTGTGTTACTGCTGTGCTGTTGAGTGACATCGGTTGATTGTCCATCGGAGAATTAGCCTTTTGTTTTGCTTATCTGGGCTGCAGCAAAAGCTTCATTTCTTGCAGGAGATACCCACTAAGGATTTGGTGCATTTTCTTTTCTCTTTTCTCCCCCTCTCACTTCTTTCTCAATTGCTAAGCATCGAATACGGTCTCAACCATGGAGCAACAACTAGACAGACTGCTCGAGAAAACCTGGGGTAAGTTCTGATCCTGGCGCACTTTGATCTCGGTTTATCGGACCAAAGCTAACTGCTTTTTCCCTCATTTAGCAAAACTACGCACCACCCCTGATACCTCCCGGTTAATGATCGCAGTCAGCGGTATCCCAGGCTCAGGCAAAACCGGTCTCGCCAGCATGATGGCCAACCGCATCAACCAGCTGTACTCCGCCGAAAACCCAGGGTCACCACTCATCGCCACAGCCATCCCCATGGACGGGTATCATTTGACACGAGCACAACTGGCGCAGATGCCAGACCCCGCGTTCGCCGCAGCTCGGCGGGGTGCCGCTTTCACGTTTGACGGGGAGAAATTTTTGAGGCTGGTCCAAGCTCTCCGGCAACCGCTGACCGCGGCGAGTCAGAACTTATATGCGCCGAGTTTCGATCATGCTGTGAAGGATCCGGTGGAGAATGATATTGTGATTCCGCCTACGAGCAGGGCGATTTTCTTTGAGGGAAATTATCTCAGTTTGGATAAGGAGCCGTGGAATGAGGCTGCGAAGCTCATGGATGAACTATGGTTCGTGGACGTGGACTTTGAGACGGCGAGGAAGCGCTTGATTCGGAGACATGTGCAGGCGGGTATAGCGAAGGACGAGGCCGATGCTGATAAACGGGCGAGAGAGAATGATCTGGTCAACGGTAAAGAAATTGTGGATTGTCGGATGCGGGTGCAGGAAATCATTGCCAGCCATTATGATCCCAGGTGGGACTCGTGAGGGATCTACCCCGGTGCATTGGAATTGAGTTTCGTCCGAGGCAAGTTCCAGGCCCTCCTTTACCAAGATCTTGTGTACGCTATGTATATATTTAGTTGCAGGGCAATACGACTATGTATTTTCTACTTGTAGAAGATAAGTCTAATTTAGCTACGGCTAATAATAGAAGACAATACGGAGGTCGGAGAATATCGCCACACATGAAAAACACTACTGTGTAACAGGGGTAGTACTCTTGAGACTGGGCTGTTTCTCTTACTCTGCATTGTACTCCAATGTCCCAGCCCTTCATATCCTACCTGTATGTTATAAGATGTTGCACCGGTAATTTGTACCGAAAAGCACGTGTTATTGCAGGAAATTGGATGCCCGGCAACGGAGAAACCTCTGCTCCGACAATCTCCGGAATCTCCACCAATCGAGTCCCTGGGCCCAACTATTCCCTTTTAGGACTAGCGGTACCGAACACCCTGCGTATTGTAACACAGGATCAGCAGGGTTTTTACCTGATTTGGTGAGACAGCCCTCCACCTGATTTCACCTGCAAATCCCACTGATATTTCCTACTGATCGTTTGCCTTATCAACTGGTCCCTACCACTGTCTCCTTCGTTGGCCGACTCATTCTTTCGTTTACCCTCCAACCCACCACGCTCCTTATACTCGGTATTATTGTATAGTCACTCTTTTATACTTCTGTCTTTCGTTCTTTTTGTTACCCCTAATCGATTCCTCGAGATTCGCGATTGCGCCCCTTAAAGCAAACAACAAACTCGATCATTAACCCGACGTCCAACCGACGTCATGCTCTTCACCAAGTCCGCCGTTGTCTTCTCCGTCCTTGCGCTCTGCAATGTGGTGGTTGCCGCTCAGCCGCCTGCTTGTTTGCTTTCCGTCGTGGGGTATGTGTGGTTGCGACATTCCATTGGATACCGGAGGGTTCGGAAAGATCTTGGACTAACATTCTTATTGGTATATAGCGACGAGCCGAACCCCGCGGACTTGAAGACCATTTGCGTCAAGAATGGAGATAAGATGCAAAAATTGATTTCGAAGAAGTGCGACGATGATGACAAGAAGGATGCTTTGTCGCACTTTTCCGATACCTGCTCTTCCAACGGATACAAAGTCGGTATGTTATTGGATTGAATAGCATCATTGACGGAGTTCGGGGCTTGAAATTTCTAACACTGCATAGATGTCAGCACCTCAACTACCATGTCCGGTTCCACTACCACCGGTTCTCAATCGACCAAAACTGGCTTCACCACCGCTACCGCAACCTCTGGCTCTAGCTCGAGCTTCTCGAGCGCCTCTAGCTCCTCCGACTCGGCTTCCAGCTCCGCGTCCGCTGACACCACGGTCTCTGCGGGTGCGTCTGACAGACACGTTTCTGCGGCGGCTTTCGCGGCCGTTGTCTTTGTTGGTTTCGCGGCTACCATGTGAGGGTTTTTGATCGATTGCTGTATGGAGTAACACTGTTTGTTTGATTTTTTTCGGCTTCAGCCTCGGGATTTATATCTTGAAATATACCCAAGCTGCTTTTTGTTCGTCTCCTCTTCGCTTCGTTTATATAGTAGTGTCAACCGTTATAGTGCAGATCAGAAGGCCCACATAAAGTTTTCGCGGCAGAATGTTGGTGACGCGCAGGTTGTAGATAGTCAAAGTATGAAACTTGCGCTTGTTCTACCCGGGCCTTGCTGGTAATTTGTACTCTTCTGGGTCTTTTGGACTACGCAAGCCTTCTTTGTTCATTGCAACTCATTACCTGCTCTGGAATATCTGATCCGCCTGGAAATCCACCATAAGCTGATGTCCCATCCGAGGACCGGCCGGTCACGTGAGCACGCAGCGCGCGTTGCCACCAACCAGACATTCGGCTCAGACACGAAAGGTCGCGTCAGCCCACGCGTTGGCCCCAGCATCAAAAGAGCCCCTCCGACTTTCTTTTTTCTTCTTCTTCTTATATCTTCCTCTTCATCTTCCCTCCTTTCTTCAGTTTTCTCACGATTGCTTGTGTTCATCTATAATAATACCTCGAAAATCATACAATAATAATTCTTCATTATACCCTTTTCTTCATATAGTTTTGTTCCCTCACCGACGTTTCTTCCGAGCCCATCTCGTCGCTTTTCATAATGTTTGTCTACAAGAGAGGTAAGAATAGCGTCTTTTCAGTTATTCTAGATTTGAATTTGAAGATAAGATCGCGATCTTGAGAATCTTCGTGACACATGCCACCTCTGTCGAATTTTGGGCTAATACAACCGAATTTTTAGACGGACGCAAAGAACGCGTACAATTCGATAAGATCACTGCTCGTGTCTCGAGACTTTGTTACGGCCTTGACCCTGAGCATGTCGATGCTGCTGCTATCACACAGAAGGTCATCTCTGGTGTCTACCAGGGTGTTGGCACCGTTGAGCTGGACAACTTGGTATGTATCCCTTGCGGGGAAGGGAGTCGAGTCTAGAGAGGGGTCGAATGCTAAGACTTCACTATTACAATAGGCTGCCGAGACTGCGGCATACATGACCGTGACACATCCTGACTACGCCATCCTTGCTGCCCGTATCGCCGTTTCGAACCTCCACAAGCAGACCAAGAAGCAGTTCTCTCTGGTCATTCAAGATCTCTATCACTATGTGAACCCAAGGAACAATGTTGCAGCACCGATGATATCGAAAGAGACGTACGAGATTGTTATGAAACATGCGGATGAGCTTAACTCTGCTATCGTGTACGACCGTGACTTCAACTACAACTTCTTCGGTTTCAAAACCCTTGAGCGGTCGTACCTGCTGCGGATTGATGGAAAGGTTGCTGAGCGTCCCCAGCACCTGCTGATGCGGGTTTCTGTTGGAATCCACGGCAATGACATTGAGAAGGCGATTGAGACCTACCACTTGATGTCCCAGAAATACTTCACTCATGCCTCCCCCACCCTGTTCAACGCTGGTACCCCGCAGCCCCAGCTGGCCTCGTGCTTCCTTGTCGACATGAAGGCAGACAGCATCGAGGGTATCTATGACACCCTGAAGACCTGTGCTATGATCTCCAAGACCGCTGGTGGTATTGGTCTCAATGTCCACCGCATCCGTTCGACGGGCTCCTACATCGGCGGGACCAACGGTACTTCCAACGGTCTCATCCCTATGCTCCGCGTTTACAACAACACTGCTAGATACGTCGACCAGGGAGGCAACAAGCGTCCCGGTGCTTTCGCTATTTACCTTGAGCCCTGGCACTCGGACGTCTTCGAGTTCTTGGACCTTCGCAAGAACCACGGTAAGGAGGAGGTCAGAGCCCGTGACCTGTTCTACGCTCTGTGGACTCCCGACCTGTTCATGAAGCGTGTTGAGTCTAACGGCGACTGGACTCTCTTCTGCCCTAACGAGGCTTCTGGCTTGGCCGACTTGTACGGTGATGAGTTTGAGGCTCTCTACGAGAAGTAAGTCTCCTGACATAGTATAAATGAAGACACTTGCTAATGTTGATATAGGTATGAAAAGGAAGGCCGTGGCCGCCGGACCGTCAAGGCTCAGAAGCTTTGGTACGCCATTCTTGAGGCCCAGACCGAGACTGGCAACCCATTCATGTTGTACAAGGATGCCTGCAACCGGAAGAGCAACCAGAAGAACCTGGGAACCATCCGCAGCTCCAACCTCTGCACTGAGATCGTTGAGTACAGTGCTCCCGATGAGGTTGCTGTTTGCAACTTGGCTTCGCTTGCCCTTCCTACTTTCGTCGACGCTGCTCGTGGCGAATACGACTTCGGCAAGCTTCACGAAGTCGTGCAGGTTCTGGTTCGCAACCTGAACCGGATCATCGACATCAACTACTACCCCGTTCCCGAGGCCAAGAAGAGCAACATGCGCCACCGCCCTATTGCTCTCGGTGTCAACGGTCTTGCTGACGCTTTCCTTGCTCTGCGTCTGCCTTTCGACTCGGCCGAGGGCAAGCAGCTGAACATTCAAATCTTCGAGACCATTTACCATGGTGCTTTGACCGCCTCTTCCGACTTAGCTAAGGTGCACGGTGCCTATGAGACCTACGAGGGCTCTCCCGTCTCCCAGGGTATCCTCCAATACGACATGTGGGACCGCACCCCCACCGATCTCTGGGACTGGGACACGCTGAAGGGCAAGATCGCCCAGACTGGTGTTCGCAACAGTTTGCTGGTGGCCCCTATGCCCACTGCCAGTACCAGTCAGATTTTGGGCTTCAACGAGTGCTTCGAGCCGTACACCTCGAACATCTACTCCCGTCGTGTGCTGGCTGGTGAGTTCCAGGTTGTCAACCCCTGGTTGCTCAAGGACCTGGTCGACCTTGGTCTCTGGTCGGACAACATGAAGAACCGTATCATCGCCGATGGTGGTTCCGTCCAGAACATCCCCAACATCCCGGCCGACATCAAGGCCCTGTACAAGACCGTGTGGGAAATTTCCCAGCGGTCGATCCTGCAGATGGCTGCCGACCGTGGTGCCTACATCGACCAGTCCCAGTCTCTCAATATCCACATGAAGGAGCCCACCATGGGTAAGATCACCAGTATGCACTTTGCTGGCTGGAAGATGGGATTGAAGACCGGCATGTACTACCTGCGTACGATGGCCGCGTCCGCTCCGATTCAGTTCACCGTCGACCAGGAGCAGCTCCAGGTTGCTGATACCAACGTTGCTCGTGAAACCAGTGCATATAAGAAGCGCGTTGGTGGCGGGACATCCAGTGCTTCCTCGGCCGTTCCTCGCGAGGAGAACGGACACGCTGAGCAAGAAGCTCCTCGCGCGACTGCTGAGGCCCCGGCCGCCCCCAACGGCGGTGAGGCAGAGCAGGGCGAGCAAGAGAACGGCGAGCAAGAGAGCGGGGACATTTTCTCGCAGCAGGTGCTCCAGTGCAGCATTGAGAACAAGGATGCGTGCATAATGTGCCAGGGTTAGATGTCTTTTTCTTGTGTCAGATTTGATTTTGGTTTTATAGGCGCTTAAGGCGTCATGTTATATCGGACTGGATGTCATATGTTTGTTGATGCGTTATTCTAATGGGTTTATGTTTATGATTTTACTTGGTTATGCCTGATGGTTATGTCTATCCATTAAAAATGCACTGTTCATACGAGACTCGGGGATACTCTGGTAAATAGTAAGCAGTTTGACGTATCCAGCGCAATGGTCCGTGAGCCAGATCGACCCGTCGATGCTCATTTCTTTTCCGCAGTTGGTAACTGACTCGGGGAATAAGCAGATGGCTGCCTGCATACTAGTATGTGCTTGTAGTCTGGACACGTCAGTCATGTACTTTGTAATATTCCAGTGCATGAATTGACGGGTAGAATAAGTACCTACTTACCCGGGGTACAGAGTAAAAAGAGTTGAAAATTGAGCACACAAAACTCTTAACAGCCTCCTATCCGCCCGCCAATCGCAATACAATCCATGCTCATCCGAGTATTCCATCCGAGCCGTTTCTCTTCCCCTGAGTTTGTACCAAGAAAAGAAAGACTGGCAGTAGAACAAGCTCAACACCGGCCCAAAAGTGAGACACCGGCGCCGATCCGGTGGCCAATCAGGAGGTGTCCGGTTCTGTACGGAGTATCTGCATGCTTTCTACTTGTACATAGTATGCACTTGTCAAAGGATTCAGATGTTTGCATTGCATTTCGTATCGGTTTCTTGGTTTGATGTGTCATCTAGGGTGTGTACATGTACTTGCAAAGTCCTCTTTACAGGCACTTTGCGGATAAGTACCCCTGTACAGGTACAAAGAAGTTTATCACCGAGACCCGGTTCAGTGTTAGTGGTCAATGGTCGTGGCTGAGGTGGACCCGGAGGTTCCGGTCCATGGATTACTGTACTAGTATAACTAACCCTATCTGGAAAAGGGCACTAGGTTTACCGGGAAGGACAGTCTATGGGGATGTGCGTTTAAATATCCGCTCTTTCATCTCACTTTTTCTCTTCTTCTTCTTCTTCTTCTCTCTATCAAGCAGTCCTTCTTTGACATCCGTCGTTTCTTTCCTTTGCATCTTCGTTGAGTTTACACTGCTGTGCAGTAACTCTGTCCTTCATTTGAATCTCGATCTCTACAGTACATTCAAGTACATCTCAGTCTTTCCAATCTACCGAGTATACTCCGGAATATACCATACCACAACACAACAAAACAACAAACAAAATGGCCCCCATCTTCAAGTCCCTCTTCCTCCTCGGCACCCTCGCCGCCACCACCCTCGCCGCCCCCCTCCAAACAACCACCAACCAAAAGCGCGCCGCCAGCTCCTGCACCAAGGACGCCCCCTGCAACGGTCAAGTCACCTTCTACGACACCGCAACCTCCTCCTCCGCCCCGAGTAGCTGCGGCTTCACCAATGACGGCGAGTCCGAGTCCGTCATCGCGCTTCCGCACGGTATCATGACGGACGCGGACTGCGGGAAGGTCGCGACTGTCAAGTACGGTAGCACTATCAAGACGGGCAAGGTGGTTGACAAGTGTATGGGATGCGATGACACTTCGATTGATCTGTCGCGGCACTTCTTTACGGAGTTGGCGGCGTTGCTAGAAGGGAGACTTTTTGGGGTTGAGTGGTACATGGAGTAAGCGTTGATCGCTTTGGCTTTGGGTTATATTGGGTTTTTTTTTTTTTTGGATTGTCATTCTTTTGATCCTTAAGGGTTATCTTCGTGTCTATACCATTCTTTCGCTAAATGTTTATATTGCTGCTCATCACAAACCGAATACTCCGTAGTTATGTCGAGGATATGCCCGGACACTGCCACACACGAGTCGTACTCCATACTAGTATGCCTCGTAGCTAGCGGAATAATGCAAGTCACCACCAAAGTAGCAATGATACACGTGAGCTGCAGGTCTTCAATAGTGCTGGGTAATGTCTCCAAAATAGCCTCACTAAGAAGTAGACTGATTTTTAAGATCATGTGACCCCCCGCCGGACAGCGTCCGTCCACCGCCAGAAATCTCCAACCAACGAAATCCTCTTAATTTGAGCGTTTCTGGGGATCTCCAATAAATCCTGTACCACGATTTACCGCTTCAGCTCGCGCTTTTCAGAGCTTTCGCTAAGCTTTCCTTTGTTTTTTTGTCGCTTGCTGTCGGTGCATATATAAGAGTCCCTGAAGTCTCCGGATTCCCGCACGCGACTCCGCTGTCCTTACCTGTCAGCGGCTCTGATCTCCGTTATTTTGGTGTCGACTTTACGGAGCTACACCTTCAGATAACCAGATTATTCTTGATCTTTGATCACATTTACTCCGTTCAGGGTTTATATCTCAGATCCGGAGTGCGAACCCCTACACGATGGGGTCTTTTCGCACTCGAACAATGCAATTGATCCCCCGGAACCTCTCTTAGACATTCGCTTTGTTCTTTTATTCTGTTCTATTTGACCATTCATAGCGACAGCGCGACGGCGAAATGGACGACCGCAGGCCTGAGGTGCTGGTCGTGTCGATTATCTTCTTTGTCATCGCGACCGTTTTTGTGGTGTTTCGCTTCATATCGAGGATTTTTGTCGTGCGCAAGGTTGGGATTCATGATTATTTTATGTTACTGGCTTGGGTATGTGCTCTATTACAGAGATTCATTGAATATGGTATTAATGTTGCAGTTTATCGATTTCGGCTTCTCCTTTTCGCTGTTTTATGCGACGCACAAAGGCCTCGGGTTGCATGACTATGATCTCAATCCCCACGATCGAGCCAGTCTTAATCAGGCCAATTATGTCTTTACCGTTCTTTACGTGAGTACTCTAATCAAAGGAAGGCAAATGAAGAAACTAAGAAGTAGAACCCCGCCCTGATGGCCGTCAAAACATCTATCCTCGTCTTCTACCTGACCCTGACCAAAGGCGAACTGGTCTACCGCTGGGCAAACTACGTGACTCTCTTCGTCGTCAACGCTGCCGGATTGGCCCTGACCCTCGTCAACGTCTTTCAATGCCATCCCGTTGGCGCTGCTGTGTCGTACCCGTTACCGCCGAATGCGCAATGCACCGACATCGTCACACTGTATCTCTGCTCGTCGCCTGTGAATATCATTACCGATCTGGCAATTCTGTTGCTCCCCATGCCTATCTTGACAAAGATGCGCTTACCGCGGAAGCAGAAGATTATTCTGGTCGTCACGTTTAGTTTTGGTTTCTTTGTCGCGGTTGTGGATGTTATTCGCATTGCGTATTTGCAGAATGCGGCGACGTCGCGGCAGATTGCGCTGCAGGAATTGCATCTTCAGGATTCGAATAATGGTGATGATCTGAGCTGTACGTCCTTCCCCTTCGTCTCCTTGGATAGTTGCTAAGTGCGCAGGGTACGCGTCACTGTCCTTTATGTGGTCTGTCATCGAAGTCAACGTGTCGATTATGTGCGCTTGCGTCCCGAGTCTGAAACCGCTGGTTGCGCGTATTATTCCCAAGCTCATCAGGGATACCGATGAAGGATCGTGCAACACCGCCGATGGCCGATTCCCTGGTTCTTTCGATTTGCCTAATGGCATGCCCCCGATGGCACAAGGAGCAATCAACACATCGCAGGAGAGCAACGGCAACAAAACCTCGCAATCGGCAAGTCAAAGCAGCGAAATCGATCCTCAGAGAAACACAAGCGCCTCCCCGATCGACATGGTGGAATTCTTGACTACACCCAATATAGCGGCCCCTCAAGACGCGGAAGCCAATACAACCCTAACGAGCACATCTTATATGGGCAGCATTACGTTTTTCGACTTTGTCAACATGAAGAAACCAACGAGTATGCTCAAGCTGAATAACAAGGAATCCATAGCCCCGATTGCGCTTACTACGATTCTATTCTTCCTATGGGGATTCGCATACGGCCTGCTGGATACATTGAACATGCAATTTCAAGAAATCGTCCAGCTCGACGCATGGCGCTCACTTGCGCTGTACGCCGTCTACTTTGGCGGATACCTAATCGGCCCACTATTCATCGGTGGAACGGTCCTCAAACGCTGGGGCTTCAAATCAACCTTCATCACCGGCCTGTGCATCTACGCCTGCGGAACACTCATCTTCTGGCCCTCAGCCGTTCTATCCTCCTACGCCGCCTTCGCCATCTCCAACTTCATTGTAGGCGTCGGCCTCGCGGTCCTCGAAACCGCCGCAAACCCCTTCATCGCGCTCTGCGGACCGCTCGAAAACTCCGAAGTCCGCCTCAACATCTCCCAAGGCGTGCAAGCAATCGGCAGCGTAATCTCCCCGCTGCTCGCCAAAAAAGTCCTCTTCAAAAGCGTCACCGACGTTTCTTCCTTAGTCGACGTCCAATGGACATACCTCGGCATTGCCCTCTTCGACGTCCTCCTCGCAGTAGCCTTCTACTACCTCCCCGTCCCCGAAGCCTCGGACGAAGAGCTAGAAGAACTAGCCAACCACCGCCGCGAAGACAATATGACCAAACTCTTCGGCGTCCCTGTCGTCTGGCTTACACTGGGCCTAGGTATATTCTCCATGTTCTTCTACGTCGCCGCCCAGGAAGTCCTCTCCAAGAGCTTCGAAGCATACGTCAGACACTCAAACTCCCCACTATCCGCATTCGACTCATTAACCCTTGGCCGCGCCCTCTTCGCAATAGGTCGCTTCCTCGCAGCCCTCCTCCAACTCTTCCTCAAACCCCGCTGGATCCTCCTCCTCTCCTACCTAGGCATGATCATCTTCTCCATCCTAGCGATGGAAATACAACACAACGGCCCAGCCTCCCTGGCCATGGGCCTACTAATCTACCTCTTCGAATCCGGTGCCTTCAGCATAATCTTCTCCATCGCCCTCCGCGGCACAGCACGACATACCAAATCCGCCGCCGTCGCGTTAACAGTCGCCATCTGCGCAGGCGGGATATTCACCTTCGCCCAACACGCTGCTCGTCTCTCCTCATATGAAAATGATGCAAATGGCGGATTCGACTCGTACGGTATATTAGTGGCGCTGTATGCCATCGGCGCGGTCTTCCCGGTATATCTCAACATCTTCGGGGCAGTCAAGAAGCAAGTCGATCCTGTTCCTGGGGAGTATCTGCGACGCCCGAGAAGACGGAGTAGGGCGCTGCCGCCGACGCCGGAGTTGGGGCCTATGTCGGGGGTGGAGGGGGTGCCGGCGGAGGTGCCGGTTGATGGGACTAGGTAGTCTTTTTTTTTTTTTTTTTTTTTTTTTTTTTGACTTTGGCTATGGTTATGCTACCAAGTTATGGAGTGGATGGGTTGAGTATGATGACTTAATTTGATATGACGAACGATACGATATGATGATATGACAGTATATAGTGGTTTGGTTTACTTTCTGATATCCCGGTGGTTGTGATGCATATACCCTTCTTTGTTGGTTTTGTTAGTTATAGCATATATATTCGCATAATACATGTACATAGCTCAGTTTTTTGAACTCTGGTTTTGATTTGATACTGATAATAAATGTTCTTGAAGTATGTAACCCAAAGTACACATTCCAATTAATGAGATAAGTTACACTCATACAAGTCCATTTACAATTAATGTCACCTCCAAGACTCATTATCTTGGCCGTTGGTTGTTACTCTGGAGAGTGGGGTAAAAAGCGTACATCTTGCTAGCTGAAACGCAGGCATTACAATATGCGAAAGGGTAGAGAATTTAATACTTTTATCATGATTCATTATCCATGATCAACCTATACATAACCAAACCAAACCAGTGCTAATCCGACGCCTCTATGTACAGCCCGCTGAATAAAAACACAATGCATAAACTCATATAAAAATCAAATGGTATCATAAGTGGTATCAGTTTACCACCAGTCACCCTGGTCGTGCATGGCAGCAGCGACCTTGCTGAAACCAGCAATGTTGGAACCGGCGACGAGCGAAGGCAGGTTGCCCTCGGCGGGAGTGCAGTACTCCTTGGCGGTCTCAAGACCGTTCTGGAAGCACGCGGCCATGATGTCCTTGAGACGGGCGTCGACCTCCTCGCTGGTCCAGCTGAGGCGGGCGGAGTTCTGGGCCATCTCGAGACCAGAGACGGCGACACCACCGGCGTTGGCGGCCTTACCGGGGGCGTACCAGATGGCCTGGGCGCCCTTGTTGGCGTTACGGTGAGCCTCGAAAACGTCGATGGCCTCCTGGGTGCAACCCATGTTGGAACCCTCGGCGATGAACTTGGTGCCGACAGCGATGAGGGCCTGAGCCTCCTCGCCGGAGACTTCGTTCTGGGTAGCGGAGGGGAGGGCAACGTCGACCTTTCCGACGTGGGTCCAGGGGCGGGCACCGGGGATGTACTTGAACTTCTTGGAGAACTTGTCGCTGGTGGCGATGGAAGAGAGCTGCTTGCGCTCGACCTTGAGGTCGGCAATGAGGTTGATCTCCTCGGGAGTGAAGGTACCCTCCTGCTCGGTGAGGACGAGCGAACCCTGGGAGTCGGAAAGCGAAGCCACGGAACCGCCAAGCTCGATGATCTTGAGAGCGGCGTACTGAGCAACGTTACCGGATCCGGAGAGGGCAACACGCTTGTCGGCGAAGGACTCCTTGCCGTTCGAGACGTATTTAATCATGTGCTCAACGTACTGAAAAATTCCCGATTAGTCTCTGTTGCCACACAAAATTGCTTGGCAGATGAAAAAACTTACGTAAACGACACCGTAACCAGTGGCCTCGGGGCGGATCAGAGAACCACCCCAGCTGCCGCCCTTGCCGGTGAGGACACCTTCCCACTGGTTGCGAATCTTCCGGTATTGTCCGAACAGGAAACCAACCTCACGGCCGGTAACACCAATGTCACCAGCGGGAACGTCAGTGTCGGCGCCAATGTGCTTGGAAAGTTCGGTCATGAAGGCAACACAGAAGCGGCGGATTTCGTTGTCGGACTTGTTCTTGGGATCAAAGTCGGAACCACCCTTACCACCACCCATGCTCAGACCGGTGAGAGCATTCTTGAAAATCTGCTCGAAACCCAGGAACTTGAGGATGGAGAGGTTGACGGTAGGGTGGAAACGGAGACCACCCTTGTAGGGGCCGAGAGCCGAGTTGAATTGCACACGGTAGCCACGGTTGATCTGGGGCTGGTGGTTGTCATCCTCCCACACGACACGGAACTGGATGATACGCTCGGGGATGGAGACAATGGCGAGAGCCTTGCGGTAATCGGGGTTCTTTTCGAAGAGAGAGGAGTTCTCAAGGGTCGAGACAAGCTCTGTCGATAGGAGTCAGTAACTCAGTAACTCTAATGCTGTAGTAGTCTTATTATAGATAATAAGTGCATACCGTTGTAGGCCTGTTCGAACTCGGGCTCGTGAGGAAGGTTAGACATGGCGGTGTTATCTGGTATCTAGGGGGAGAGAGATAGAAAATGGATAGATAGATAGGATGAATGAAAGAGAGATCAAGAGGAGAGAGACGGGGTTTATATTTGCCTCTCTCCCCGCCTTCATCCGCGGAGGGAGCACTACCAATTCCTCCCCCGGCGTCGGAACCCCCCGCCGACGGAAAGCCGCTGATAAAAAGTCCCGGCAGTTTCTCTCGTTCAATTCCATCGTGCAATCCTTACTACGCCCGGCCAATCAGCGGTCAGGGATTGTAGAGCGCCGCGGGCGGTGAGAGATCCCGGGACAGGTCCGAAATTCGGGGCGGGGCTTGGAGTTATCAGAATGATTCTGGTCACAGTTTGCTTTATCTCTACAGCGGATATCGCCCCGAGAATCCCCGCCCTGTCTACGAGTATTTCTCGGAAGGGGTGGCGTTTTCGTCTCGGTGAGAGTACGTGTTATGCCAATGCTACTCTGCACTCTGCACTATTACTTGGCACTCTGATACTACCTCTACTGTACTCTGTACTCCGTAGTAATAAAATATCCTGTGTTATTCAATTCAATATGTAAAGCTGATATATGCAACACGTGAGCACTGTCCCCAATTAGGTCAACAGACCCGCTGTTCCTGGGGCCCCACGTGCTTGATCATGCTTATCTGGTACTTGTCTCGGACGAGTGCCTACGGAATACATGGTCGTCTACAAATACATTAGTCTACAGAGTACATGGCATGATAAGTCAACGAGTAGGATATCTGTATCCTCTACTCCATACTAAACACCATTAGCAATCCGAATATCACAAAAGCAATATTATCACGGCCAAATGGACATTAATCCAGATATTACCAACCACTACCGTTGATCACTGATAAGGACGAAGATCAAAGGAGGGGTAGAGCGGGGATCATGCCATTCTACTTATCATTGCTGTTTCTGGAATCCGGAGTACGAGTGCTGTTCCTGCCCGGATCCTGTATCAGATGATGCCGACACCCCACGGTTGGAGCACGGACATAGTAGAATCGGAGACTGGAGAGATTCGGAGAGACACCAAGAGAGACTCGGGTTGAAGAACTACTCTGTGACGAGAACGGGGTGCCAAGCTCAATGATAATGGTAGAGTATGATGTTAAGTATTCGTACTCACGTCGATCATAGTTTATTTGAACAGTCTTTGCACTTACAACAGGATTGTGCAATGACTTCATCCAACCAGCATCGCCCATGTCTCCGCGTGTCCTTTGTCCAGCAGGGTACGGATACTTACAGGAACTCAGTTAAGAACCGGTCCTGCAGCATATGAACTCGACATGTCCGTTCTAGAAAGCTATTGCCAAGCTCCTGCTAATGCATTTCGTTCCCGGTACTCGGGTGTTGTGTCATAGATCCTGGGGATTGCGTACTGTCGGGTGTATGGGGTATATTCGAGTTGCATGGCTAGCATGGCTGGGCTGGTTCTACTGCTGCATACACAAGGCCGGCTATCTAGTTAGATAGCAATTGGATATGTATTCTGTGAAAGATAGTCTTCATGTTAGCAGGATAAACCAAGGGGCAAAAGAGTACAATATACAACCCAAGTCAAAATAATACACCACGTGAACCCGGCCCGGCTCCGTCAGGAATGCCTTCCCTAACAGGCATACCTGAAGCTATACAAGTACCTCCCGCAATGACTACTCTGTAGACCGTGCGAGACCCGGCCAGACCGTCTCGTTGTGGACTCCGGTTCACCATTTTCGTTTCCAATTGGCCTACACCGTCAATTGCCAGAGAATGCTACCATTCTCGCCAAATCTTAAACTAACCACACTCTACTCCGTACTATGAGTACAAGTACTCCGTAGTCCGTACAAGTATTCTACGGAACAAATAGGAAACCCTCCACCCGAAATAAACCGACCATCCTCAGCTCTGCAGTTCAAATCCCGGTGGCAACAATTCCAATTCCCACATTCTCCCAGAAAATATGCAATGCTCCATACCAGCGTAAGCCAATTCAAAACCAGCCCGCAGTGGCGAGTGATTACCCTCGAATAACTCAGTAGGGTAAGTCCTCCGTGGCGCAAACGAGGCTAGTGGAAATGGTGGCTTGTTGATTACGAGCCACTGTGGCGGTATGTGGCTGAGTGCAGATCGCACGATGCTAGGCTCTAGAATTTCAAATAGGGTTTCGTACTCCGTAGACCGTGGTACAAGAATACTAGCAGTACTAGTAATCGTACTCTTGTCTGTACAGAGTAGTAAAAAGGTCATGTGCGGATGCCATGCAAACTCAAAGACGGTGAAGACTGAATTCCAGGAATTCCCTAGGTCCAGCATATGCATATGCAGTAAAGAGCCAATAAGACCACCGCATCATATAATAGTACAGTAGTGAAGTAGATATATGCGCCGTGGGCTGCGCGCTGTAAGCTCTGCCACCGTCGTTGCAGACAATACGAGGTTAGCGCCTTGGTTAGATGCGTTCTGGGCCAATCATTCGCGGCGGGATTAGAGACGTTTCGGGTGGAAATGCATGTGACCTGCATTTGGCGTTGACGTCGAGGATTGTACAGATATTGCGTTGCTTTTATTTATATGGAGTACGGAGGTGACTGAATATTATGCTCACCGCATCCTGAAGTATTGTTCTATTTTGATTATACCGCTATGGGTGACTGGCTGTCGTTCGCAGTTATGGTGGTGCAAGTAGTATAGCAGGCGTGGTGCATATGGAGCACCAACACACAACACACATAGTGACATGTGGCGATTCCACTCAGTCCCAAATATCCAACAAGTCGAAATTGTCGAATTCTATGCCTATGGATACTCTGTATTCGGAGTACACTTGACAGTTGAGCAACAATGTCCACTCGTATGCAATCTGAACAAAGATGCCCTATAATATTCTCTGCTATAGCCGCCGTCGAGTCAGATCTAAAGATGGCGATTCCTGATTCGACACCGGAAATTACCTTCTTTTTTCCTCTTTGTACTGTGGACTGTTAGACGGTGGACTCGGTGTCTTCTACGGCGTACTCGGGCTTTGAGAGAGGGGTATGATTGTGCTACGTTTGTCTAACCAATACAGGAATCAATGGTGCATATGAAAGACGACTCAATTGCCGTGCAGGGTTTTCGTTTTTGATGACACCGCCTGTCTGTATCAAGTGAGAATACAGTAAGCAAGCCAGGTGTGAATACCGTCTTTTACTTAGAAGAGCATAAAAAGATCTAGCGGGGGTCCGATCGGATGAGATGATCGGAAATCATAGTGAAGGTGTAATATTAAAAGAGCACAAACACACACAGAAAAAGAGTGGAAAAGGCAAAAAAGGGTAAAAGTGGTAAAAGACCCGAATGGAGAACGTCCTCCGTGGGAGAAATGGGCTGGATCGGCCAATCAGGGCGGTGATTCTGACGCGACTCATCTCAGTCGAAACAATACGGTATCAGAGGATGTATAGAGAAATATACAGAGCGTCTACAGAATAATCGTAAGAGTACTACTAGATTAGATGCATTTGTGAATACACAATAACTTGCATACTCATGGTTTGTACTCTATACTAAACTATCACGGATCTTAGACCGGGTAGACCCGTTCCTGCGCGAGTCTAGTCGAATATACAAGTCCACTTCTTTCTTTCTTTTCTTTGAATCCACCAGGCGCGTGCGTTTCCCTGTCTCGTCTCATCTCTCGTCATCTCCCCTACTTTCCTTTTTTCCCTTTTCTCTTTTTCTCTCTTCTCCCTTCTTCTCTTCTCTACTTATTGTCATGGTATAACTCAATTGCATAAATCCGATGGGCTTTTGTTATACTCCTATACCTCCGTACCTGTCATGATCTCGGTTCCCTGTACCATCGCTAGATGACCGCCTTAAACAGATGTCCGTGAACGATCCCAATCCTGGCAGGAGTCTAGGTGTTTCTATAAAGAATCTCTTTCGTCCCTCGTCTCCTACGTCCTCTCCGTCGCCGCGACGCAAGGTTTCCCTTTTCCGTCGGCGTCGAAGCGTCTTTTCGCAAAAGTAATCCCTACTGTTACGAATGAAGAATAAACCGCAGAGATACTAAGAGGTGCCTCGACCAGAACTCCTGATCCTACTCCTGATCCTGAACCTATCAATCGCCCCTCGTCCAGGACCCCTATGGAACCCAACAACACTCAATTTGACCCAACCACGATGTTTGGGATCGCAGAAGTTTCGCAAGGCAGCTCAGGGGACAGTTTCGACCTTTGCGACTGGTTTCCGCGGTATCAGAATTGCCAGCGGTATTTCCTGGATCATGCCCAACACAGTGGCCCCGTCCAGGGTCTCTCTGCGTTCCTGAACATTCGACTCCCTTTCCAACGCCAACCCAATCCCATCTTCAATTCCGCCTCGTCGATTCCTACTCCTCCTGGACAGGCAACACCTTCCTCGTCGTCTTCGCCTCTACCACCGTCCGTCTCCCTCATTCCCTACATCAGACGTCTTGTGGCTACGGGTATGGATTTCCCGGGAGTCCTTCAGGGGTTCTTTGGCGACGACTGGGGGTCAGGAATTGGATCGCTACACGAGCAGGAGCGTCGCAATTATCTATTCGCAGCCAAGAGTGGTGGGTGGGCTGCGGTAAAGAAAGATTACGACATGCCACCGCAAGAGACCATTCCTTTCCTTCGACCGCTCCAGGGGCCGTTGGATCCTGAGATTGAGGCAGCCGAAAGAAGCTGGAGTGAATGGTTGGCTATGGAGGATTGGATGATTGGGCCGCGAGCGCCCGATCTGGACTCGTCTTCTCAGGCATCGCATCGACGGAGTTTTCGGGGGTAGATTTCCTTTTTTTTTTTCTCTCAGGGGAAGTCAAGATTTCTATTAATGTGTTCTTGTTTTCTTTTTTTCTTTTTTCTTTTGGGTTATACACAATATATTCAGCATGTCGTTTTACGGTGTTCAGAGCTGTTGATAGCGAGTTTCTTCTATTCTTTTGATTGTCTGATTCATTACGGCCCTCGACGGGCTATGCATTGCTGCTAAGGCAGAAACTATGATTATTTCCAATGTCACACACTCTGTCCCCCTTTGTTACCTTACAGCAGTCAGGCTGACCCCCGGTGGCGTTAATCTGAACCAAAAGAGTTAGACGAACGATCGGGGCTCCACCGGTTTGTTTCCAAGGACCGGGACCGCAAAGTGGCGCTATCCTATTTAGGCCTGGCGCGGGAAGCATTCCCTTGGATAGCAGTGGAGCTGAGTGGCGGAATTCCCATCCATTCCCGGATACCTTGACGGTTTGGGTAAGGGTAACATAGGGGGGGGGAAGTCCGGCAATGTACTACATAAAGCCGGAGTCTCCTACGGAGAGATAACTATCCAGAGTCCAAAGTACGGGGAACTAGATAGTAAATCCTTAACTAACTTAATTCTCCGGGTTAGTGGTTTTCTGGAGTCTTCGACTGACTCATGAAGTGGCCCGTTTCAGTAAGGGCTTGTTCCCTACGGGGTATCCAGTTCGGAAAACATGTGGCGTAGCTGAACAAAGATCCACTATACTTGATTTGGATTAGTGTTAGATGAGTTCGTCACGGTATGGTTATCTTATTGGTCCGGCTTTTCCTTTGCATATACTAGCCAGATCAGTAATCACAGTGCAAAGTACGGTCATTGTTGACTACTTGTACAGTATGTCTTAGTGTACTATGCACAAAGTATATGAACCGGAATACGCGCAAGGATCATGCAGAAACAGTCGGAGAATTAATCTCTGTCAAAACAACTGTCGTCGATCGACGCGTCATCTTGCCGTACTTTGTAAGTCCTCTGAACTCCATATTATGGAGCAAAATGCTCGTACAGAGTACTCTGTACAGACCACACGGTATTTGTAATTGGGCCCTGATCACAAGGGAACCGTGCGAACGAGCGTTTATGCAGTGCGCCGAAAGTACAAGCACAGCTGAGTAGGGCTGATCATTGGCAGATTTTGTCCGAGTTTTCATCTGGGCAATATCCTTGGTTGAGCGTCGAAGATCGTTATACATGGCTTTTTCCTAATCTGTATGACGTCCGAAAACACGATGTTCAGTTGACAACCAATCTACATCTATACACAGAGTATGGACACCGGTTCCTTCGATCAGATCCCATGCCGAGGATCATCGAAAAGCACACAAACACCCTCGGTACCAAAGGATGTTAAATCTCTTTTCCCGATAGAGCCAGCTGTTGCTCGTTGCTAGTTCCATGGGTCGAGGGCGTTGTCCCGATGCTGTTACGTTTGTTTTTTTAGTCTCGGGCCCGACCCAGTTTCAGGGGTAGTGTATGGGTATTTCTCGTAAAACTCTTCACGGGACGGAGATACCAACGGTTTCTTGCTACGGAATCGTTGTGTGGATCGGATCGGGCCGGTGGAAGTTGATGTATGCACTCCGGGGGGGTCGGATAACTATCGGATGTTGGCGTTGGGGTTGAGGTTGTCCAATCTGTAGAGAACTTTACCTAGTATCTTATGGAGTAGGTAGATTATATGGGAATCTGCTATGGAGTGTGTCCTTGGCTCACTCAGCGCTTTTTTCATTCTGGGTGTCAGTTATTTTTGCCTGATTGCTGCCTTCGTGTCATTTTTATGCCTTATTGCCTTATGGACTACACGTGATATTACATAATTGCACGTGACCACTCGACCAACCATCGTAATGGCTCTTCGCGTTCCGTTATCAACTGCCAGCAACATAGGGCAATGCCCCGATCATTCACTCTAATATAATCAAGACCACCTCATTGAGTGATAGGAGGTGTGTGAAAATGACCATCACGACAACGGCGCCATCGCCATCATCCGCCGAACAATGGAGACTCTTCCTCGACCAATGTCTAAAGCATCGCATAGATGCGAATGAGTTTAAGAATCTATCAAATATACTGGCTGCAAGGTGCTCGGTTTCAGAGTCTGTTCTGGTGGATGTCCTCTGTGATGTGCGCGCGGTGGGCGCCGCCGCGGGTGTCAAGTGGGATCCCTTGGTCCCGGTTTATATAGACTGTCTGTGTAAGACGGAGCGAGTGAAGATTCCATCTGTACTGGCAGGATTGTTGAAGCGGTCATATATTCTACCGCAGTCGCAGATTCAATCATCGGATGAAAGCGAAAAATCGAAACAACAGAAAAAAAATGGCTACACGCTCATGACGGATATCAGAGTCATCCAGGATGTCATGTTGGCTGTTTCGACAGGGAATAGCACGCCCCGAACCGCTGCTGAAGCGATGGAAATCTTTTCTGCTGCTGTGGATTGGATCCAGGCCGTTGTGGCGTGGCATCAGCAGCATCAGCAGACGGGGGGTTTGATGGGGTCCCCGGATGTGGTGTCGTTGTTTGAGTCGTTGGGAATTCTGCTGGCGGCGCTATCAGGGACGACTAAGGGGGTTGATGTGCTTTCGTCTGATAATGAGGGTATTTTCTTTTCCTCCCAATTCACATTCAATACCAATGCTAACCGGACAGGATTGAAAATCAAACTCGGACAGGCCCTTTCGGCCTATTTACCCCTCTGCGTCGAGGTGTCTCTTCCCCTCCGGAATCGACTGGACAGCTTACAGAAAGAGTTCAATCTTTACGGCGAGCCGGCGTCCAAGTCGTTGGATATGACCATGATGGACGGGATGAATGTTAACGCGCTTCAATTCGAGGCCTCGGTTATGGACGGGCCTGTGATCAATTCGAGAGCTGGTCTCTACGTTTATATAAATTCTATGCTTGTCGGGCGGCCATTGATTGATGATAATATGCTGCTTAGCTATCTTGTTAATCGCTATGGGGTGCGTATCCATATTCTGTGTGTGGATTTAGCTGACAGTCACAGGGTCATTATAAAGCTCTCATCGAGGAAGTTATCACGGCCTCATTTGATGTGTTGTCAAACGCCATGTATCGAAACGAGTCCAACCGCACCATGTTTATATTCCGTTCGTTCCTGGTGAATAAATTGCCCGCCTTCTTTGCAACCATGCTGGCCGCGTCAATGGTCTCCATCCCCATGGAAATCTGCATCAGCAACGCCCTTGGTCGCCTCGATCCGAATACCTTTCCGTCATTCTCGCAAATGTTCTCCATGCAGGGAAATACGGTCCTGTCGGACGTGAGGCAGGAGTTTCTGTTCGCCTGCGCGTCTCATCAACTTATCCCTGAGTCTAGCATTGAGCGGTTGCTAGGAGAGAATCCGATGCAAGCGGTTCCGGTCGGTCATGTCAAGGATGACCTTGTATCGCAGATTTATGCGAACCCGGAACGGGCAGAACAGTTGACTAATGATATTGAGTCGACGGAGGGGAATGCGAATGCTATTGTGGGTGCGGTTACAGAAGTGAGTTCACCATATTCTCTAACTGGTAAATTATGCTAACTTGTCAGGTTATACATCAACTCTGCAATCAAAAAGAAAGCATGACACTGAAAAACATTTGCAACTCCCTCTCGCGACGACCCCAAGCACTGGATGTAATTCTGCTTTTCCGCAGCACGAAACAAATCCTTCAACCACTTTGCACACTACTTGATAACTGGCACTGGGACAGCGACCAAGGCGAGAATCAGCCCGTCTACGATGAATTCGGAAGTATCCTACTCTTAATTTTGAATTTCAAGTATCGCTACGATCTGAAGCCGTACGAGCTGGGTATCAGCAGTGACGACTCGTTCGTGCTCAAATTACTGGACCGGGGTTCATGCAGCCAGAAACTGGAGGATTTGACGGAGAAGCAGAATAAGGATCTTGGGGCGTGGATTGGGGCGTTGTTCATCGCTGAGGGAATTAGCGAGGAGACCATGTCGAATTGCAGTCCACAGGAGTTTTATCTCCTTGTGACTACGCTGTTCAGTCAGAGTCTCGGGGCGTGTGAAGCGGGGAAGTTGGAGTTTGAAACCCTGAAAGGAGGGTTCGAATACCTCCTCGAACCATTCTTACTCCCGTCACTCGTGGTCGCGCTGGGATGGCTAGGAAACCGAATCTGGGAATCAGAAAGCGAGCCAACCATCGCGCTGAAAACGCTTCATTCCCTTGTCAGTCCGACCTCGATCTCCGGCGAAGCGCAAGCCATCCACCAAACAGTCCTGAGCATGACGGCACGAACCCTCGAAGAACAACTCAAAGACGTCCGCGCGCGACACCCCTCACGAACAGATATCAAGCCCATCCTCGACGCCCTTGAACCGCACCTCTCCTTCCAGAGGACAGGGGGCTGTCACCGCACCGAGTTGGAGAGCTGGAGCCATTCCGGAAACGGTGGCGCGGGAGGTCTTCTGGGTAGTGTTCGCAATACATTCCAGTCGCTGGTTCTTTGGAGCACGAACCCGGAGATCAGCATGGCGCCGCCGTCGTACACGCATCGGCAGGTTGTGGTGGGGGTGAGGATGCTGGGCGCGTCGCGGGTCTTGCGGGCGCTAGAGGAGGAATTGAAACTGCAAACTGAAGCAGGGAGCGGGGATCTGGCGTTGGATGTCGCTGCGATGATAGTGAGCGCGCCAATGATGGAGTCATTCACAGCAGACCAGATGCACTACCACCCGCCCGAGAACAAGGACCAATCACAGCAAACCAAACAACAACAAGCAGCGGCCAATCTGCGCAGCCCAGTCCTAACCCTCCGCGACGCCCTCAGCATCCGTCACCAAGACGTGCCAAGGGTCTCGGAGAAGGACCCGCTACGAGCGGAGATGATCGTTCGGCTATACCGACGCGTGAACGCCGTGACGGCACCAACGGCGCAGGTACCGAGCTTAGACGTCAGCAACATCCTCGGCAACATGCCCGTGGCCGACCAATCATCACAGCCCCAGGCGCAACCACAGTCACAAACTCAACAGCAGTCACAGCAACAGCAGCAACAATCGCAGCAAGCACAGTCGCAAGAACAGCAACAGCAAAATCAAATGGACCTCGATGCGGATGCGGAAGATGGCGATTTCAGCCATATGCTGGATACGGCGGCTGCGGCGACTGGAGATGGCGGGGGAGGCATGGATGGGATGGACATGGGGACAGGGCTGGATACGAGTATTGATGATGTGTTGAATGCGGCGGATATAGCGGCGGTTGGGAATCCGGAGTTTTTGGATCTGGATATGGAGGGAATGTTCTAGTGTGCGTCATGTGTACGGTGTATAGATTGCGTTTAATGTGTGTGTGGAATATGCACTCGGAATATATATCTATGGTACTACCGTTACTCCGTCCAATTATTGGTTCTTAATACAAGGAATATAATCCATCAGATAACAAACAATCCTGATCCTATACAATACAAGCAACTCGGCAATCACAAACTGCAAGAACTCCGTACAAAGTACGGAGTGCCATGCAAAATACACGCCCGTCACACCGCACGTGAACACCCAATCACTACCCCGAAAAACGTGACGAGATGCAGCTGCGGCTACCGAGATACAAATTCTGCAGAATCGCATCGATTCCCGTACAGAGTATTGTATTTTTATTGTTTGTCACTTTAGTGTGGGGGAGTACCATTACAAGTTATGTTCCTGCAGTGAAAGATCAACAGTTCCTAATGCACTGATGAGTACTTTTGGTAATTGGGAGTGTCGGTTTGCATCATCGTCTGGCTGGAAGGGGTAAGTTGGGTCCGACTATAGTCCGACTACTGTGTACTTGTAAGTATGTACATGAGTCGGATTGGAGTCAGATATCGACTAGAAAGCATAGTAATAGAGTGCAGAGGACAATACTATTATATCTCGAACCATGGATGGATATTGCTTTTATCTGATGCGATAGTATCGATGCTTGGACACTTATGGGCACTGTGCGTGTGGTGAGGCGGTTTAGTCATTCGGATGAGAGCCGGAAGAAACACCGAATACAGTAATGCTGTCACTATCACGCTGATCACAAATACATACTCCGGAGTATTCACGGAGTATAGTTGCTGTGTCTGAGTAGGTGATAGCGGGATGTATCACGATATATAATCCAGAGCCCGTCATGGCAAAAAAAAAAAAAAAAAAAAAAAAAACCAACATCCAACCACGTGCCATAAACACAAATATAGCCACGCACGTGCGAGATTCCGCCGAAAAAGTCAAGTTACCACAGGCCACCAACACTAATACTCCTCCATACTCGGTAGTGTACCAAGGTCTGGCCCAGCAGTGGCAGGTGACTAAGAAAAGCCGATTTCTTTGTGCCTGCGCAGATCCAGCGACATATTTTCTTTTGCCGGAAGTAACGAACAGGAAGTAGGAGCCGTTCTGCCGGATTTTAGTCGAAGTTTATATGCGCTTGAAAGTGTACTTGGGGAAATAGGGGGAAGTCGAGTGGATTACTGGATTGGGAGGGTGGTTACCGGTGGTGTGGTTTAGTTGTTATTGCCTAGCAACAGGTTTGTAACATGATGCTTTGTAATTCCTTACTTGGTTTCAGTGGTCTACTTGACTGTACTTGTATGGAGTGCTTACTGTGGAAATTATGCCTGATAACTAGTCCCCTGATATCAAAAATCAGACCAGGTGGTCCGTGTATGAACCGTGGTTCTATGCGGAGTGGTCATACCACAGGTACAATGCCTTGTATGGAGTATATCTTGTATAACATAACAATATAGTAGTAGCATACAAATACTCCTACAAGTACTATGTAAAAGTACACCCAAAAGAAAATATTACTATAGAAACTAGTAGAGGTAAGAATAGAATTGCGTATACCGTACCTCTGTAACAAAGACTAATGTCGGTACTTACGGTACGGAATACCGTCGCTGATCAGTGAGGGGCGTTTGCCACGGTTGGCCCTAGTGGAGAACTAGGCTTCATATAGTTAGTATGTGATGGACTCGAACCCCTGTTTGTTTACTGTACTCACATTATTTACGATACTGTATTCATGGAATACAAATACTTGAATAGAGTATAGGAGAATTGAATTGAATAGTCTATGCAGAGATAATATCGAATAGGAGAATACTTTGAATAGAGTACATTGGTTATGATATGATATATAGAGAAAATAATAAGATTATGTACGGTACTTGGTAATACATGTGATAACCGTGACCGGGATCGCTGCTCCACACTTTTACGGCCGTCGCGCTCTTTCATCGGCGGTGCTAACTAACCATATCACACTCGATCTTCTCTCGTCCTCTCTCTCTATCCTTTCTACTTTCTACTCTTTACCCTTTCTACCCTTTCTCTATCCCGTCCTCCTCCTGCTCTCCTTCTGTATCATCTCCTCTTATCACCATAACCAACAGGATACAGACATTCATTCCCTGTCTTAAACCCTTTCCTACTCACCCTTGCGTACTTGGAGATTTCTCGCTGTCTCGCCAATTCGCTTCCTGCGCCTTTCATCTGTCGTCATCCTGTTATTTGTTTTATTTTTACTCCCTCCTGCTCATCTCACGATCCTCTAAAAGTCTGGGGAGCCCGTGTCGGTCTTTCAATTCCACTCCGGACCACAGGACTCACTCTCTGTCCTGGGTTCATTCACTATTCTCCAGTCATTCTCTCGTCGATTCTCGATTCATTCTCTCATACTCTGTACATCCAGCTAATTGCCACTGCCATTGCCACCATTGGTACGTAACCCCCCAGCATTCCGCGCATCGGGGTCTCTCCCTAGTCTCGTCTCCTCCATTCTGCCCTACCTGCCCTTCCAAAACATTCTCGCTATGCTCTCATGCTCGTGCCCTCGTGCTGGAAGAGTGCATCCCCATTGACATTACTCGACAGTGCTGCCATCATCCATTCATTGACCATCCACCTCCCAACACTCGATATCGATACGTTTCATTTGTCGCATTAAGGATGCCTATTGGATCCTCTCGCACATAATCTTCTCTGGTCTTAGACCTGTGTGCAATGAACAGACTTCCAAGAGATATGGAACCCTCAAGACGACCGATTCCTCCGTTGAAAATCGTCAAAGGCGACTTTAATTCTGTCGCTGTTGGGCCCAATCAACATACCACTCGTTATTATAACTCACCAACTAATTCGCAATTCACGCCCCCAATGACTCCCCACGCCGTCAAAGAAGAAGCAGAAGAAGAAGAGGGGACCGACAACAACGATACCATTATGGAGGAGCTATCAGAACCCCCCAGAGCCATCTTCCACGACTACCTTCGTGCTTTTTACCCGTTCCATCCCTCTGGAGACGTCTCCCCCTCCACTGTCACCTTACCATTGGACCAAGGCGACATCATCCTAGTCCACTCGGTCCACATTAACGGTTGGGCCGATGGGACCTTGCTGGATACCGGCGCTCGCGGCTGGTTGCCGACCAACTACTGCGAGGCCTACGACCAAGTCTCCATGCGCCCGCTTCTCAGGGCTTTGACGGACTTTTGGGAGATCATCAGAGGAGGATGCGGATCATCACTCAAGGATTTTGGTAACCAGGACTTGATGCGGGGATTGATAGCCGGTGTGCGATTTCTTTTGGTAAGTGGACTACGCCGCACTATGTTTTCACGCACAAAGAAAGCGGGGGACGTCCGTGCAGTGGAACTAACCAGACTAGGAAAAATCCGAATGCCTCACACGAGAATCATCCCTGATCAAGCAGCATGACGGACTGCGCCGTACTCGAAAAGGATTGTTAACCGACCTGTCGTCCCTGGTCAAAACCGCCAAGAATTTCCGGGATATCGCCAATGGTACTCCCATGGACGAGGAGGTCGAGTACATCTTGGATGAGATGTTACTCAAGGCCTTCCGTGTTGTTACGCGCGGCGTGCGATTCCTCGATGTCTGGACCGAAGAGGTCGGTCTCGGTCGAACCATTGCTGAGCTGGAACACTCCAATATGCATGGAGCCGAGGGCCAATACGATAGCCCGCTGACTCCTCCCTCTGACACCTTTCCCGACCGTGCTCCTTCCGCGGCTGAAACCGAACGGAACGAATCTCGCCTTTTGAACCGTAGCCGAATGGATATGAGCCGTGCGTCTACGCGCCTAGACATGGGCGATTCGCAGCCTCGACCAATTTCCGTCTCCACCAAACGGGTCTCACACCGCGTATCATACTCGTCCCCCGCTGCCGCCGCCCGTAACCCCAATCTCGCGTCCGAGCGTCTAAACGCCACCTACGATGCCTTTTTGGGGGTTTTGGGGTCCTTCATCGGCTTGCACTTGCAGTCACGCTCCTCCACCGAATTGATTGTCACCACCGAACAGTCTGTACAGGCTTGTCGTGCGCTGTTGACTGTCATCGAGGCCGTATGCGAACACGGTATTCAGGGTCGGGACCTTCTCGAACAAGCCAAGGAGAACATGTATGAACGCCTCTCCGAACTCGTCCACGCTGCGCGCGATGTTTTTCGACCGGCTCAATCGTCCGACGACGACGTGGTTTTCATGCCTGACGAGGGTAAGCGTCTGGTAGAAGCAGCAACGGACTGTGTGCGTGCTGCTGGGAACTGCTGTGCTAAGGCTCGCCTGGTGTTGGAGCAAATTGGAGATTTTGAACTAGAGTCTGAAACACAAACAGCACCAACACCGGAGTTGAATACCAACAAGAGCGACCACGATACCCAGAATAACGCTGGACCCCCACCTGAGGAGGAAGTCCAGACTCCTCAACCGCAACGCACGACCCAGGTCGATCAACAAAGGTCGCTGCGACCGCCGCCGCCGCCGCTACAAATCCCCAGCAACCACAACTTTCACCACCTTTCCCCTTCTACTACGGCGACTACTATCTCTGCTTCTACTCCCGACCTGACCGACGATACCACTCCTTCCTCCTTCCACTCCCGTGCTTTGAACAGTCCCGCCCAACCCATCGAAATCTCTTCATCTATTCCCTCCGCGACCGCTTTGTCCTTTTCCTCTTCTTACGAAGCTGCAGACGGTCTGCGCCGTGGCAGCAATGCCAAGTCGGATGTCAGTGAGTCCTTTGGCCGTGGTGTCACGAGCACTGGCAGCAGCTTCATGACCTACAACAGTCGTCTCCGTGATTCTGAGATGAGTGGTGTCTCGCAAACCTCGACCCGCGCTACGTCGCCCGATCTGAGCAACCAATACCAGCCCTCGCTCAAGGGTAGCGTGAGCCACTCGACATTGGCAGAGGAGAATGAGGAGACTGAGGCCAACATCCTGGAGAAGACGTTTGCGCACGAGCTGATCTTCAAGGAAGGTCACGTCATGGGTGGTAGCCTTCGCGCCTTGATTGAAAAACTCACGGCGCACCATTCCCCCCCTGACGCCATGTTCACCTCGACGTTCTACCTCACCTTCCGTCTCTTTGCTACCCCATTGGAGTTCGCTCAAGCTCTGGCTGATCGCTTTGAATATATCGGCGATACCCCACACGCTGCTGATACAGTCCGGTTGCGTGTCTGCAACGTGTTGAAGGGCTGGTTGGAATCGCATTGGCGTCATGACCGCGACAACATAGCGCTCGACTTCATCACGCAGTTCGCCAAGGCAACCTTGGTGATCCGCCCGTTGGCCGGCAAGCATCTCGTGGAATTGGCTGAAAAAGTGTCCAAGGTACACGGGCCTGTCGTGCCGCGACTGGTGTCTTCCAGGGGCAAGACCAACACGGCTACGGCGCAATACATACACCCAGACACTCCTCTCCCGCCTCCGATTCTGGGCAAGAAGGAACACAACTTGCTGAAGCAGTGGAAGAATGGCGAAGCCAGCCTGAGCATCCTGGACTTTGATCCCATGGAGCTCGCCCGGCAGCTGACCATCAAGGAGTCCCGGATCTTCTGCTCGATTCTCCCAGAGGAACTTCTGGACACGGAGTGGATGAAGAAGTCGGGTTCTCTGGCTGTGAATGTGCGGGCCATGTCCACACTGTCGACTGATCTGGCACACCTGGTCTCGGATTCGATTTTGCAACTTGAAGAGCCGAAGAAGCGGGCCGTCGTCATCAAGCACTGGATCAAGATTGCCAACAAGAGCCTGGAGTTAAACAACTACGACTCCCTGATGGCGATTATTTGCTCCTTGAACTCGTCTATGATCGTTCGACTCAAGCGCACCTGGGAGATCATTTCGCAGAAGACCAAGTCGACTCTGGAATACCTACGGGGGATTGTGGATGTGTCGCGCAACTACTCGGTCCTGCGCAATCGGATCCAGAATCACGTCCCGCCGTGCTTGCCTTTCGTGGGCACGTACCTGACCGACCTTACCTTTGTGGACCACGGTAACCAGCCCTTGAGGCATCTGCCGACTGACGATGGCGAGATGGCCGTGATCAACTTTGACAAGCACATGAAGACGGCTCGTATCATCAGCGAACTGCAACGCTTCCAGATCCCGTACCGCCTGAGCGAGGTTCCCGAGCTCCAGGCTTGGATGCAGAACGAGCTTGTCCGGGTGCGATCGAGCGGCGAGAAGAGTCTCCAGACCTTCTACCGTAGGTCCTTGGTCCTGGAACCACGCGAGGTGCCTCCGCGCAACAACGCACACACCGATTCTACACCTACACCTTCAATCTTGGAAAACGCCAAGGACAAATTCGATTTTCTTTCCTGGACCCAATCCAAATCCAAGTCCGTTGCCACACATGGTTAATTTCATGACTCTTTTCACTCTTTAATGATTTATGACCTTGTTTTCTTGTTCTCGATATACCTGTTTGTCTACTATTCGTTGTTCTGTTTCCTTCTTCGGTGCATCTGTGGATATAATACTTTGGGCGGCGCTTGTCTTCTTTTGTTCTACTTTATCTCTGCGTTCGGTTTTCATTCGCCTGGATTGGAGTACATGGTTTTCTTTTTTCTTTTCTTTTTTTTTCTCCCTACAATGGGTATCTAGGGTATCTAAAAAGGGTACACAAAAGGATGTTAGATGGTACATCTGAGCTTCGCGGCTCCGGAATGGATTGGTTTGGGAAAAGGCAAATACACATTCATTCTCTACTTTCCTTGATCTCTTGATTCCATATGTTCTGGTAGTGTCGACTTGGATGGATTTGTATCGGTATGTATGGTATGGTATGTATGGTATGGTATTTACTGGTATGGATTTAATAGTAGAATATCAAAGTTAGTATCAATGTATAGCTCTAAGCGAACTCTTTCCATTGTGAGTAGAGGAACAAGTATCTGACATACCCTGTAGACAAGGCAGACCCAGCCGCCACCCCAATGTACGCAGAGTACTGACACAATGGCGTGCACTCGTAGACAATACGTACAAGACCTGTCAATATGATACTCCATGCATACAAGTATGTACATGCACTCCACCATAAACAGAAATAGAAATAGACGTTTGGGCCTCCCAAGAGACTGGTACTCGGTACGAGCATCCATCACCATCCGGGTTGGGTTAACCGATCCTCCACACTACGAATGGATGTGTGGCTTGTATTGTACGGTACGATGCTGTATACGAGGGAAATGCATGGCATCTCACATGCAAGCAATGCATCTAATGCATAGAGTATATGGGGTACGGTATGTATGACATGTTCGCTATGAAGGATGGAGGACCGGGTGTGTGGATAGTGGATAATGGGTGGGTGGGTGCATATGACAGATAACAGCTGGGGCGTGGATAGCCGTACCTTGGAGTAACTGTGCAAGTACTTGTATGGGGACCTGTAGACTTAATGGCGGTGGATTTGGAATATGGTGTTGTTGCGTTCATTAACCAAGGGGTCAAAGTTGGATGATTCTACTGTTTTATAGAACTGTTGAATACGGGCAAGCCCTGACGGGTCAATACCGGCAGATCGATATAGCGAGAATAGGACTAAAAGGGAAAGAGACGAAAGGAAAGAAAAGGAAACAAACAGGTACGTAGTTGGTCAATTGATGTAGTCTATCTACTGAGACGATGCTCCGGTAGTATCTCGGAACACCACTAGACTGTCTGAGGTGGCTAACAGCTGTCTTTATACTTCAGGTACCCACATTTGCACCTCTGATGGTAGCCTCAAACGGGAACACCGAGCTTTCGGTCTTCAAATCCGCATACACACGGCCAAACCGTTCCTTCAAGGCCTCATGTTTCTCCCACTCGAACTCAGGGTCGCGAAGCCAAAGCCGGATAAGGTGACGCCTGACATACAAAGGGTCAGATAACAAGTCAATATTGAATGGCTCTGGAAACTCACTGTTTCTCTTTACTGTCGCGGAAACCCCCCCGGGCATGGAAAATGCTCAGGTTGTTTGCATATTGGATGTCGCCTTTATGGAAATCAAGAGCGACAGCGTATTTCTCCGACGTAAAATGCAACGCATCCAATGCTTCGGCCTGGGCCTCAGTAATCGGTGGGATGTTAGCTGAGCGGGGATATCCCCAGTAGCCTGTAAAGTTGCGACGTGCATATTGGACGATCAGTCGCTCCGGGCTGTCGTCTTTTGCCGGTTGGTGATAGAGGAGAGGGCGTGAGAGATACGCATCTCCATCTTTGCTGAAGCTGTTTTTTTTTTTTCTCTTATATCAGTCTGACCTCCAAGATGAAAGTTACTTTGACTTACTCGTCGAAAGCCCAATCATCACTAAGAGTATGTATAAGATCGGGTCTAGATGCTGCAAGCTCATTATAAACCTTCCCAGCACTGGCTAGATAACTCTCACCCCCCTCTTCAGATTCACTCAATGCAAAGAGTCCAATAACATCACCCGAGTCTGTATGAAAAACCTGCTTCTCTGCTGTATAGACTGGGGCGCCAATATCCTTTGCATCAACAGTGGAGCTCAGATCTTTGATATGGGCAACAATGACATCGGCTGGCTTGCCTTGCCAGGTTTTGCCCTGCCGACCCCGAATGGGTGCAACGTGAGATGAGACACCAACATAGATAGTGATATTCTCCTCTCTTGTATACTGACCCACGGGTATTCCGCGAACAACCTTGAAGCCATGGCCATTGTGGATCTCTCTTGAAATTTCTCGCAACGTCGCATGAAGGTTTGGTAGGGGAAAGGTCTCTTGACTGATCTCGCCAAGTGGCTTTCCCAACGCTGCAACAGGGCCCATAGTTAGCATCAAATCTCTCAAAATCCAAAATTTGATGTTATCTTACACTTGAAGTGCTTCAAGGCTTCATCAATCTCAGCAAGGTCCGCTGGCGTCAGGTGATAATTCCAGTCATAAGACTCAGCCAAATTATTTCCGTCCCACACAAGATCGGAGTCCAGCTTGGCCGGGAACCCCTCAGGCAACGATTGCACAAGCTTTTCTGTCTGTATACGATGCGTTGTTCGAGCCTTGTAGTTTTCGTACCGGGGAGTGTAGGCGATGTCGGGCTGACCGACTGGTCCAGCGGTGGTGGCGGCCATATTCAAAGAATCAGGGCCTCTTCGGAGCATATGATATTTTCAAGGAGTTGTACCTGCGACTCGCCATGATTTATATTTACAATTCTATTCGGCATCAGAGTTTCGGCGATGAGCACTACTGCCGAACTGTTGAATTCGCCATTTGGGTTTAAATATCGCAATTCCAATGACCAATAAAGAAAGTAAACTGGGATATACAAAACCCTTCTACCATCTAATATGACTTGCCATTACTGGGAGAGTAACATGTGACCTCAGAAATACAGCGCAACTCAGCTGGTTGATGCAAAAATATCCCATGATCAACTTCAATCATCTGAAGCTGTACAATATGTACCACGATCACGCAATCCATTCCTGCCATTTCTACGTTACAATTTCACGATGCCCGAGTAAGATCTATCTACCTATCTCGAGCACAGCAGCTAGATACAGCCTACTGACTGCCAATGCTCTAGACCTTTCCTTGACTATTCCCTCGGGAGCAATGTTGGGTGTAGAGATGCGTATTCATATCGAGCATGCCATTATAAAATCAATAACGAGAACTCGGCGGGAAGCAACTACGCCGACCTCGTATATCCATCAGTTTCAGTGAGTTTTTTTTCTTGGTAGCTATACTGTTTAATGAAAATCATTGTTAGGCCATGACTGCTGTTCTAACTTGCAAAACATCATCGCACCTCGGGATAGTTCAAAAGTATCTCGTCAAATATGCAGACACTGCTTCCTGTGGAGCAAAGAACCATGGGAATTAGATTGCAATCTACGCAGTTGACAAAGTTGTCCCGTCTGAGTTTCCAAGATGTACCCTCATCTCCTGATGTTGACAGCTCTGGTCCTGTCGAGGCCGACAGGTTGGAACGAAAGTTGTCAGCTTAGACAATATGGACTTGGAGACGGATACACATACACCTACCGAAGAAGACAAGGTGACAACAGACTGGAGAGCAAGGTTCAGGGAGATTCGAAACTGGATTGTCTGGGGTTTTGTTAGGGATACACACCAAAATAAGGACTACGGATTCCTTCATTAGTGAAGTTTGGTCCCTGAATACCATAAATGCCACCCATGGCCATCTCAATCTATTTCGCTTGTGATCGGCAGTGTGGCTGCGATATATCTATACCTGTCAACTACAATGCTCGGGGTGCTCAGGCTGAGACTAATGCGATAAGGTCTGTAAGTCTTGTCATGTAAACGGGGGGGGGACATTCATATATATACAGCGCATTATCTACTTAGTCTATATTCTCTGTTTTATATGCCATTCCAAACGCCTCGACAAATCCAACCCTATTTGTTCCATCGCCATCTTCCAATCCCAATGCAAGTGAATCCAACGATTCGCTAACCAATAACGATGAATCCTGAAATTCCATATCTAAAATAGGGACCATTGACGGTCGACCATGCGCGCACTGAAACGGAAACGCGCACTGTGCCAGTTGCGCAACCAACTGCTGGCATTCAGGAATACTCAAGACGTCGTTGAACATAATGGCGGTTCGACAGGCGCGGGAATTAAGGAAGTCAACGATCCCTTGGGGACAACCTGTTAACCGTTCTACCCAAGATGTAGTGCTGCCAGAATTCAAATCCAAGTGTGCGGTTGTAGAACTGGGTTTGCTTCCGCTCTCTTCGCACTTCCAAATCTCGCCGCGGATGAGATCGGTAACCAAACTGGGCTCCGTCCGGCATCGTTCTGCTATCAAGGCCGGGAGTAGATGTACAAAAACATGTAGCCTGCTTGCGGCTTGTTCAATTCGGTAGTCGACACCCCAAGATCGAAAGTGTTTCCGATACCGCTTGAGCAGCGGTTTCTCACTTATTGGAGCCTCAAACATGATCGGTTCCACTGGAATGGTCTGCACTCCTCCAAAATCGCCCGACTCTGAAGTAAAAAGCTCCCCAAAAAGTCGTTCTACTCGACATCGTTCATCCGCCGCGTGTTGATCGATTAATGCCAATGCAGTTCCATCCTGAGTACCGCCAACTGACGATGTTGGTAATTTCGCAAGGATGAACTTTTGGTCAACTTGCGCAACTACCTCGGCCCCTTGGAGGTGTTGCTTCCATAACTTCCCCCGGAACTTGGAGAATTTGACTGTGTTCAACCCGCAAAGATCGCCACAGCAGTCGTGCGCATTAAAGGTCGTCTGGTCCGCTTCGTGCTCGTGCGCTGTTCCAAAATTAATGGAGTTGATAGGTCGCTCAGATCGGCTAAAGGTCGGATTCTCCCATTTTTTCAAGACACCGTCTATCCACGAACTCCCGGGCCCGGTGGGAATGGCTGATTTTGGTCGTCTTACTCGGTCCAATACCTGATTCGGTTGAATGTAGCCAGTCGAGCGTGGCCTCTCGCACGCATTAAAGGAATCCATCGATTGACCAGTCCGTGAGTTGATCATGTGTGTTCGCTCTGTATACGGATCAGTCCAGGGCATTGCCGTATCTGTTGTTGGCTCTTTTTCATTCCCGGACGAATGCACGGGCTGCTGGCTTTCAGCGGGACTGCGAACTTTTGACGGAATATCAACAGACTTCGTAGCATTGAGCTTCGTGTCGAATATAACATCTTTGGCACCCTTAACCCTAGTCCAATCACCAAAGTGCTGGCTGGTTGTAGGAGGCACAGGTCTCTTGAATGATGGAAGTTTCAATCGACCATTAAAAGCTTCTTCCGTGCTGTCTGAAACCGTGGCACGATCTTGCCTGGTATCCCTGGATTGTCTTGTGCTTTTCGAGTCCTCTTGATCTGCTTCTGGTGACACCTGGGGCACTTTCCGTTTTCTCTTTCCGGCACGCGGTCGTAGGTTGAGCTGCGCCAGAAACTCGTTAACCATAGCCGCAAGCACGTCCAGAATGCGTTGAACGGACTTGTCTGACTCTGGAGCAATTTCTTGACCGTCCTCATACCATCTTTCGGGAGTATTGGTATTAATCCGCACATAGAACATTGGCCATTTGTTGACAGTTTTTGGTAATACTTTGGCGTTCATATGGCCATCCTCGAGCGAATTTTGAACGGAAGCAGAGGTAGTCCCCGTGGTACCGAAGTCTGACGAAGCGAAGAGCTGGTTGAGATCGCTATATAACATGTTCGCACTATTTCGTGGGAAAACAGGAGCCATTCCCAACGAAATGAACTGCACTCTCTTGGTAGGACTGGGGACAAGACATATGGCGGCATGGATTGAGAAATCCGGAACGCAGGCTGAAACCACATTCCAGCAAACGTTAGGGTTCTGGAAGTTGATTAGACCTGCCTGGGCGAGAATCGTCGAAATCCGCTGAAGATCCAGTTCGCCTGCCCGCTGACCCTGGTTCTGGGGACGAATAGTTATCTTCTTGCCTTTGCTGCCATCTGAGATAACCAATTTCGCTAGCTGGTCGTTGGCTAGCATTAACGCAACTAGCATTTGCTTGAGATCCTCCCATTCTCTGTCTAATTCGTCAGGCTTTTGGTGAGCTAATGCCCGACTCTTCACGCGGACGGGCATGTTCCCGAAGAGGTCATTGACCGTAACACAGGTTCCATGGCCGCTGAAACTCAGATCCTGCTGTACCGGTGCCGGAATCAAGCGCGCGATTGGTGTTGAATGATGGAATATGACGCTGTTCGTGCTCCGATGGCGCAGGTGACGGGATATAATAGTGAGCAACGATAGAGACGCCAGGGAGGCTAGAAACAGCCCTCTTCGGCCATGGGCCTCTCGATCCGACTGAAACTTGGAGGTATCTGTTCGGAAAATCAGCCAGACCGCCCAGAAGTTGCGCCAATACCAGGGCCAAAATACGTACGATGCGCCTTCCCCAGTCCTCCACCGACCTCAAACTCGGCCGGAGGAATCCCCTCACCATCATCTTCCACCACACAGCCACCACGCTGGAAGTCAACTGTCACTATGATGCTATGCGCAGTTGCATCCAGCGCGTTCTTGACCAGCTCCACGATAACGTCGTTCAGGTTGGTGATCGACGTGGAAGATTTGATCTTGGCCACAACATCCGGTGGAAGTGGTTTGATATTGGCATCCCGGGTTGACATACTGACAATGGGATCGAGATGATGTTCGTATTTCACATGGTGGCTCTTAAGCTGTCCTCTGAAGTAAATATTGCCACTGCATCATGGCATGCGCTGGTGATAACAGAGGAAAGAACCGAGCATCTTTCCTTCCAAAAGAGAAGTAACCGGGAAATTGTCACCGAGCCGTTTTTGAACGCAAATGGAAGTCTGCGAGCTCGACTGCGGCTTCCATGCGAAGGCGCTGAATGACGATGGAGGAAGGAAGAGCCGCGATAAGCGCATCACGTGGCGATAAGCCATATACAAACTACTCCACATTCACAGTTCTTCAAAGTGGACGGTCTCTCGAAGATGATAGCATGACGGTCTGGTAACGCCTGAATTGACGACTGTAACAACCTTGTTGGCAGTCAATTCACCTTGTTACCATTACTGCCCCGCATTGAGCTACAACGCTACAGTTGCGACGAGGGGCAGAGAAACTACGGGCACTTCCCGGGGTAGTCTCACGAATAAGTGAGGCACTGAGAAACCAGAAACCCGAGTCATACTACGGAGGGCGGACGACTACCCTACCTAGGGTACCGTATGTCGCGTCCATTATTGAGTCTCCGCTCGGTTGCCATGATTCCAGGAATGCCAATTCCCTGCTCTAGCGGCGTGGGGCGGAGCCTACTCACAGAGTGAAGCACTGAGAAATCTCCTCCGTATGCCCAGAGTCCTCCGTGGCCATTGACATGGAGAATACTGCTCCGTACTGTACGGCACTCCCCGGGCAGTGACCGGACCGGCGACGCACTGTCTTACCGAAACCACCAATGATGTAACAGAATGAAGATCCCAGGAGCGGAAAGATGGTGCGCGATCGTCTCATGGATTTTAGGCTGTGTCTCGGTTCGTTTGAGAGTTCGGGCTGTGTGGCGACAACGAGGGGCTCCCGCGGGCTTATACGAGTCAGTGTGTATTGGATATTGCCGGAGAATGGAGCATTATTGTGAACCGGACAGAGGAGCTCCTGGGAATTCCCCATCAATGGCAGAGAATAAGTATAAAACTATCGAGTAGACAAAGTGTATGGCAGAACAAATACAAGTGAAGTCGTCTTGGGCCGAAGGTCAATATCACGTGCATAGCTGTTGACTCCTGACAAGCGCCAAATTACATCGGGCTCTCACAATCTCACCCCAAGCAAGTCAATCAGGGATAAAAGACATAGAACATCTTTGTGAATCGTTATCCAGCCATTTTGTGTGCAGTTCCTGCTCCCTGTCGCATCGCCACTGTTGCTCCTAGACGCAACGCCTTCCGCGCGTTCTGATCCTTATCTGATTGTGGCCAACCGCTTCCCTTCTTGAATTATCTTATCCCATCCTCATTCCCATTGATTTTTATTTTTTGCTATTCGATCCGTCCAGTTATCTCGAATTCTCAGTTTCTCCTCAAGGCCAAAATGGCCACCGCGGAGGTCCCTGCCAGGGCACATGGTGTGTTGCTCATCCTCCCTCTCTAACAAGGATAATACCTGGGCTAACTTTTCTTGTCATATGATAAGACCGCCATGGCCTTCGTCGCCCCTTCTCCAGCTGGATGAAGCGCCTCGCAAATTTGAAAAACTCCTCATCCGAATCAAACTCAATCCGCTGGTCCAATAAACTCCACACAGTGCCCAAGGGCAAGAAGAGCAGCAGTCGCAGCCGCCAGAATAACCCCTACCCGCTCTCCGGTACAACAGACGGACTACGAGACTACAATAGCGATACAAATGATGATTCGCCCGGAGCGTCTGTTAGTGATGTGAACGGCCATCGATCCCGCTCGCACAGCGAACCTTCCCTAGCGTGTTCCGGCTATGAGAACCAGATTCCGGCTACTAGCGCCAAATCGACCGCCCCGACCATCTCTACCAATGGTGATACATCGTACTCGAAAGCGGGGACATTAGCGACGGCGGGAGGAGGTATCAGTTCGAGTGGAGGAGGCGAAGGAAGCACGTTCTCGTCGCCAGCGCCCTCAGTGCGATCATTGACCACGACCTTGACGACTGTACAATCCGCTGCGCCATCAGCCCACCTGTACAACGCGCAGAATGTCTACCAAGGAATCCCATATGTGAACTCGCCGCAGAACAACAACAACAACAACAACAACAACAACCAACAAGTGCAATTCACACACCAGTTCCCATCGTCCCCCGCGAGCGCAGTGCCGCCGCACTTGGCTCCCCACCACGGCTACCACAATACCTATCACACAGCAACGGCGAATGGTATGCTGACCGACAACGCCTCGATCCTGACACTGGCATCTTCTTCGAAGCGCCGCCGTCGAAACTCTCTCGACACCAATGCGTCCGTGCGCGCCCTGGCCCCGTCCTCTGTATATGGTGGAAGCCGCGAGAGTCTACCATTGAGCGTTCTCAGTAGTCAAGTCAACGAACCCTCTAACACCTCCGCATTCAATGCATCTTCGAGTGTCCTCAACCGTCCGAGCATGGTCGGCCTCGCTAGCGCAGACCGTGTGAGCATCTACTCTTCCGGAGTCTTAAGCAACACCAATGAACGAGGAAGCCTCTACACGACCAAGCAGGGCGACGGCGCGAGTATCCGCAGCGCGGCGTATTCCCACCATGGTCGGAACGAGAGCAATGCCGCGAGTATCTCCGGTATTACGAGTGCATCAATCAACCAGCCCATGGCCACCGGGCGAATCAGTCGTCGCAGCTCGGGATGGGGCGAAATCAACGAGGACGAAGTCGCCGGGGACGAGAGTGATGATGAGAAGGGCGTTGAAAAGAAAGAGTCTGATGAGAAGATCGAGACCAAGACTCAGATATCGACTTGATATCTGTATGATATGCATGACACCTTGTTGATACACATGCGAGAAAGGTTTAACGATGTTACGCATATTCTTCTTCCAATGAGGAGAATCAGAATGTCTTCGACCTTTTTCATTTTTATTTTTTCTTCGTTTACCATTGTTTCATGACTTTACGTTCGGAGGATTCTATGATTAACCGGCTGTTTGATTTGAATTGTTTCATGGCGTTGGCAACTGGCGTTCTACTTGTATATTTCATAGGTTGATCGAGGTGGGCAATGTGTGATATCCCAAGTTTGTTTGTATTATTGTCATTCGGATTTCAGCTTTAGCTGAGCCTGTTGTACTTTTTCATAGTGAGCCCGAGGTGGTTCAAGTTCAGAGGACAAATGTATGCTTTTTATGTTCACTGTATTAAACGCTCATAGCCATGAGTATTTACTTTGTAGCTCTTAACTTAACATGGGAATCATCAATCATCAAAAGGAAAAGGCCTCTCCCCCTTGCTCCGCTCCGTCAGACTCCAGCCTCATAAGGAATATCAAATAACCCAACCAATATACACAAAAGAAAATAGAAAACAGAATAAGAAACACCAAATAGACTATTAACGAGTAAAAATGAACGAAATGAAATGACAACCCTAATTCTTTTTCTTTTATCTTCACGGACTTGTTGTCCCGACCTCTCTACTCTCTGATAGATTCTTCTGAGCGGCTAAGAACTTCTTGAACATACTTGCAATGTCGTTCTGCGAAGTCTTGCCCTCGTCAGGAGTCCTGCCGTTCTTTTCTGTGATCAGGTTCTTCAGCCATTGGTTCTCCAGCTCCAATGCTGTCACCCGGGCCTCGAGGGCGGTGTTCTTGTCTGTGGTGTCCTTTACTGTCTTCTCCAAGGTTTGCTCGCGCATCTTCTTCTTCACACGGAAACGAGCACTGGCGGCGGTGTTACGACGACGCTTGTCCTCCTCGGCAACATTCCGCGAGGCTTCTTCAATGCTCATCGGAGTTGGCTTGTGGCTCGGCTTACGCTTGGTGGCAGTAGAGGCAGACAACCTGGGAGTCGGAGCCGGCGTGGATGCTTGAGCCGGAGCAGATGGCTGAGATGGGGAGATCGGGGACGACTGGTTGGAGAACTCAGCCGTGTTCAGGTTAGAAAGCCCGTTCGAGACCGATGGAACATTTGTGAACGGAGCATTCTGTGTGGACAGAGATTGGCCGGCAGAGTTGTTGGTGCCGGCATTGTTGTTGTTAAAGTTCGTGGATGAGAAATCATTGCTCATGTTGTTCAAACCATCTGCACACCACAGTTAGAATCAAATCACATATCCAGAACACAATCTGGCTGGCAAGGCAAGCAAAAACATGATGCAAAGGAGAATGGACAATGGATGATATACGAGTTGCGAGCAATCCACGTGTAACATGGCGACACAGGCAGAGGTCACGTGAAATGGCGCAACACGAGTTCCCGCTGACGCCTTTTTTTAGGGCCAATTAAAACGGCACAATCGCAAGCCCCGTCCCTTTTTTCATTTCTTTTTCTGCCGGACACACTAGCCATAGCTCCTGCAGGGAAATAATCAAGCAAGGCGTCCGTGCGAGAGGATGGTGTGATGGTGTGCGTACAATGCCATATGAACAATTTGAGAAAAGCAAAAAAAAAAAAAAAAAATTGCGAAGACCGGTGCGGAGAAATGAATAGAGAAAAAAGCAAGGAAATCAAGAATCGGTGCAAAGCAATCGCTCATCGAAGAGATGGGCAAAGGAACAAAGGGTATCAAAGTAAGAAAAGAATAGGGAAAAGAGGAAAGGTGTCTCGACACCCATGCCAATGTATGCCAGCCAGCTGGTGCAGTAAAACCACATTATAACTCACCATTGAGGAAATCCAAGAACTTCAGATCCGGGTTCTGCTCCACATTGTTCGAGTTGTCCTTCAACTTGTCATTGTCCACCGAGTCGAATGTAGGCAGGTTGAACTGATCGAAATCAAAGAACTCGGCGTTGGTGAAGAGCGACAGTTCAGCGTCGAGGTTGAACGAGTCCTGTTTTTGCTGCTGCTGCACGGCTTGGTCGTAGGGCGATGGAATCGCATTCAAGTCGTCGAGGTATTGGGAGAAGTTGGGGGCGCGACGGCCATTGAATTCGGACATGGTGGATCGTTTTGAGGCAGGAATAGCCTCGAAACTTCGGACTGTGCCAAACGGTTCGATAAGTTATGGGTTTTTGTTTGACGGCCCGACGGTTCGAGATGGATAACGACGTTCACAAACGGTCGAATGCGTGGGTTGCCGTAGAGAAGTAACTCGATTGTCGAGCGGTCCACCACGTGTGCTTTCTTTTTTTTCGTTTCTTTTTCCTCACTTTGAGTGTCGGTCTGTCCACCACAATCAAACAATGTCGAAATAGTAACGTCCGGGGAAGAAAAGTCGATGGGCGATGGGGACGATGGAGTAGTTGTAATAGTAGTCGGGGAGAGGGGAAGGAAGAAAGCGAGAGAACGGGGCGGCGAAAGAGAGAAAGCGGGAATTCTCGTGGTCCGGCGGCGGTGGGGACTTCGACCGGTCTTTGCTCAGGCGAGGGGCGCTGAGTCAGAATTCACTATAACTAACTTAGTTACTAGTTAACTACAGGAAGATATTCATACAATACTCTCTGCTCTGTACTCTACTCGGAGACTACATTGAAGTGAATAGATGTCTTCACTATTACTCTATCCAACATCATTACATTCCCTAGGGATACAAGTATTGCCACTCGTAGTCCTTTTCCAACCATGACTTCAACTGCCCGGTTCTGAACTCGCCGAAGTCGGAATTCGATTCCTGGCTTTGACTTTTTCTCGTCGCCGGTTCTGGTAGGCTGACCCGGACTTTACGATGGTCACGGTTAGAGACTCGGAGAAGATGACTTACACTATTTACAGGTATAACAATTAGGGAATATTACCCGCTGAGCAATTTTTAGGCTGGCTTGCACCACTGCTTTTAGTTAGTTAGTCAATCTGTTTCATGCCTTTAGCGTTGCCTTATTGACCGGGAAAAATGCCGTGATTAATAATTGCCATCCTTCGACGTCACATTTACCACGAACCCTAATAGGGTCGGATCGGAATATCGCGGTTTTACCCCTAGTTTACTCGGGAGTTAAGAAAATGTCTGTGAGTGTGGTAGAAGAGAGAGAGAATTGTGGAAGAGTACAGAGTACAGAGTACAGAGTAGCTCGCTTGCTGGCAATACAACATAGGATGAGAGCCACTGGTTGATGCTCCCACCCTGGTCTGTACTAACTGCTAGCCAAAATCAAATAGATATCCCTGTAGATAAAGAGAAATCGTTATAAATCAGCATTGATATGATTACCCCATGGATGCTGCTCCTCAACATGTGATCTTGATCTACCTTATCGGTCTGTTATCACCACGTGACCGACATTGTTAGGCGCTTTGCCAAAGGAGCTTGTCGCGTAACACTTCAAGATAGCCAGAGCAATCGCAGTTCCCAATTATCACAACAAGCCTGAAAAATGCAATAAGCCCGCGACTCTGGATTAATCGAACAATGGCGCGTCCAAAATCCATCCGCGCTCCCACCACAGCCAGCCTCCCCAGCACCCTCCGCATCCCCTCAACCAGCCCATCAGTATCCAAATCATTCAACAAACTCTCCCGCCAAGCTCTCCTCGATCTCGTCTTCCAATGGCTGGACGATAACAACGTGGACTCCTTCCCGCCGTATCTCGAGCGCGACCAGATTGAAAACACGGACCCGGACGATGAAGAGACCAGCCCGTACCCGGCCGAGCAGACGATCGACGACGTCCGCAATGCATACCAAGACCTGCAGGACCGGAAGGGTGGGAAACGCGAGGTGATTGATCGTATGCTTGAGGGCGATTGGAGACATGGGATTACGTTACGGCAATTGGCGATGGTGGATATTTGTTATATGGAGGATCATCCGGCTAGTTTGCGATGGACGGCGTTGGAACTTGCTCGTCTTGACGGGGTAGAGGATGACCAAACGAGTGATCTATCAGCGTGTTTACCGCGTGTGCATGCGTCGACTTTTCTGAAGAACCTGCAGCAATTAATCGCGCCGCTCGTGAAAGCGCATTACCACCTCGCGCGATCAGCTTCGCTACCTCTTACGTTTTTGCGCATTCTAGTCACCAATTCGCCCTACCAGTATCCACGCCAACAACCTGAATCACTCATGGATTCATCGAGGGTAATATACATCGCCTTCCCAGACAGCTGTCCGTATATATACACATCCATTTCATCAACCAGTTCCAAAACCAGCACCTCCGCGACCACCGCCGTCGGAACAGATACCAGAAGTCTACAGCGCATTGTCCGAGACGCTATTCCCAAAGCCCTCTCTCGTCCTCAGGAGCGGTATACCCTGAAAGCAACATCCCTCTCAGCAAAGAGTCTCCAAACCCTACTCTCCCTCCGAGGCCCGAGTAGATCAAACGCAGCAAACGGCGCATTCAGCATTTTTGCCGATGCAGTCGTCGAAGGAAGCCCCTTGGACCCTCGACCAGCCAACACAGTCACACCGGAGGAATATATGAACCGCAGCGACGAAAAAGAAAACAGACGAACCGAAGACGAAGATACCAAGAATACAGATACCCATGCGCCCAAAAAGCGCAAACTCGCCGTCCATTCCCGCTTCGGTACCACTGGCTCCCTCTCATCAGCACCCCTGGATCGTTTCGATGTTCGATTACTCGATTCCCCAAGTGGCCGCGATAACCAAGAACCCTCTGAAGATTCCCAGCCAACTCTATCACTCACTTTCGCCGGCAACGATGTCATATCTGGGATTCGCAAACTCGCGGAACTAGGTATCGTCGATGCAGAACGTATGCCGTCTTGGATGACCGGTGAAGAGGGTGTTAGTGTCGCCGTTGTCCATCAAGGGAAACGGGTAGCGAAGGATAGTGGATGATTGAGTTAGGCTGGGGTATCATATTTCTCATTGTTTTATCTTTGCGTCCCGAGAGGGTTCATGAATAGAGAGCAGAAGCAACATCAAGGCCGTTACGCTTTGCTGGACGCGATCGCGTCCCATCCCGCGTCGTCTCGGGGTGATGGACAGGCCAGGGCTCAACGCAGGACTGTCAATCTACGGTTTAACTACGTTGGCCTGCGATGCTGTGAAGCCGCACCATCACTTCCTTTGGAATGCACACCGGAGCTCAATCGGGCCCTTTTACTCTACTTGATCGAATGGTTCGTCTTGTTGAAACTCAATAGAATAAGCATTAAAGTGAAACTAGCGAAATGGGTATATAGCAATTCACAATCTAGAATAATCCACCCAACACCGAGTCCCAAAGCCCTAGTATCTATACCTGCGCTGCCCATAATAGTACGATCCCCGGTAACCCCAAGACTGATAGTATGTTGAAGAGTCTATGGGAGTGGAATTAGCATAGTTCATGAATAAAACATAGTTCGTGGATAAAAGAGAAGAAATCGCAGAAAGAAAAGGGACAATACAGGGACGGCCTCGTACCACGTTCACCAGACAGACCCAGTTGGTCTGCGACATTGACATAGCCTTCGTCATTGACTCGTCCGGTTTTCTTGAGTTTGTCCATGTTGAGGTTCTCGGTTTCGAATTCCCATTGGGCGCGACTAGACATAGGACATTAGTTAGCTTGCCAAAGACAAGGCAGAAGATGAAAGAAGACCCACCAGTAAACACAACGAACCCCATGCTCCCGCTGCGTAGCAGCCCATTTATCAAAACAGACTTTATGAATGTTATTCCCGCACGACCCTCGACACCAGACGATACCTTCCTTGTCGGGTTCAAACTCCATGAAGCAGACGGGACAGTCGCCCTCGATGGGCTTGCGCTTGCCGGCGGTGTTTTCTTCGGGCTTGGTTTCGCGGCTGAGGGAGGATCCATTGTAGATTTCGATGAGTTCCTGCAGGAGGGATCGCGATTAGTCAGGTGTCTTGCATCTGGCTTTTGCGTGGAGGGGTTACCGTTGATAAAAATGCGAGTTGGTATTGGAGGTGTGCCGGGGCTTTGAGGGCTTTGTTTAGGACTTTATAGGCCATTATGTTAGTAAAAATATCATAAGAATGGATATGACGATATTAATGAGGATGATAGGAAGAAGAGTGAACGTACCGTAGCAAATATGCTTGCATTGGTTTCCTTTTTGATTATCCGGGCAGCTGCAACTCGGCACCTTCCTTATAATTACAGTGTAAAGGTTGCCAGTGGTCCCGGCCATTCCAAATTCCATGATAGGATACCCGTCCGTCCAATTGATCGAGGAACTTACAGCGAACATTCTATAGAGCAAAACACGCGTGTTAGCAAACTTTGGACACTCTTGTTAGAAAACCAAACCAAACCTCTGAGACGTTGCCCGCGCCAATTTCTCCAAATACGTCTGCGGCACATGCTTGCGGAACACCCTAAGCCGTTTCTCCTGCTCTGGCTTTCTGGTCCTTGGTTTCTTGGCCTCAGGTTCAGGCTTGGACTCGAGCGCGTCGTCTTTCAGATCAACAACTTCGGCTGGCGCGCGCTTGGTAGTATTCGCTTTCTTCCGTGGAGCCTTGACGAGTGCTACTGGTGCTTCATTCTCGCTGGGTGCGGCTCGCTTTCTTTTCGTCGAGGATGTACTCTGGGTGTTCGCGTCGGCTTGCGCCTCGAGGAACTCATTGGAGGATGGCATGAGGGGTTGCGGATGCTCAAGGTACGGTGCTCCGCTTCTGGTGGGCATTTTGATGGGCGTCTTTAGTGTCGAATTGCGCATAGAATAAAGGCAAGGATATCAGTGTAAGAATATCCGCGATAGAGGGGTCCTTGTTTGTAGAGTCGCGGTGGCGTTTGTGCAACAAACAGGTGCCTAAGATGATGACATAATATATATTCACTGTAATCACCAAATTAGTCGGACATATGTAGACGTATCATACCATGAGAAGTCAGGTCTATCCAATGCCGCTCTGCATATAGTAATACTTCGTCCTGTACTCTGTAAGCTCAACTGTGGATGATGCGACGCGGCACAATCAGGGCATTGTGGAGGTTTGTCGCGTTTGCTTTGTTTGCTCTGTTTGTCTCAGAAATTGGAGATAACTGATGATGACGAGGATAGATTCCACTCCGTTTCACCAACTCGTTTGAGATCTTGTCCACAACTATAATAAGATTGCTAAAGAGAACTAAACACAAAAAAAAACCATGGCCCGTCCGCGCGCACAATCGAGTGCTGAAGGCCCCAAAGAGCCCCATTCGGTCTCTCTCAAAGGTACGCAATCTCGGAGATAGTACCAGGGGTTTAGCTGATCAAGGTCCATTCCAGTATTGCGGTAAGCCCGGTGCCCTTATGTTTCGCAGCCGACTCTTCTGACTTATAAAGGCTATCGCGGCCATCGTTATCATACCAGTATCCGCTTCCTGTTGCCAATACGAAGATCTCGACCAAGGCGTCGTTGAGTTATTCCTCTGAGAATGCTGATGATCAATTCATCCTCAGTCCTAATGTTTGTCGTTTACTGTATCTCTCTATGACGACTGGCTAATGAGGGATAGCTCACTCTACCGCCAACCTTTGGATCCGCTTACGTCGGCGAAACCTTCGCCTGCACGCTAAGCGCAAACAACGAACTCCCCGAAGATGAAACATCGCGTGTAATCACCTCCGTCCGAATCGTTGCCGAAATGCAAACCCCATCGCAAGTAGCCTCGCTAGAGCTCGAATCCGCCGATGAAGAGACCGCCTCAGCAGATGGTCTAGACAAAGCGCAATCGCTACAGAAGATCGTCCGGTTCGATCTGAAGGAGGAGGGGAACCATATCTTGGCGGTTAGTGTTAGTTACACGGAGACGTTGATGGGAACGGACTACCAGGCGTCTAGCGGGCGGGTGCGGACGTTTCGGAAACTATACCAGTTTGTGGCCCAGCCGTGTCTCAGTGTGAGGACTAAGGCGTCTGAGTTACCGTCGGTGGAGGTGGAGAATAAATCGTTAGGGCCTTATGGGAGGGCTAGACTGTTGAGGTATGCGCTTGAAGCGCAGTTGGAGAATGTGGGGGATAGTGCAGTGGTGTTGAAGGTGAGTTACGAGCTTTCGGGCAAAAAAAAAAAAAAAAAAAAAAAAGCTTGCTAAACGGAGGTTTTCTATAGCAAACACGATTAAATCCTAAGCCACCATTTAAGGCGACTTCGTTGAACTGGGACTACGAGCGACCCGACGAATCGACATGTCCGCCGCCAACGTTGAACCCGCGGGACGTGCTGCAGGTCGCATTTCTGGTTGAGCAGGAAGAAGGACAACAGGATGGACTGGATAATCTGCAAAAGGACATGAAGCGGGATGGTCGAGCGACATTAGGACAACTATCGATTGAATGGCGAGGCGCTATGGGAGACAAGGGATTCCTGACAACGGGCAATCTCTTGACGCGACGACGGGCGTAGAGATAGTACATACAAGGAAAGGACAAATTCCAGGAACCTGCGGTGACAGGATACACGACAGGATTGGCAGGGCGTTGGTACATACAGCGGACAGGATGGGAAGCTTCCGCGACGGTATTACTTATCTTGTGCGACTGCAGCTGCACTGATAATGCTAGACTAAGTCAGGGGCATTTCTCTGTAGAAGCTCAGCTCCGACTACGATTCGAACCGATTTACTGCCAAAAAAAAAAAAAAAAAGGAAATTTCCAGGGTCAGGTTTTTAGATCTACAAAAGAATACCATTGTCTGCATGATAATAATAATACCACATACCAGAGCCCTTTATATATATAGAAGATCGCAGGGCAGCTAAGCAGGGGAATCCTTGAACTGGACGGAGACTAACAGGGATTAATACCGCTCTACAACCATAGCGAGAGCAAGTCAACCCCGACCATCTGATAGTGCGATAGTGTATATAAAAATACTCCGTGTATAGAACAAAGAAAAGAATATCACACGATACTCGGTACTCCGTACGGAGGTACCAGTACTTTACTTGTAGTAGTAGTCAGTAGACTGGCATAGTTTCCGCACGCACGTAGCACCGAGTGCCCCGCGACGAGGACTCGAGCGTTAAATCTAGACTTTGAGGGGGAAGAAGTGGTCTGAGAGCAATCATGATGGACGATACTATCGACGGACTATGCGGGAAGCAGAGTCATTTTTGGCAGGTATTTTGGTGGTAATTAACTCGGTTGAGGATGATTAAGGTACATCCCGTCTGTCAGTGTGTACTCTGTACATACTCCGGAGTACAGTACTAGTAGTACTCTGAGCTGTACAAGTATGCTGCTGTGGGTATTATGCACGACTGAAGACTCCAACCCCGTTCAGGTCCATTTACTAGATTGAGAGGCAGGAACAGCAAGGCATAATCAAACGCGCCATGGGTCGTTTCAGGAGAGACTGTTTGGGGGTTGGTTCTCTATGGTCTTCTCTAGTATTCTATATGACTGCTATAATCAGATAAAGATACGTGGTAAAACAAAGCAGAATAAGTGCATTATCATGCAGCAAACAAACAAAAATTATTCTAAAATTATGATAATAAAATCACGGTAATAAATCCATAAAAAAGGAGGTTTTTTTATTTTTTATTTTATTTTCTGGCCTCGTTTCAAGCTGGTCCTCCTTTTGCTCTTTCACTGTTACTTACTCCTTTTCCTTCTCCAGTCGATCCATCATCCCCTCTTCTTTCCACTCTTTCCTTCTCTTCTCATCTCTTTCCTATTCCTGTTCTGTTCCTGTTTTCTATTCTTCTCTCCTCTTTTTCTCTTCCTTCCTCTTAATAGTTATCTCTCCCCACCCGATTCCTTATACTTATATCATTACCTGTCATTACAACCCCCCAACTCCGTCTCCAACCTCCGCCAGAACCACCGCTGATCGTTAAATCCTCCCCCCTCCCGAATTGACCATTGACCTTTGAATCGGAGACAAACAAACAATCCTGATCCAGACCAACTCGCATGATCTAGAAAAAAGCAAATATTTCGAACAACAAAAGCCAAGATCTGATTTGAGAACCCCTGTACCAAACGAGGAAAAAAAAAAAAAAAAAAAAAAAAAAAAAAAAAAAGGTTGATGACCACTCGCGCGCCCGCGATTCCAATCCGCTCACGAGATGCCATTCTCTTCTACTTCCACTTCCTCCTCGACGTCTGAGGCGTCTGCGACTCCTCTTGCGGATTATTTTTGGATTGCTGGTGTGGATGGGACCGAGATTCTCGATACCTTTCGCCGCTTAGGAGACGAATACAGAGCCAACAGTGCCACTTCCCCCGGCCCCGCCCTCGCTGATACTATCGAGGAGGATGCAGATGCTGAAGAGGCCCATGATCCTCGGCTGGATGGGCTCTCCAGACCTGGTTCTGCCAATGGGAATCGGGACTCCGTTCAGCGCCTGTCGTTTCGTTCAGGGGATTCGGATCCCCATCCCAACGGTTCCAGCAGTAACCGCAGCAGCATGACCATAAAGGACAACGGTGGTAATGGCGGTAACGGTGGTAATGGCGGCAATGGTGATGGTGCAGGGGATAATGATGGTATTGCTACTCCGGCCGCGGTTTCGCCGCGAACCTCGGCTCTGATCTACGATTCGGGTCACTTTGATTTCGACAAGGCGTTGCTCAAATTCGCTTCGGAGAGAGAGTCCTTTCTGTCGGATCTGAGTCTCAGCGCGGGTGCGATCACCCCGAATAACCGGCCTAGGTCCCGTTTACGCACCCAGAAGATCGTCTCGGAAGAGAACTCGTCAGGGGGCGGCAATCTGCTTCGTTCTGGAATTGGCAGCGTGCGCCGGCATATGGCATTTCGCGACATGAACAGTATGAAGAGACAGCCCTCTGTGGCCCGTCAAGGTGAGATTCGCATTCAAAGAGAGGGGAGAGAGGGTATTGATTGACAGGTTCATCTGCAGCATCGATACGAACTTCGCGACGCCTGAGTAACTACAATTCCGTCATTCCAGCCCCGCAACCGCTCGAAATTTCCCCCACCATGCACCCATTGAAACGTCGATTCGAACCCGTCCTGCTTGATAGATACCCCACCAAAGGCATGCCTGATGAGTTGAAGCAACGGTGCAATTTCCCCGACTACGTGCCCATGTTTGCCTTCCCGAATGATATCAACATCGTTTCCTCCGACCAGAGACCACGCTCTACCTGGCATGGCTTTGTCATGACCACCGATACCGGTGCGAGAATCCACGCCATCTGTGTTATTATCTGGATTCCCCTAAACCCGCAGGCGGCTGAAGAACTCGAGAAGCGTTGCGAGGAGTGGCGCAAGGACAACATGACCGACGAAGAGCGGGAACTGGCTGCCAGTCTCGGAGAACGATTGGCCTCTGAGCGTGCGAAGCTGTCCCGGCTGCTTGCGGAACTGCCAACAGTCCCCTCGGGCTCGGAACAGAGAGAGCAATTGGAAGATGATATCAGCGCAGTGGAGGAGAAGATCGGGCTGATGACCGATCTCTTGCGCCCTGTCCGTCATGGAGCTGCTTCCAAAATTGAGGGTCTCACAGATGGCGATACGGGTTTCTGGATCCCCCGCGCATACGGAATTCTGGGCCGCGAAGCTAGCATGACCAGCTTGTGGAAAGAGTGGTTGAAAGCGGTCATTGTTCCCATGACTGAAGGCATCCAGCGTGTGCCTCCCAGTTCGCCGCGCATGGGTATCTGGCAGCCTTTGGAGCGATACGTCATGAACCTCTGCACTGAAGCATTCAGTCCCAATGCTTCGAAGACACAGGTTGAGTTATCGGTCAGGGAATTGCGTCTGTTTGCGCGTAAGGAGGCCAGTAATGAATTGCCCGGTTCGCGTAATGTACGTTCCCCTTTGCCTTCTTCCTGGTGCTGGCCCTCTAACGTTTGCTAGACTGATATCTTTGCTCTATTCCGAGCTCTATCGGTACCTAATATCGTTATTTTGCTTGAGGTGAGTGCAATTTGTCAGGAGTGAGATGGAAAAGCGAAAAAGCTAACACAGGATAGTATGCATTGACGGAATCACGCATCATCTTCTTATCCTCTCATACATCAATGCTCTATCTGGCTACCAAGGCCCTGGTCGATCTCTTGTTCCCTATCCAATGGACCGGTGTCCTCATTCCAATTCTCCCCGCCCGTCTGATCCAAGCCCTCGAAGCACCGTGCCCGTACATCGTGGGTATTGAACGCCGGTATGAAAAGGTGGAATTGCCATCTGACGACTTCGTCCTGGTTGATTTGGACTCCGACATGATTGAGAGTACAATTAGGCCCACTCCGCTGCCGCGACACCAGCGCCGGAAACTGCTGTCGTTGCTCCAATTGGCAGCCCCTCACCACAATCGGTGCGGTGTGCCCACGGGTCCTCCCGCGTACGCCGTCGAAACCTATCCGTTCGATTCCTTCATGTCTGAGAATCCTTTTATCTTCAACCCCAAGGCGCAGTCCACCCAACTGGCCAAGTACGTCAGTCTCAACTCGAGTTCTTTTGGCCAAAACTCGAATCCCCAGAACCCGTACCAGCCACCCATTTTCAATGCGTATCTGCAAGCTCGCAATGAGTCGGTGTCTAGAGGCTACTCATCCAAGGGATCCGATAGACCAGGGACGGGCTCCACTTCGAAGACAGGGTCTCCACCATCCCCAAGGATGGATACCTCGCCAACTTCAGGTCATTTCCCTCCGCCAGGATCTCGCACGGACTCGGGTTTGGCTCTTCAGGCATCCCTGCGGGAAAAGCGATCTGGTCACTTTGATGCGGCGTCCCGGCGGAGCTCCTCATTCGGCATGGACATGAAGACGGGCATTCCCCGACGTCCCAGCGCGCCTTTCTTGGGCCACACGCCTAACCTGTCCGTCACGACTCTGAACACCGATTATAACCCTGGATCGACCTATGCGCCGTCTGTGTATGCCCAGTCAACAGTTGCTGCATCCACAATTGTCCCGACGGCCTCTCCACCACCTATCCATAACTCGGAAGGCACGTGTTGGGTGGAGGGACATTGCTTGCAGGTCCAGCCTTGGGACGACAAGGCCATCTGTGCGATCTGCAATGACCGGGCCGAGGAAGGAATGTACAAATGCAGCGCCTGCAAGACCGTTGTGCACAATCAGTGTGCTCTGCAGATCTGCATTGTGTGCCCGGCCGCGTTCCACCCGGAACAGGTTCGTGCGGCTTTTGTCCGGTGCTTCGCCAGTCTGTTCTACACGTACAAGAAGTTTCTTCAGCCGCCTACTGGTGACAAGAAGAAGTCTGGTTTGTACTACAGCTTCAATATGGAGGCTTTCATGAAGAGTTTGCCGGGTGAACATGCGGAGTACATTGCTGTTTTGTCACAGACTCAAGGTATTTTCCTCTCGGCTATTCTTTGTTTAGGAGGCGTGCTAACAATGGGCCAGGATTCAACGAATTCATCAGCGAGAGAGAGTATTCCAACCCGAAGTCGAAGAACAAAGACCCCCGCATGACGCTCTTCGATGAGATCGTCCTGTCTAAGCGCAACCGTGGTCGCTCTTCGATTTTCTCTGGCCGGAGCACGACAGACTTCCTGTCTGACACTTCGAACCATCTCTGGCGGACCGCTAATGCGGCGTCAGTCGCACCCAGCAGTCGGAATCAGCAGAGTATCTCTGAAGATTTCAGCCGCATGGCAGTCAAAGGTCCGTCCATCTTTATGCCCAGTGTCCATGAACTTTGCTGACCTATATAGCACCGGCGAAACTCGAGACAAGCCTGATGAAAGACCCCCGCATGATTCATGGAGTGCCTCGACCGTCCAAGGCGGCGAACAAGGCCACTCGAAAGCCACTTCCAAAGCTCATGAATGGATTGTCTATTACGCCTCCGTAGAGGAGGTTGCCATCCAGCATGATACGCGAAGTGAATGCGAAGCCTTGAGGAAGCGTGCTCACCTCGTCCCGGTCTTCTTGCGGTCTTCGCTTATCCGTTTCCACTGGCGCGACGAGCATCTACCCACCCATAATGGATCACTGGAAAGAAACAGTACAGATTGGATGTTTGGAGCAAACTCTACGACAGACGAGGGTGAAGAATGAAAACTACAAAAAAAAAAAAAAAAAAAAAAAAAAAAAAAAAAAAAAAAAAAAAAGCATGACATCTCGAGACGATACCGTTGATCGCCCGTGACGAATTTCCTTTCCCATATTCGAGCAAGACACGGCACACGGCACACCCGATTTAATGATAATCATGGCATGATATTGTCGATATCTATTTTTACCGATGTTGAAGAAGTTTCTAAGAACTTCCGGGAGGTACATAAAACTCATACACAGTCATACATATGCTTTTATTTCCGTTCGTCTTTCTGGATTATTGACGATTCGAAGCCCATTTTACTACTACATAATTGGGCACGACTTTTTGGGATAATCTTCTTCGGTTGTGATTTATTCCTCTTTTTTTTTTTTTTTTTTTGGTCTCTACTTCGATTCATCTCCTGTATTTCCTGTCCTCTTTCTTTGTTACATTGTTCTTATTTTTCTTCCTGTAAGTTGGTTGGTTGGTTGTTTGATATGTTCTCGTGTGTTTTCTTAATACCCCCTTTTTATCCCCCAATTCCTCGGCCAGTTTGGATGGTATTGTTATTATTACTATTGGATTGAACAACGAATCAATGCTGGATCATGTTTCTTTAAGAGATTCTTTCCGAATCGTATTCGTTGTATGCTGTCAGACAGCCAATTATACCTACTACTTGACCAGACTAACCTGTTTCTCGCAACAACATTGGGTGGCAGTCTTGGTCAATATGTTCTGCCACGAGACGAGGAGTCATCGTGAAGAAAGTCGGGACGAAGCGCACCGCGTGGTTGCGGGGACTCTGGGGAAATGTATTAAAATCTGGGGAATGACGAACATGCTCGGACAGGTTTTACTCCATAACATATAGGGAAGCGATTGACCGAGTAGAGTATTATAAAAGCAGGTGAAATCCTAGAAAACAAGACTCGGTTGGTATGCACACAGAAAACCCTGCCATCATGCTCCCCTTCACCCTCTTCCCCATGCTCCTCTTACTATCCTTCATACGACCCACATTCAGCACAAACACAACAGAAAAACCACGCATATTCATCCTATCCGACATCCTCAACGAACCCGATGACTCGCAATCACTAGTCCGCTACCTGCTGTACTCGAATGAGTTCCAGACAGAAGGCATAGTAGCCACGACCTCGACATGGCTTCCGAATGAGACACATCCAGAAGCTATTCGCGAGATCATTCGTGCGTGTGGGAGTGTGGTGGATAATCTGAACCAACATGTACCGGAGGATAAGCAGTATTCTTCTGCTGAGGAGTTGCTTGGTGTTGTTTTTTCGGGGCCTACTGTATGCCTATGCTCCCATATCTGGTAATATCCAGACGTTAACATGAACAGGTCTACGGCAAACAAGCCTTACAAAACAATACAACCCCCAGCCCCGGCACAATCCACCTAATCAAGTCCCTCAAATCCTCAACCGCAATTCTCCACCTCCCCATCTGGGCCGGCACAAACACCCTCGCCCAAGCCCTCCAGCACATCACTCGCACCCACTCCCCAACCGAAGCGAAGGCACTCCGCTCCCGTCTCCGCATATACACCATCTCCGACCAAGATGACACAGGGCCCTGGCTGAGAGCGACATACCCGGATTTGTTCTACATTGCTTCAAGACATGCGTGGAAAGCGTATTCCCTTGCGACGTGGACGGGGATGTCGACGACGGGTCTTTCACCGGCGGCTAATGATAGTATTGTGCAGAATGAGTGGTTGGGGGGGTTTATCCAGAAGGGGGAGTTGGGAGGTGTGTATCCTGATATTGAGTATACGATGGAGGGAGATTCACCGAGTCTGTTGTATTTCATCCCGAATGGACTGGGGCATGTTGAGAGACCAGAATGGGGGAGTTGGGGTGGCCGATATACACGCCTTTCAGATGATTCTCATGAGACGCAGTTCGGTGATACCATTGATACGGTGTACTACACCTCTGGGAACAAGACAGAGACCGAGAAGTCAAACCATGCAACTATCTTCCGCTGGCGCAGTGCGTTTCAGATGGACTTTGCGGCGAGGATGCAATGGACGCTTTCTCCGGATTATACGTCCGCGCGCCATCCGCCTGTTATTCGTGTGAATGGGCATGAGGGTTTGGAGCCATTGATCATCCATGCGCGATTGAACCAATCCTTCATCTTCGACGCAAGTGAAACTATCGACACAGACCAGCATGATGATCTACAGTTCGAATGGTACCAATACCAAGAACCCTCCTACCTACCAAACCCCGGCCCACAAAGCGACGAGAAACTAAACATCCAACCACTTTCGGATGGACAATTGGTCAAGCTGAACTCGCAGGGATTCACGGACGCCGTTCGCGCAAAGAAAGTTAGGGTTACACTTCCGGCGATGCAGGATGCAGAGATGGTAGATGGGTATCATTTGATATTGCAGGTTAGCACTGGGGGTGAGGTTCCGTTTACGAGGTATAAGAGGGTTGTTTTGGTGGTTTAGTATAGCCGTACTCCTAGATAGTCTAGTATATATATATTATATCTCTCTGTAGATAGGATACATATCAACCTCCTTTGTACATAGTACACGTTCACAAACGTACACTCATGATTGGTCCATTCCATATCTAGAGCAGTGCAGACTAGGCCAAGAAGGGTTAGCGTAACTGCATAACCACCCATTTATGCACACTATACATCCTAATGCAACACAATGACATCATCCATCACGGCTCTATCCGTATCTCCCCGCCCAGCTCAGCCCCATACAAAGTACAGTACAAATATCCTTATCTACAGGCCAAGTACCTGTGATTCAACATAACTACACCAGACATTGTTCAAGAAATACAGTGCACAATGACCACCCTCGACGAACTCTCCCAACACCGCAACTGGTTCCGCGGGAGCCCAGACTTCCCCTTCACCCCGCTCGTGGAAGCGTACATGGCCGATGAAATCGATCTGCCGACAGCCGTATCCAAAATCGTGCAGCCGGTGAACGAGGCATATTCGTCTGGCGACGTTAGTACGTTCCCTCCTGGTTATGAATTGCTATCTCCCCAGTGTTAGAACTGGAATGCTAATAATGAGATAGGAGAAACCGAAGTCCTCCTCTGGGACCTCTGGTACACCATCCTCTGGACCGCAAAGAAAACCCCCCGCGTCGATCCCGCCGACCAAAAACCCCCAGCGGCAGTCCTAGACCCCTCCACCCCCTCTAAAGGCCACACAAAACTCCTCTCCCTCCTCGAAACTATAAAGACACAACCAGACCCCCCGTTTCCGTCAAACATCGACCAGAAAACCAAAGATAACTGGATCTACGAAGATGGCGAGCTCTGGTCTGTACTTAGTATATTCGGGCCCGCGACGAGGGAGGTACTGAATGATTCGCCCGGTGCGGGGAGCGGGTACAAGGATCTTGAGATTGCAGGGTGGGAGAATCTGAATGCGTTTTTGGCGCATGTGACGAGGCGGGATATTGCCGATATGGGGCGGGTTGGGATCTTTGAGCTGCGGCATGCACTGGAGCAGAGGCATAAGGATGATACTAAAGGGGATGTTCCTGTGAAGGAGGCGCGGAAGGTGCGGGCGTTTGTCGCGGCGGCGGGGGTGTGGGTGATTATTATGGGGGAGGAGTTGTGGGCGAGGAAGGGGGAGAAGAAGAGTGAGAAGGAGGGGGCTGAGTCTGGGGTACGGGCGAAGGGGGATGTTATCACAAAGGAACGGTGGAAGTTGTGGATTGAGAAATTCGAGTTTTTGAGTTGTAGGGAGGATTTGGATATTGATACCCGGGAGTTGGCGGCGCAGGGGGCTGCTATTTTGATGCGTGTGCATACTTAATTGCTTTGTTTGTTGATAGCTTGATAGCAATGGATTACTGTATATAACTTATGCAATATATACTGGCTTGCTAAGAAAATCGTATCCCCTGGTTAGGATTCCACTGCCCCGGCTGACCTTGTCCCCTTCCTGTTGGCGATCCTCCGAATCGTATCCCCATCTCAGGAGACCATATCCCCGGCGTGGGAACGGGCACCGGTGCGCGTGTCGGTTGTGGTGCTTGCAATGGTTCTCCGGTAGCTGATGGTCGTGGTTGGGGTTGCACTGGTTGCACTTGCACCGGTTGCGGCTGAGGCTGCGGCGGCGATGGCGCTGGAGCTTGCGGTTGCACCACTGGTTTTGGCTGTGGTTGAGGTTGTGTTTTGGGCTGGACGGGAGGCTGAGACTGGGGCTGGCTATACGCGGACGGATGGCTTGCTGGCTGCTGGCGGAAATGCGGTTGAGAGATGTTAAGCGATGCCATTGCCGCGACGCTCGAGATTTCACTATCCAGTCAGTATACATCAATAAATGTCCAAGGGGAAGAACATACGCCTCAATCTGACTAGCCTCCATTCTCCTCTGCTGCACAAAAGACTTGCAATCATCCCGGAACCTCCCAACATGCTTCGCAAGGTCGTTATAAAACTTCCTCCCAACTTCAATGTTGGAGAGAATCTCCTTGTACTTCAGATACCCGTTCTCGAGTTCCTGCAGCGCCTTTTCCCGCGCCTTGGACGAGGCATCACCGTGCTGGGCATTCGTAAATGCGCGGTTGGCCTCGCGAACCTGAGCGGCGACCTGATCCTGGTCGTGCTGTTCTTGTTCGACCATTTGCTTGTCTGAGTCGTAGAGGTGGAGTTTTTCTTCGAAGAGGTCCTCGAATTGGCTTGCTTGGATTGTTTGCATGGGGAATTCGCGCTCCAGACGGGCTGTTTCTCTGACAAGGGAATGGCCTGAAGATTATAAGCATGAGAATTCCATTAGTATCTCAGGCGTGCACTTACTGATATCATCCGAGCGAGCTTTATCTTTCAGCGTCAGGACCCGTCGCTTCCGTCGGTTCTCCAACCGACTAAGCTCACTCAAGCGCCCCCGTAGTCGAATGGTTTCCTGTTCCAACTCCGGCGGAATCGCCGCCCTCCTACTACTAGGCACATAGTGTTCGAGATCACGGTTGGTGCCCGTCAGCACTCGGAAGATCGCCTCAGAATCCTTAATCTTCCTCTCAACAAGGTTGTCGCTGTTCTGCGCAGATGCAAAGTATCCGTTGATATCATTGGAAGTCGAGTAGATTTTTGGCGCTGCCTTTTGAGACGGTTCTCTCGACCACCGGTCTGTTCCGTATTTCATGCGTGAACTCTCGTCTTCGGCCTTTTCTGCTTGCAGAAGTTCGACGGCCTCCTGGAATACTGCTTTGTCGTTGGTTTTGACCTTGGAGGTATCCTCGAGAGACTTTCGTAGCTCGTTCAATCCGCCTTGCTGGCGCATTTCTTCGGCGTGCGAGACCAACGTGGGTGGAAGGCCAAGTGGCTTCTCCAGCGCTTGGAGTGAGCCAGGCAGGTTCAAGGATGATAGCAGACTGTGCTCGTCAGTAAACGTCCTATGCGGTTTTAACAGGGAGGGACATACTCCCTGATCTTGTCCGTCATTGATTCCAGCTCCACGATGACGGTATCATTGATCAACCGATCACGACGATCAGAGTAGATACTGGCTGCGATGTGAACAGCATACGGGACCAGCTTCGAAAACAGTGGTTGACCAAGAGGCCCATTGTCTCCAAGCATAGCAATAGCATCCGTCACCTGCGACGGCGCCTTCGCTGCCACCATACTGGCTCGATCAATGGCCCTGAGCTCCGACTTTGGTGGCACCGGGTTGAGGTAGATCACGTCGTTATCCTTTTCTGCGCGTTTCAGATCCTCCGTCACTCGGTTCTTCAACCCATTTAGATCACCCAGCACAACGCGATTAATCCATCGCGACTCCTTCAACGCCTCATTCACACATGTCAAACTGTCACGAAGACGAGCAACCTCTTCACCGTACTTGCGTTTCTCGAGACAGTCTAGCGACTGCCGGTACTGCGCAGCCGCAGCGAAGTGGTGATGCTTAGCCGTCGTATGGTGAATCCACTCCGGACTGATCGCATTTGACTTCACGGCAAAGTCCCCAGTATCCGCATAGAAATCCGACACTTTAGCCGCAAGCCGTGCAATCGACGCATCTTTCAACCCATCCTTGACAGCCTTCTGCCAGAAACATTCCTGCGCCTGCGCCAACAGCAGTTGTTCCAAACTCTGGATTGTCATATCGTCCATATCTTCTGGCGGTGAGGTGCGAAGGTCGGATAGAATATCGGTTCGCAGGTTTGTTAGGACACCGGCTGACTGACAGAAGTAGTTGCAGGCTTGTTTGAGTCCTTCGGAGGTGGTGCGGTTCACGTTGAATGCTAGTTGCGAGTACAGGGCCGCTAGGTTGAATAGGATATTCGCGAGCTCGAAGCGGAGGTTATTCTGCGAAGCTTGATAATTCCGTCAGTCTGTTTCTTCCCGTGTACTCCAGTGGGGACATACTCGGCCTAGATGCGTTCAACCCAAACGCAGGATACCACGGGAATTCCACCCCAACCTATAAATCACAATCAATATTCGCCCTCTTCATCGCAAGATTCATAGCTTCCATGGTTGTATGAACACTCACGTCTATCGGAAACTTCCCACTCAGCCATTTCAACTGCGCCGCATACGTGACCAACCGACTGATCCCGCTGACATGCGGTTCCTGGACATTGATAGCCTCAGTTCGTAGACGGTCGATGATCAGCAGATCCTCTGCAAACATATCCGGACGCTGGTCATATTTGGAGGAGATATATTGGGTGATTGCATCCGATAGAGAGACGCCGTGGGAGCGCCGAAACGGGAGTTGGAGAATGTTGCTGTGCGATGGGCATTGGTTAGCGGGACAGGATTAAGAAACCGGTATCTCGTAAGAGGAGAAGTATAGACATACGCTGCCATTATAAAAGCCAGGCAAAAGGCGAGCCAGGAGAAGAACCAAAGTCCGCGTTGGGAGTCTTAATTTTCTGGTTTGTTGACAGCGAAGGAAAAGCCAAACCCCACCGGGCAACGGATGACGTCCTGATGCCTGATGGATCGGGCACCAACTGCTCCTGATCTATGAAACCATACACTAATTTAGACCTATGTTGTATATCCTGAAGCAGTGGCTCATGCTATTGCACATATATGTACGTGGGATCATAATCAATCATCAGACAGAAAAAAGCAAACAAACATAAATACCTGATGACAATATTCCCCCGAATCCAGATTTGCAAACAAAAAAAAAAATAAAAAATAAATAAAAAATAAAAAAATAATAATAATAATAATAATAATAATACAAAATCACCATTTATGCAATGACGCGCTATACCTCTAGCTGGTTGATACGCGCCTTGATATATTCGAAGAGACTCAACAAGATCATGTTGTTAATGCCTGTCCGGAACAGGATGATAGATATGCCTTTGTACATGCTCGATTTGGAGACGGCTGCCGAGGCCTCTCCGACTTGCTTGGTCTTTCCAAGCAGAACGCTCTGCGCACGTGTTTTGCGGGTATCGAGGGGATAGGTCTAAAGACGCGTGGTAAGCAAATTGTATGTCCAAGCAGACATGTAGTACTTACACAGAACCAGGGCACGGTACTGCAAACGGCCCCCGCAACCATAGTACCGCCAAACGGAGAAGTGTCAGGGCCTAGTTTTTTAACCGTGATTTGTTTGACAGTCTCGTAGACTCCAAAGTATAGGGCGGACCCAACGCTATCACGCAGAGCATGCAGATGGAACCCGGTGTAAAGGCCACGGAACCCATAGCGCTGGATGATTTGTTTGACCGCTTCAATGGTATTGAGCCGCGGCCTATTACGCAAATCAGGGTCTCTGACCGCATCAGGGGCCGCCATAGAGCGGTTAGATACCAAAACGGAGGTTTGAACCACATTCTTGGTGAGTTCAAATGGACCTTATACAAAGTGGGTCAGACTTCGATCAAATTAAAAATCATTTCAAGAAGACTTACAGGCCAGAGGGGAGGTAATAGCACCGGCGCAGAATCCAGAAAGGGTGAACGTTAAGATACTCGACGCGGTAGGGCCACTACCCGGCTTATTGTAGTGTGACAAGGGATTTTCGCCTGTAATTCTTTCAAAGAAGCCGGAAATACTATGCTTTGCGTTGGAGTACGTGGAGAAGTTAATCACACGAACCACCGTGACACTTGCCAAAGGTGGCAGAGCTCCTAAAATAAAGGCCACGAGTTAAATCTGAGCTCGAATGGAAGATTGGGGATTAACGTCAACTAACCAGCAACATAGCCACGCGGGCCCTCTGTCCGCCATAAATAGCGAATACATTGGAAGATATTCGGAAAATTATGTCTTGTACAAGTCAGTGGTTGTCTGCAATATTCTGAGGCCATTGACATCGCTCACGTTTGCATACGTGTCTTGACGTTCTCCAGAGGAGTCTGCAAAGAGACAGTATTAGTACAGATGACTCGTAGACAGCCTTCTCGTTCAATGCCCGATGCGCCGGCCACCTACCACAGCAAGAGTCGCGCAGATGGTCGAAGTCCCCGAGGCCACCTGCGTCTTATACCGCTTGAGAAGTTTGTTGCGAGTCGATTCATCCATTGTCCAGACAGGATTTATAGTAGAGGAATTGGAGAGTGAAGAGGCGAAAGGTGCATGTTCAGATGGTCTGTCAATAGTCATTCCCGGAAGTAGCCCATTGAGGGCAGACCAAGACTAGTTTGTATCTCCTCTTCTTCGTCTCTTTTGAGACTATTGACTGCCTGTGCAGTGTTCGATGTCGGGGCCACTGTGGCCTGGTGAAAGCAGGCTGGGGAACCCTATGGAACGCAAAGCGGTCTCTCAACTTGCGAGCAGACCGTTCGGCGTCCCACAATTGTCCATTAACGTGGGCTTGAACACCGTTTTTGTAGCCTGCAGCTTCTCGACAGACGAGGAATGTCGTTTTGATCGTGGTAATGTGTATAATTGAGACGACAAGAGGTTGAGAGCGGGTGAACACACAGCCGATGCAATTGCCGACTAAGGTGTAGCGAATTTCCCGTGTCTATATTCCGAGTTGGTTGAAATCCAACAGCAGGACGTCCAGAGGGTCTTGGAGGGGAACGAGAGACGTGTGATTCAGTGAACACCCTATAAGAATACCGACGCCACCGGCCATCAGTTAGCTAGCCATACATTTTTTGACGTTTCTTCATTTGTCCTCTATTTTTTTTTTTTTTTTTTTTTTTTTTCCGTATGACCGCGCCAAGGACGAGCAACAAGCAGACCACATACCTCTAGACTGACCCAGAATCTGCTCCCTAAAGGTGAAGAGCAATACCAATTGCCAGTGAAAATCACAGCAAGACACAATAGCGCCGAACACCGCGGGATGGCTGTTCAACCGAAAATGTTCCTCCAGTGATTCTTCGAGAGAAAAGCATGTGGGCCAAGGCGGTGGGGTGGCCCAGAATACCCCTCTAAATCGGGTTAGGGGCACAGCGGAGTGACGTCTTCGTGAGTCGAGCTAGACTTCTATATACAAGGGTAAGAAGATAAGAAGAAAATTGTTCGCGGACTATAGAGATGACTGTCTATTGCGTTGTTTGAACACTATGATCCGCGTCTGTTCTCCAAAGGCTAAAAGCGAGCAACTGTCCAGGACCTATGGGTGAGGAGGATCTATGGAGTATGGAACTGAATTGAACAGGATCCACGGTGATTGCTTGTTGCGTGTAATGTGTGGTGATCCTGGGTTTGTCGGGAAGCATTTGATGCTGTCCCAAGTCTGCTTCTATCCGTTCCTATGGCTCTGTCTTACCCGGGTAAGCACTCTCATGGGCTGGGAGGCTGCTGGAACAGACGCCTGAATCTGAGATAGGCATGCAGTGGCACTTGCGAAGCTTTTGTGATGACGAATTGATGTGTCTACGGATGGAGTGGTCTTGGTCTATTCCATATTACATGCGAAGGAGACGGTTTGAAATATGAGGATCCGGAAGTCTGCATCAGTGAAGGATAGCTACATCGACAGCGAAGGCTCACGGGGTAAAGCCTTAACCACTGACTGCATATACTTGGCGATTGGATAAGCTTCAGGGCCATCGTTGTCTTTGCTATCCAAAAAATATCCTACCAGGGAATGTCCTCTGAGCCAACGCAGCGTCCCAATGGAAGCCGAATATCGCATATTGACGGGGCATTGATTACATCCAATGACCTCAGAGGCAGACGACTTACAAGTATACGCATACCAGGGATACTCCGGGGTATAAGTGAAGTCCATCCAAGGATATCATCTGTTATGTCTTTCCAGTCTATGATAGAGATATGCTCGGGAATATGTTGTTGTGTTACCAGGTTAAACTTGACATTAGATAGTTATGTATTGGGGTAACTAGTTAGTATTTTCTGGATGACTACAAAGTAGTACTATTGATTGTCGCCAGGAATAAAGAAGCAACAGAATCAGAAGGCGTCGTACGGAGAACATATGTTTAATAGCCAATATCCTCGGGACCTCGGTTTTTCGGTCGCGGCCACGATGTCCCCGCAATCGGCTCCCCGTCTATTCTTCTCCGCAATATATCCCGCATTGAGCTGGAATAAAGTCGATTTAGGATCCTGATTGTGGATTTCTGTTGGTTGTTTCTCGTTTGAAGTATTGATTTTTTTTTTTTTTTTTTTTTTTAAAAAAAAAAAAAAAAAAAATACCAGATACCATTCCATACTCCGCATCGACACTTATCCATCCCTTATCCGATTCAATAAACAAGACATACCTACACCATGGGCAGAAAGGAAGCAGGGCCGGCCTACGTTCTAGGCGTTGGCATGACCAAGTTCATCAAGCCCCGTGGCAAGGTCGACTACCATGAGCTGGGCTTCGAAGCCGGTGTCAAGGCCATGCTGGACGCCCATATCAACTACGACGATGTCGACCAGGGCGTCGCTTGCTATGTCTACGGCGACAGTACCTGCGGCCAACGGGTCTTCTATCAGTTCGGATTGACCTCAATCCCCATCTACAATGTCAACAACAATTGCTCGACGGGATCCACCGGTTTGGCTATGGGTCGCACCCTGGTCTCCCATGGCGCCGCGGATTGTGTGCTTGTTGTTGGATTCGAGAAAATGAACCCGGGAAGTCTCCAGTCAATGTACCAGGACCGGGCGAACCCGACAGGTCTGCTTGGTAGAATGATGGCAGAGACGAGAGGGATCAGCAACGCTCCCGGTGCGGCTCAGATGTTTGGTAATGCGGGTCGTGAATATATGGAGAAGTATGTTCATTCCCTCATGGATTACGATTGAATACTAACAGATATGCGAAGATACGGAGCCAAGTTGGAAGACTTTGCAGAAATCGCCCGGGTGAACCATGAACACTCCAAGCGCAACCCCTACTCGCAATTCCAGACGGAGTACAGCCTTGAGCAAGTCGTCAAGTCTCCCATGATCCACGAACCCCTGACCAAGTTGCAATGCTGCCCGACCTCGGACGGAGGTGCTGCTGCTGTCGTCGTTTCTCAGGCTTTCCTTGACGCTCGTCCACATCTCAAGGACCAGGCAGTCTTGATCGCTGGCCAGCAGCTGGCAACCGACACTCCCTCGCTCTACAATCGCAGCTCAATTGACCTGATGGGTTTCAGTATGGCCCGCAACGCCTGCCGAGCGGCTATCGCAGAGGCTGGTGTCAATGTGAAGGACATCAAGGTGTGCGAACTGCACGACTGCTTCTCCGCCAACGAGATGATCACCATTGATGCTCTCGAGTTATGCGAGCCCGGCAAGGCGCACGAGATGGTCAGCAAGGGTGACATCACCTACAACGGCAAGATGGTCATCAACCCATCGGGCGGGCTCATCTCCAAGGGCCACCCGCTCGGTGCGACCGGTCTGGCGCAGTGTGCAGAATTGGTCTGGCACCTGCGTGGCTGGGCCAACAACCGGTTGATCTCTGGCACGGACGCGGCTTTGCAGCACAACCTGGGATTGGGTGGTGCCGTGGTTGTGACGGTCTACAAGCGCGCTGACGGCAAGATTGCCGCCCCTGTATCGAGCACTGAAATCGGTAAGATTAATGGATTAGGATACAACCCGGCTGTTGAGGCCAAAGGCTTCACTGCTGAACAGGCCAAGTCGGTTCTGAGCAAGAAGCACGGCGACCAGTGGGCCTTGGCCGATACTCAGGACAAAGTTCTCGCTCGTTTTTAAGCGTTTAGTTATATCCATATTTGACGATGCTTTGGCGTCCCCTTAAAGTAGTCTGCAATTAGTTAATACTACACTCATTCATGAATTCACAGACAACCACTCCCCCGTACTAACACTACCCGATTGGGAACGGCTCGGCCTCATAATATCCCGGAGCCCCACCGCATTCCACCGCCATAAATTTTTTTGCATCGCATTTTTCTCCCTCTTTTCCTTTTCTTCTTCTCTCTCATACATATCCCAGGTCTCCAACATACCCTTGTTGATGGTGTAAACGCACCACTCCGTCCACAAATTATAGTCCGAGACCGAGAAAGAAGCTATGCTTAATTACAATCCCGTCACCAGACTGGATTGGTGCACAGGTTCGCTTTGAGCATACATCTTTTGCACGCAGAATCCGAGATATCTATCTGTATTTGAATGATGGAATGGATCGATGGATCATTGAATGAGTCCCTGGAGATCTTGTCCAGGAAGAAAATGAGCTTCCGTGGCTTGACTCCGCGTACTCGTCAATTGCTCGCCTTGTTTTCTCGACTCACTAACCCACAGGTAAACAGTATCATAGTACAGGCACTTTCGAAGTCTTGTCTGTCATATCCCCATGATATTCGAGGTCAAATTTGTGCCCAAAATAAGTTCCAACAAGGACCAATGTCCTTCGTTAAATCTCCCTTGTGTTGCGTCCGCTTCTCTTGTATGGAACGAAACGTGTCAATGAAGGGAGAGACATTCCAGTTCGTAGAGCTGTATTCTGTGGAATTTACAACGCTTAACGTTGCATAGACATACGCATTGCTTGACAAATGAGCCAGTACTGTTTTTGTATGCGTACCTCTACCCTTGCTGTCGGCCGTCGATCAAGGGCGGGAATGTGTGCACGATGCTACTGTGCCTGTATCAAGCTTGGGCCAGAGACTAGACTTGCTGTCGAGTCCGAGACAAGCTTTTCAAACTGCAAAGGGAGACCATCCGATTGGATTCCCTTGCACGAGTCGTGAATCGTGATAAAAGCACGTACCTCATTCCCATGAAGGCAAACATGCATACCTACTCTGAGGATCCCCTTGTCTATGCATACACACGCAAGCCAAATGAGAATAACATCCCTTTGCTCGACAATATAAAAATATGGAAATGATACTTCATCGCACGTAGTCCATTGCTCTCTCGTTCTTTGCGCTGTCTCAGTCTATCATTCATTAAAGCTCATCCAAACCACTCCTTATCCATTTGGCTATACGCCTGTCCACTCTTTGAGTATACTTAACATTCGCTTCTAAACAAGACCGAAAACAATCCAAAATGGCCCGTCTCAGCCTCTCCATGTTGGCCCTGTGCCTCTTCCTGGCCGTCTTCGCCACTGCCCTCCCTACTGCCCAGAACAACCGTCCTGATCCCAACGCCTGGGCCTTCCACGTACGTCTACACCCCCCTCTCACACCTTATACACCTCAACTAACAAACACTAGATGGCCGAAGAAATGGCCGACTCCGCGGCGCCCACGCCCTCGAACGCTCGCGTGCATGCTCCTGCTTCTTCCTCGGCCACCCCTAGCAAGGCGTCGGCATCGGCGTCGGCCACTCCCTCTTCCTCTGCTACCCCTGCTCCCCCGCAGGAGACTATTAGTGGTGGAAAGAGCAAGAGCGCTTTTGATTCCATTCCGCTCCTTGGTCCTCTGCTTGGGTCTCTCTTGGGTTCTTAAATGGGTGAGCTGAACGCCGTGTGATGTGAGTGGAGGGGATGGTCCTTGGGTATGTGTTGTGGGTGAGGGTTCATGGATGGATAGATAGTTGAAGCTGGGAATGCATTGCAATATAAGTAATTAATATTAGTGGGATTTCCTGCAGTAGCTGCATACAGTATAGTTGAAGCCGAACGCTCAAATCAAGGCTACCTGTATAAATTAAAAAAAAAAAAAAAAAAAAAAAAAGAGTATTTGTCAACCCATGTAAGTCCGATATCGTATGCTTTCGATGCTTCTTCAGCAATCTGCCACCCCGCTTGGTTCTCAATGGGCGGGTGCATATCCGTCTGGCGGCCCTTTAAACTCTGACGGTATATCGATGTAGCCGAATTTATGAAATGCGTAGCCCGGTGTGGAGTTCCTCGTCACACTCCATGCGACTTTGAGCAAGCCTCTTGAGGATTAGGTCGTTCATTCCATAGAGCTAGTGACATCAAATCACGAGTTTGCGTTCCTGCTCGCGTTCGCTTTTTGCTGTCCTTCGTAGAGTCCGGTGTAGTACCCGGCATAATACCAGGACATCATCAGATTCTTAAGCCCTTCATCTTGAACTGGCATATGTTAGCACATCAGTTATATCTCCATGCAGAAAGGATCCTTACCTGATGATAGCACTGGATGAGGCATCGGGGATGCGGCAGCAGGACCTGTCCCAGCTCCAGCCTCAGCAATAGGGTTTGCTTCAGGAGGTTGATACGATTCTGTAGTTTCCTGTTCAAAGTCAGCATAACCCTTCAGAAATATATGCAACAAGAAAAAGACGTCCATACCTCAGATACATCTTGTCCAGCCTCAGGAACAACCTCCGGAGCCTCAACATCATCAGTCTCCATCTGCTGTTCCTGCTGTTCTTCTTCAGCCGGACCAATTCCCCCCCCAGATTCCTCCACCGCAGCCTGCCTCAACACATCCTCAACATTCTCCCCCTTAGCATGGATGCTATGATAGAGCTGTTCTCTCGTCAGATAAAGATCACGTGCTCGATATCGCGGATCAAAAGTTACTCACCTTGTACTCCTCGACGGCTTCGTCCCAGGTCCGGACGAGCGCAGAATCATCCCATATTTCCTCTTGCGTTAGCGGTTTCGTCGCATTTTTCTTTTTCCCCATGGCTCTGAATTTGTCGTTGTTATTGAAATCTATGGAGTATCTTTGGTAGAGCGGAGGCGGAGCTAAGACAGGAGCTCACCGCTTAGCGCTGTTTCGTCGGGGCAGAAAAGAAAAAAAAAGGGCAAAAAAAGAAGAAAAAAAAAAGTCCGCATCTGCTACTTTCCACGAACGAACCAGCTTGCAATTTACGCTGAATACGTAAAAAGCAAGAAAAATGGCACCGGACAAGAAAGTCACCAAGAGAAAGGGTAAAATAATCCCCATTCCCTTTGTCCCGGTGAAAAATCTAATGCTGACCTGAACAGCTGCGGCCGCCGGCGCCAGCGACTCTCCCGCGAAAAAGACCAAGAAAGTCGAGCCTCAACCCAGCGAAGCACCCAAAGCTGCCCCCAAGTCCGCTCTGAAGAACAAGAAGAATGCTCCCGCGGCCAAGGAGACCAAGTCTGATGCTGCGCCTAAGACCAATGGCGAGAAGGAGCAGCAGCAGCCGAAGAGACAGATCAAGCCTCGCAAGCGCGCCGCTGATTTCCTGAGTAGCGATGAGGAGGATGAGCCTGAGGTGAAGGAAGCTGAGCCGGAGAAGAAGAAGCCTACCAACAAGAAGACTAAGAAGGAGGAGAAAGAGGATGCTCCTGCTAAGAAGGAAGCTCCCAAGGCTGAGAAGGCTAGCACAAAATCCAAGGCTAAGAAACAGCCTACTCCTGAGGAATCTGAGGAGGAAGAGGCCAATGCTCCTGCTTCTGAGGGTAGTGATGATGAGGGCGAGGATGACCAGACGACTGCTCTTATCCGTGGTTTCGAGAGTAGCGGCGACGAAGACGCATCTGATGATGAAGGATTCGATCCCAAACAGCCCGTCCCTAACATCCCCGACTCGAAGAAGGCGAAGCGCAAGATCTTGAAGAAGCAGAAGAAGGCTGCCGAGGAAGGTGAAAACCAGGCTCCCGGTACCGTTTATATTGGGTGAGTTGCTTTCAATTGAGCCTATTATCGTCCATCATCTAACATATTTTTCTACAGACGCATTCCCCACGGTTTCTACGAGTACCAGATGCGCGCCTACTTCTCGCAATTCGGCGAGATCACCCGTCTGCGTCTCTCCCGCAACCGTATCACCGGTCGCTCTAAGCACTACGCTTTCGTTGAATTCGCCTCGTCCGCCGTCGCCAGAATCGCCGCAGAGACCATGGATAACTACCTAATGTTCGGCCACATCCTGAAGTGCAAATACATCCCCTCCGAACAGCTGCACCCCGACATCTGGAAGGGCGCCAACCGCCGCTTCAAGAGGACCCCGTGGAACAAGATCGAGAAGAAGCGTTTGGACAAGGGCAAGACTCGTGAGCAGTGGACGGACCGCATCGAGAAGGAGCAGAATAAACGTCTCGCCAAGGCTGAGAAACTCAAGGCTGTCGGATACGAGGTCGAGCTCCCTGAGCTGATGGATGTGGACGAGGTTCCGGTTCAGGAGGAGCCCAAGGCGATTGAGGACTCGAAGCCTGCTGAGGAGCCCGTGAAAGCCATTGAGGAACCTGTGAAGGCCATTGAGGAACCCAAGGAGACCGAGTCCAAGAAGGAGAATGATACCCAGAAGAAGTCCAAGAAGGAGGATCCCAAGAAGGCTGAGGAAGTGAAGGAGTCGAAGAAGGCCGAACCTGCTGCCGCTAAGACCGGAGCGAAGGCGAAGAAGGCCGACAAGAAGAAGACCAAGGCCAAGGCGTAAAATTCTGCTGTATATTCTGTAATTATGGCATAGGGTATCAAAAGGAGCAATTGTATTCATCTTAATGCTTAGACTGGTAGTCCTGTACCTCTGTGCTCTGATATTGCTCCTACAAGCATTGGGTAATATGATTGGCCGTTTCCTAAACAGATCACGTGGCTAAAAATCCCAAAAAAGCTAGCGTGCTCCACCCGACCTTAGCCGAATAAAAAAGGCCCGAAACTTTTTTCTCTTCTCTTTTCCTTCCTCTTTCCTCCTCAACTCCTCGCTCAAAGAATCGCATTCAAAGCTTACACACAAGATATCTCTCGATATCTTTTTCCTTTTCGGAAAACCAGCTTTGGGAGAAAGTCCCCGGACACCCTGACCATTTCTTCGGAGATGGACCAGGCAATGCGGAAACGCGCCGCCATAGAAGCAATTCGATAGCGGCTTATACGCCCTATTCCCTCCCAATGCCTCAGTCTATGCCCGACACCGTCAGGTGGTAACAATGGTGGTATAGCTGGGTATTGGAGAGGGGTTTATTGGGTTGCCTTTCGTCGTGGCTGGATAGTTATGCGATTGCTCTTCTCATTCTCTGGGGGAGTAACTCAATGGGGCTCATTCTTGAGGCGAGGAGTTCACCTTTCTTTTTTCTTTTCGAGTCTGTAGCTTATGGCAAAGCGGTGGCTGGTTGGGACGTCCTCTGGATGATTTCCGTCGGTCACAGAAGCCCTGTCGAAGGGGTCGGACTCTCTTTTCTTCAGTGCTTGCTTTTTCTTACGTTCGCGTGATGATATACCAATCATAGAGTCAAGCCCTGAGACTCCTGCTACGGCACGGGGTTGTTGATTATAAACGATTGTTTTCATATCTGATGAACATCAAAGATGAGTCTGTTATTATTCAAAATAAATAGCCCAATATAATAAAACACCTATACAAAAACTTAGATCCTTTTTCATATAGCGTAACGCGTAACCAGCGTCAAATCATTGCGTCTTCGCCTCCACAGGCACAGCACGTCTCTGCTGTATCCGGCTCCCGACCCACAGCAGAACAGTCGAGATAATCTCAGCCAGCACCCTCACAGCAACCCCACACACAGAGCTCCAAACCTGCACACTAACCGATCCCATAGGAGCCTTGGGGAACGACAAACCCCATTCAACGTAATACGGGAACCAACCGGGCGGGAGAACGAAGACGGGCGTAGAATTGTACCGGAACTGGAGGAAGAGCTTGAGGCCACTCGTGCTGATCCAGCGGGCGATTTTGATGGCCCAGTCGAAGGAGGATTTCTGCGAGCTAAGTGCTTTGTCTGTGGTCGTTAGCTTCTGTTCTCTGTTTTCCCTCTCTTCTTCGCTTGTATTGCAGGAAAAACGTACTCGCAGACTCATACTCCTCGTAGGTCTTATCATGTCGACGGCGCAGCTTGGCCCATTTCGAAAACTCATCCTGGGAGCTGGTGTTGTTCATGTCTCGTTTCAACTCAAGGGCTTCGCGTTTTAGCCGGGCTGCCTCGCGACCTTGTCCCGATGTCGAGGTTGGTAGCTTCAAATAGAGAATCCATAGCTGTTTTCATGACAAGGTGTTAGCCATGCTGTTCGTCCGGAGGTTGGTCTGGGGAGAGTGCGGAGACATACCAGGTTGTCAATTGTCGTCGCGCCAACAGTGTTAATCAGATGGATCGCGACATGGATCAGGAAGAAAGTCAGGACGAGGGATAGCATGATGGCTGCGATGGTCGTGGTTTCGCGGCCGTGACGGGCGTCGATTGCGAATGAAGCAGGTTCCGTCCGGAGTAAGGCAGTATATTAAAAACGAAGGAATAACAGGAGCAAGAGAATGAAATATCACCGACGAGATAAATCGACGAACTCGCCTGCGTGGAAAAACAGAGCAGAAAGATAGATAGATAGCTGCCTGTAAATTAATGACGTTGCAAAACTTGTGTTTGTCCTCCGCTCGGGAAGATCGAACCTCCGAGAAGTCCTCCACCAAAACCTACAGTCAATATGTCTCTACCACTCTCAATTCCCGAGCAAGCTTATGCAGAACTTGCTAAGATCTTCACAACAAGGCATGAGCACAATCAAACCCTTGAGATCGAAATCCTTCCTCCGGGCTTCGGTACCCTGCTTCACGATGGATGCTCCGTAGGCATCACCAAGAAAGTCCTGGTGGGGGCTTTTGTGGCTGCCAGGCGGGTTTTCTTTGAGAAACAAAGCTCTACAAAAACAGAGGAGTTATATGAGGATGAGGATGTTTTGCGGGCTTCAGAAATCATCATACTCTTCGCCGCGGAGCACGCCACGGCTTGTAACTGGCGAAAACGACGGCTGGTTAAGATGCTCGAGGCACGGAATGATGACACCCTGGAGACACTGGATACAGAACTCACATTGACGGCTTCATATCTTTGCTCTCCGCTACATCGACATACCAAGTCTCCGACTTTATGGCAGCATCGGTTATGGGTACTGCGCCGGACACTCGGTATCCGGGAACTGGGAGAAACACCAAAAGCAACCCAATCGCTACTACAATCCGAATTATCCATCGTCCTACGCTCCGGAGAACTGCATCCCCGCAATTACTACGCCTTTAGCTACATGCGCCAATTGCACACCCTTCTTTCGAAAACGGGACCCGAAGCGGAGGATATAACGATAGCACTCCTCGAACGAACCATGTCTTGGTGCCAGGCAAATACACGGGATATATCGGGGTGGATGTTTGCGCTGTATCTCCTCGAGGCTATACCCGATCGTTGGGACGTGCAGGCGCGTGTCGTGGATACGGTGGTTCGGTTTGCGCTGGATATCGGGTGGACCGGTGAGAGTCTCTGGACGTTTGTTGATTTGGCGATAAGGAAGATGGGAGTCGTAGATGCGGTTCGGGGTCTATTGGAGACTTCTGCGGGAGAACATGACGGTACAGCTCTGCCTGGAAAGTCATGGAAGACATGGTTGGGCATGGCAGAGACATACTGGGCCGCTGCTACCTAGTTCATCTGCATTTGCATTCCTCACCTTCGAGATACCCTCTACAGCTCTACTGTTTAAATATAAGTCTATTTCAGTATCAACAGGGGTATAGCCGTATGCCGTATCTTCGTGGAGAAGTCCTGTACCCAGGATTAAGGATACGAAAGAACGCAGAAAACGCCAGCTAATTTGCGTATGCAAACGTTGAAACGCCTCGCTAGTAAGAATGACTGGGTGAACAAAAATGGACATGAACAAGATCCCCCGATCCATGATATCCCGGCCGCGTTTTGTACATGATCCCAAGTCTTTCCTCGTATGCAATTGTCCCAGACTTCACCCGACGCAGTATTAACAAAGCTCGACCAATGTTTCCACAGGGTGCAACTGATAAGGTCATTGAATGAGTGGCACATATAGAGCGAAAAGACAAAGACAGTCAACGAAGCAATCAGGTATCCGATCGGCGCGTTCCAGATATCCGGGTCGAAAGGATGTCACACAGGTAGGGTATTCGGAGTTTCTTATTTCTGACCAGCAGCCTTGCGCTCGTCGGCTAATCAGTGAAACAAAGACGTTAGCCAATGCCTCGTGGTGACAGTGATGTAGCAGGGGTACAAACCGAGTCTTTGCTTTTCGCGCATTTTCGCAGCCACGTCCTCTTTTGTGCGTTGCTGTTCGGATCCAGTCATGGTGTTCTTGCCTTTCTATAAGAGCAGAGAAACAATTGTCAGTCGCCTTGAAGAAATTTTTGCAGGGGCGAAAAAGGGACTGAATCGTACCATTCCAGCCATCTTTTTCTGGCTCTTTTTGCGATCGTTTTCTCTCTGGTTTCCTCGGGCCATTTTGTAGTATCTCGATGATCACTGGTCGATAACGAAATGTGTATATAGCACAATGTACAGGGTTCTTTGTCCAACAACAATGAGAGGCGAGCAAGGAAGCAGGGATGCGATGCACAGCGCTTACCAGGGGAATCGGAATTTAACTAGTGCCGATCCGGCTTTTTCTTTCGGGTCTACAAGTCCGTTCCTTCACTTTGTCAATTCAGTACCTGAGGAATCTACAGTACCGTGACCATAGATTTGGGACAGAGAGATCTTGGTAGATGGTGAGGTCAGTATTGGGTCAGGATAAGGTGATGATATCGAAGTGTCTAAAACATATATACAATACGGCTAACAAATACATTTCATCGCATCTCAGCAGCGTCAAGGAGCATCTCTATCGCTTCGTCTGCTCCACACCAGTCACATAGCATCTTAAAGGGCATCAAAGTATCGTCGTGATAAGGTCCCAAGCTCTTTTCTCTCCAGTTAACCACCTTGATCATCAACTGGATTGCTTCCGCATCCCTACTCTGGCGCTTTCGAGTAATAGCGGTGTCATGCATACATTCGATGGTGAACGGATGATCTAACCCAAGTCTGCGAATGCTGTCCCTCGTGACCTCGTCCCCCAATGCATCGGACTGCTCAACAAAGCCTTGCTGGAGGTAAATATCGACAAGCTTTTGCTTTTCGAGCAGTGTTTCATAATGACTCGGTCCCAGCAGCTCGATGTGATCCTTGGTCACATTGCGTGCCAATTCTTCGGCTTTCTTCCATTCTTCCATGCTTTGGTAAATACTCACCAAGTTGCCTTTGGTAATCAGTGTTGCCGGGTGTTTTGGGCCCAGTTGTCTTCCCTGCGCCTCCAAAGTTTGAAGAGTCAATTGCTCTGCTTTTTGCAGTTCATTCTGGTCGGTATAGATGACCGCAAGAGTACTTGCGACATCCAGGGTATCCTCATGGTCTACACCAAGATTCTTTTTCCTCCAGTCCCAAGCGTGATGCATGAACTTCTCCGCCTGCTCAAATTTGTCCATGCGACGGCATATTATCCCCAAATTAGCCATGGTAGTTATTGTATATTTGTGGTCTGCGCCAAGTATCGATTGTCTGGTCTTCAGCACGTCCATCACCATGGTCTCTGCCTCTTCATGCCGTCCTTGTTTACTGTACAGCTTTGCCAGGCACGATTTGATTGTGAGCGTGAGGTCATGCGTTGGCCCCAACGTTCTTTCTCGGACTTCGAGAACATGTTGGTCTAACCTCGCTGCTTCGGACCATCTCGCTTGTTGTTCGTACGTTGCTGCGAGACTCTCGAAACTTTCTAGGGTTTCGGGGTGTTCCATTCCGAATTCTTTAACGTTTTCCTCGACGATCAGTAGATCTAGTTTTTCCGCTTCGTCGTAGTATCCTTGTGTCCACAGGTAGAATGCTATTCCTTCTTGGAGGTATAGTCGTCGTCTCAGTAGTTTGCCGTGTAATTCGGGGATGAATTTGAGGACCGAGAAAGCATGGGTGAAATGAGCCTTACAGATGGCTAAATGCTCAAATTTCGCGTTTGGAAATAGTTCTGCAAGAACGTCCATGGCCTGAATTGCTTGATCCTCGAACTTATCTTCGATAATCAGCCACTTTCGCAGAACTAACTGGACCAACCGATGAAGGGAGAAATTTCCCCGTTCATTTGCAGTGATAAGTGAGAACGCTTTCAGCGTCCCCAGAGCTTTGGTGAAATCCAATGGACGCTTAACTTTTGCTTGTATAAGACTCTTTGGAATGTCGTGTTGATCGATAAAAGCGACTAGAGATAGGATATCTATAGCCTTCGGGTCCTTCTTCTTGATCTGGTTGATCGATATGATCAACGTGGTTGTAACAGCATTCGGGACTTGACTATCCCTGCCTAGGGTCTCGAAGGGCTCCGATAGTAAGTCCATTTGTGTCTCGTCGCTGTCCTTGTAGAGCTCAATGTACTCGCTTATGGTGAGGACATTCTCCTGCATGAATGCAGTAGCTTGCGCAAGTGCCAACGGTAAGTGACCAAGTAAATCTGAGATCTCATATATCTCTTCATCGGTGGGTATATCGTCCAACAGGGCTGACCTGATGAGGCGGCTCGACTCGTCCTCCGTCATAGTATTAACTTCGACGAGCTCCGGGGAGAGATTTCTGGTGAACTTGACTCCCGCAGCCCGATTTCTTGTTGTGATTAGAATCGAACCATGAGGACTTTCAGGCAGGTATTGAAGTATCGACTGATCTGCCCCTGTCTTTTCTCGTGAGAGTTCGGCTTTCGATGCGAAGAGGGAAGCCTCGTCGGCGTTATCAATGATCAACAACCATTCTTTATGTTCCTTTTCAAGCCAATATTTGAACAGGGCCATTTTGTCGCAGTTTTCTTCGTTTCGACCTGGAATATTGCATTCATCGATGATGTTGTGGTATCCTTCTCGGAATCGTTCAATGCTGTTTGCATGGATCCAGAAAACAGATACATGGGGTAGTTCGGTGTGCATTTGATACGCAATCTCGATAGCGACTTGCGATTTACTAGGTATACCATTAGCTGCTAATCTTCTGAGACTCGTGATAGATAGACGTACCCGACACCACCAAGACCGAAAAGAGCCACTCGCGAGTGTGATTCCCCGATTGGGAGTATTCGGTCTTTAAGCTTTTCAATAATAGGCCCGCGGTTGACAAAGACCTCATTGCGCATGTATGGTACCATGACTGTCATTCAACTGTTAGCAGGTCCTTGACATCTTTTCTTGCTTGAACTTACAGAAGCTTGGTTCACGTTCTTCAACCAAGCCATCCATCAAAGTACTGCTCAAACTGTTGAAACTTTCAACTATGGACTGCTCTTCGAAATCCATCCTCGTTTTGACAAGGTCGACCAGAAATGCTGAGACGTGTCGGTAATTCTCGTCGTCTTCGCTCGCGAATCTACAGATTTCCTCGTGGTTGGCGTTCAAGGCTATCTTTTTCTCCCTTGTATCAGGTAGACCAAGGACCGCGGAGCTTTTTTCGACAATCTGTATCTGGGTGAGTGTCCGTAGCAGCTGTATAATGGATAAGTTCACTTACCAGATTGAAACTCTTCAGCGGTAAAGTCTCATAAAAGTTCAGGTACTGGTACTGCTCTTGTATTTGTTGAAAATTGGACGAAAGTTCGGTGGCGTATAGGTCATCCTTCTTCAGTGCATTCATAAACGTATTGTTTGGGGTATTTAAAACGGCTCTTGCAACTTTAGCAAACACATCCCCGATACGCGCCAAAGGGCTTCCTCGATGCGGCGTTCCAAAGAAGACAACGCCAAAGGTGGCTTTGAAGATTGAGGAATATACGTCACCAAGTTTGGCTTGTACGAGGGCCTGTATAGAATATAATCAGTACGCAGTCAAAGAGAAAACAGCTGGCTCAGCCAATCCTTTGTCCGGAACAACAATGCCTACCTCTTTGACAACAATCCCGCCCAGACTATGAGCAATAAACAAAATTGGACGAGTTTCACAGCCCTATTTTACATGTCAGCTCCCGTCTTCCCCATGTATTGCACGAGATAGCAAGCCAATACCTTTCTTTCCAGCCATAACCTGCTGAGTAGATTCTGCGCCTGGTCCCGTATCCCCGCAGCCGAAGATTGGATAGCGACATTGGAGTTATATCCATAAAGGAAAATCCTAGCCTGCGGCAATTTCTTCGGAAGGAAATCTCTCAGCCACAGTTTGCCTCCTGACTCCCAGGTTCGTTCCGCGTGGTTCTCTTTATTTTTCGGGTTGAGGCCGTGAATGGCCACAATGCTGGATTCTAAATCAGCCTGTTGGTGCGACCCGGGGATCCGGATCTCTTACTCGATGTTCGGTTTTTCGCCAGGGACAAGGGTGCGTAGGAATGTTTTGAGTCCATAATTGTCGATCTGGCAAACATGAGTTGGGATTATGGCATCAAATGTCAATTGGAACACTTACCATGGTCATACTAAACCGTTACTATGGGTATACGAGAACAAGGCCTCATGGCCTTGTGCTACCAGGGATAGCGCCATTATTAAGGTCATGCTTCCTCTTTCTCGTACTTCTGCGCAATCGCATCTAATGGTAGAGATGCATTGAGCCACTGCAATACGCCATTCTGGGCGGTTCGAACGCATGGCTGATTGAGCGCTTAAGCAATCCTTCCCCGAGCAGGAGATATGGCAACCAATAGATATGCTGCCCAACTGGAGAATGATATGCATCTGTCTGCACACAATGTTGGGTTAGGCGCTGAGGCTGCAGAGAACGGCCATTGGGCCATTTGGTGCTCTGTGCTCCGTATTCCCTAGCCGAACGGCGCTTTCTGTTACATTTTGTCGGTCGCTAATTATATTTCAAGATTTGCTTTACAAAAAGACATTGCATTCCATTTAGGGCACCCATGTTTAACTATGTCCAAGTTGAAGAGAGAGTACCTTGTAGGTCAGACCACGAGCTGCAGACAATGGCGCACGTTGCTCAGTACCAGACATGCAGGATTCCCAAAGCGACAAAGACCTCGGATTCCGATAGAGCGGCGCCTAGTTTGTCTCTAGTACGATAAAGTAGAAATGAAACATGGCTCGTCGGGGGGAGGAAGAAAGATTAAGGGCCAATCACCTGACATTGCCCGTTTCGGCTGTCGTCGACAACGATGAATATCAACCAGTCTTTCTCTTCTTTGACATCATGTGAAGCATATACGATGTTCGTTATTGTTTCATTTTCTGCATGGAGTAAAATGCATTGCATTTTTTCCTTGGTCTAAGCGCCATGGAATTTTCACTGCGTCTCCATAGCCAGCGGCAAAGGCCATAGGGCCCATAGACGCCGACCCAGGGAACCATCCGGACAAAGAGTTTCATTCAATTTATTCATCAGGGCCTGAAAGAGCCGCCTTGTATGTTCAATAGCCATTGGGACCTGTTTCAGATTCCTATTGTGCATCCCATTATTGTCCCTGTCCGACAATGGGTCGATTCACTCGGCGCCTATCTGCTTTCGCCCAACACAAAGCGGGCGTCAATAATAAAGACTCGGGCTGAATGATTATGACTTGTTTTTTTCTTGATAGCCCCATTGTTGGGGGCCTTTTGTTTTTTTTTTTTTTTTTTTTTTTTTTTCTATCAAATTGGCCCGAGGCGTTCTTTTTATACCAATGACACAGCCTCCCCTCTAATATCAAGCAAGAGCTGACTCGACGCAAGACATTTTGGATTTTTTCCCTCTACATATTTTCATATCCGGATATCGTTTCTTGCATTTATCTCTCCTGTCGAGGTTGATTAGTCCCATTTGCGCTTTATCGATCATGAAGGCTTCATGGAAAGCACGCCTGGCTGGCCCAGGATATGTCATTCTCAATGGCATTCGAGTTATCAACATCATCACTTTTTTGGACATCATTGCTGCCAGCGCGGTGATGCTGGTGAAGATTTCGCTGACGAGCGGCTTTTTCTTCTTCGAGGCCGTCACGCATGCCGTGACAGCTGGTGTGAGCAGTAAGTAGAGCTTGTTCTATGACCTGGAGCACTGCTAACGACGAATAGTATTCCTTCTCATTTCCGAACTCCCCTGGTTACGCAGCTACTTCGATCGGGATTGGCCATTACTCGGACATAATTCTGGATTCATCACCTTGGGGATAGCGATGTTCATGCTTGGTGCCGGAGTGTTGGGCAATCTGAACCGGAAAGATATGGGTCAGGACCATCTTGGTATGACATTTTGGCAGATCGTTCTTTCCGCAGGGATTCTGGCCTTGGTCATGAGCGCGATTAACCTTGTTTCGGTAAGTTCTGTTTATTCTCTCTAGACGAGCAATACTAACTATGTCCGCAGAGCTTCGTTTTCGCAGATGGTGAGAAAGGCGTCACCGCACGCCAAATTCGAATCTATGGAGCGGTTGCAGGCCAGAAAGGAGAGATTCCGCGAACCGGTAGTCACAGAACATTCAGACTCAGCATGAAACGCGAGGATACCTTACCGATATACAGCCCTCAAGCCGGAAGGAAATCGCCAACTGACCGAAACTCAACCCGGTTTCCTTTGAAAATCGAGAAAATTTCGAGCCCCCCTCCGAATGATGCAGCATCGTCGAAATACTCTAGAGATGAGTCCGGCATTGCGCCTCCGGATCTGGCACATCATCCGGCTCTGAAGGGAGGATATATTTGAGTGGTTACGGATTGGGTAGGATAAAATAGGATTGATACCTTGAACTGGTTTGTACGGGCGTTATGATTGACGGCATGTATACCTCTTTTTATTTTCTTTCTTTGGCAGGATGGCAGGACCACATGCCAAGTTTGTTCTTAATGTTCTTAATTGTTTTTGTTATAGACCATAGCGCTTATTATATCTGGGTTGTTTGCTCGTGTTCATTCTTTCTTACATAAAACCACATAGTTATTATGTGGCTGCTATGTAATTGAGAGGACCTAGAGATAAAAAAAAAAAAAATATATATATATATATATATATAATCAACATTCTGTTAGCATTTTAACTGGCTTGCTCCATACTCGTACTCCGCAGGGCACTCCGCTCTTGGCGCGATAAGATCAATTGGTGCCAGCTGGATTCATCTTCTTTCAACGTCCCTGGAAATGCAAAAGGAGATCGCACACAATGACTGAGCTTGGGATATCATGGGGGACGTATGTATTCTTTCTCTTCTACGTGGAAAAGTGTTTTGCTGATGTGAAAACAGTATCAAGTCCCTCCTCATCTTCTTCGCCCCGATCCTCATCCCCCGAGCAATCAACCTCTACCGCGACTTACGAGGCACAATAGCTTCTCGACAGTCTCCTCGTCATCTTCCGGCTTCTGCTAATCGAGCGTTGAACGCCCTATTTTTTGCGATTACCTTCTTCCTACTCCTCAGTCTGCCGTTCAACCCCCGAGCTCCGAGTCCGAACATCTTCACGCAAACTGCCTCGCGCATTACCACCCCGACCGATATTATCTTTACTCGATTGGCTAGATTCCGACCGGAGAATATCCTGACACCCGCGGATGAGGCCCTGAAGGCAAAGTTTACGACTATCGTGGCCAGGAAGATATACCTGCGGTTTGGACCGGAACCGTTGTCGCAGTGTCACTTCTGCTCGTTTGACCATGTCGGAACTTACATCCTCTACTACCTCCCGTTTAATACGCTACTGCCGCATCTGCTCAATATGCTCATCGTGGGACTGGTGACATCCGCCCCGTTCGCCGGTCGCGATGCGGCCGGCTGGCGCAACAAGTTCACCCTGGCCGGACTCGCCCTCGCCGCACTCGATATCTACATCGTCACGACCTACGATCCCATCCAATACGCACCGGCTATCGTCCGGGCCGGAATGGCCGCCCCCTCCGATCTCTATCACCAAATCGGCCTACTGCGCCCTCTGCTACTCACCATCTTCGACAGCGTCTGCGCGGGGCTGATCTACCTCTCCGCCACGAACCGCCTCTTCTTCGAACCCCCCTCGCAGGCGGAGCAAGTCGGACAACTCGTGGACATGTCGCTGCCCACGATCGCGCAGGCCAGTTCGAAGTTACATGCGTTGAGCGTGACGCGGAATGCGGTGGTGCGGGACAAGGCGCTGAAGGACCACGACGATGCGTATTGGCGGGCGGTGGTGTCGATGAACGGAGAGAACGCGGGCGCAGGCGTGGTCGGGAATGGAGATGCGAGTATCTGGGAAGAAGAGGAAGTGGTACGGGCAATGTCACAGGCAATGGCTGGACAGGGAAACGTGGATTTGGCCAAATTGGGGGTCAATGCGAATGAGTATGTGAATGGGGTGACTGTTGCTTTGGATGAGTAGTGAGTACCCCGTAGTAGTTAGTTGGCCTGTGCAGTGGTAATATAATAGACTTGATATATTTGTTCCCGCATAGAGTTATGTCTGTACATAAAGCGTCTTTCGTGCAGTAGTAGCCTTCGGTTAAGTCCAGATCAACCAGTTCGAGAGCCCAACGGAACTCGTGAAGCAGCCATTGGCCTTGAATTTCGGCGGTGAAGTAGTTTGGCTGCGACAGACGGGGGTGTGGGCCACCGCATTCCCCTCAATCTCTGTGCCGTCTCCTTGTTTCGTGCCATTGTTATTATTTTTGTCTGTCTGTTTCGTTTGTGTGAGAATAATTGTATTCTCTACAACTACTCTGTACATTCTTGTTGGGACATAAGCCAGCTCAACCAAGTACCCGCATCGGCGGAACCGCGGGTTGAATGTACCACCGATCCCTCGTCCACAATCCCGTTGTTGTTTCTTCTCTTCCGCTCCCCGAACTATTGTGATTCCTACTCTGCAGCATTCGATTCGTTTCTCCTCCGTGCTATGTCTGTCATGGCAAAAGACGTGTCGCCGTCGCCGTCGCCCTCGGTTGCGGACCTCAATGCCTGCGTCTCGACTTCCACCGGCGGCCACCATCACCATCACCGGCCTGTTGCTAAAGAGACCACCTTTCGGGAATGGATGGTGGCCAACCAGATAGGTATGTTACACTGCTTTTCCTGTATTGGAGTGGGAATAGAAAAGGAGGGAAAAAAAAAAAAAAAAAAAAAGAAATGGGACGGAAAACTGACAGCGTTTTGTCCGCAGGGATTTCACTGACGATCCTTGCCATGCTCCTGGCCTGCCATAACCTCTATCCTTCGCTGAGACCTTATACCACGCCGTTCTTCCAGTTATCGTATTACCAGCCGTCGCAGGGTGTCTACGTGCAGGGATGGGATGATTTATACTTTGTGCTTGGTTCCGCGATTGCGTTCACGGCCATCCGGGCCATTACTATTGAATGGGTGTTTCAACCGCTCGCTCGGAAAACAGGATTGAAGCGCAAGGCCTCGGTGCGGTTCGCGGAGCAGGGGTGGTTGTGGGTGTACTATGGGTTCTTTTGGACTTTTGGGATGGTGAGACTTCTATACAGGTGTTGATTTATGGGTGTGGCTGGTACTGACGGAAATAGTATATCTGGTCGAACTCGGACTACTGGCTCGATTATACCACAATCTGGAGGGAATGGCCTGCGAGGGGTGTATCTGGGACTTTGAAGTGGTATCTGCTCGTGCAGTTGTCGTTTTGGGTGCAGCAGATTCTGGTGATCAATATTGAGGAGAGACGGAAGGACCACTACCAGATGTTGACCCATCACATTATCACCAGCAGTCTGTTGGGCTCTGCGTACATCTACGGCTTCTACAATGTCTCGAATGTGGTGTTGTGTTTGATGGATATCGTGGACCTTTTGTTGCCGGTAAGTTGGGTTTATTTGGATCCCAAGAGTATTGATGCTAACTATTGAGAAGACCGCCAAAATCCTCAAATACCTCAAATACGAAACGAGCTGCAACATCGCCTTCGGAGTCTTCATGATCACATGGCTCATCGCCCGCCACGTCCTCTACCTCCAACTCTGCTGGTCCATCTACAGAGACGTCCCCGCCGAGATGAACTACGGCTGCTACTCCGGCACCACCGCCGAAATGCTCACGACAGACGGATACCCCGACCAATGGCAATACCTCTTCTCCCCGTTCCTGGATATCGACGGACCTATCTGCATGAACCGGACTATCAAGTGGATCTTCCTGTCGTACCTGATGTCGCTGCAAGTGCTTTCTCTGATCTGGTTTGGGATGATCGTCCGTGTTGCCGTTGGGGTGCTGCGCACCGGGAATGCGGAGGACACTCGTTCCGACGAGGAGGATGAGGGAGTTGAGTCTCCTGGGCAAGTCCAGGTTTCCAGCAAGGACAGCTCCGCTGGGACGACCATTGCCGCTGATAGTGCCAGCGCAGACTGGCGACGGGCCAACAGTTCCTCAAATATGCGACCCCGTGGTCGTGGACGTCTTCCGCTGGAGCAAAGTGATCGGAAGGCACTGCTTGGTCGGATTGGATGTGATAAGCCGACCTAATCGCCCTTTTATTTCTCTTAACATCTTATTCGAACTCTCTCATTTTTCTAACGCTTAACGTTTCTTTTCACGTCATGAATATGCTGCTACGTTGATATCATGGATGGATGGATTTCATCAAAAGCACACGCACTTATACCTGAAAACGATCCCAGAGGTCTCATCTGAGGACTGTTTGTTGATTGATTGATCTGATTTGACTCGATTTAATTGCTTTATGCTTGTTTTTACTTGATGGATACCATGGTTTAATGTTTGCGTTTGTCTGATTTATATTACAATGCAGTTTCAAGTACGATATCATTGATTCCAAGCTATAAGCTATACACTGGTGATCAACATCTGCTCAAAGACTGCCTTAAGCCTCTCTAATAATCCAATTACCCCACATCTCATTAAGTTTCTCCAGTTTCTCAGCGAATTCCGCATCCTTACGTGCCCCATCCCCAAATTCAAATCAAGTGCGTAAAAGCACATCCACAATTAGGATTTACTCTTTGCGGTTGAATGTGAGGTACTAGTACTCCGTTGAAAACCCCTGCAGTACGACAAATCTGAATTTAAGGAACTCTTGGCAACTGCAAACCCAGTCAACTGAGTCGGGAAATGTCCCAGGAAACACTGACAACTGTCGACCACAACCAACTTGGGATGTCCTTCATGGACCAGTTGAAACAACTCCGATCCAATAGGGACCAAGACCGTGAGAGAATCCGACAACTCGAAACAGATCGAACCACGGATCGCGAAGAATTGCACAGTCTACGCGAACAAAATCTCAGCACCATCGACTTCTTTATCGTCAGGGCCTCGACCCTTGATGAGTGGGCAGAGGACCGAGAGATTGAACTTGAGATCATGACAAAACAATAACCGAGTACATGATCTATTCCACTGAAGTAACTCGTGCAGAATTGAGACACCATGCTCCTCCATCTTCTCCATCTTCTTGACCCTCAAGGCCTCCAGCTCGTTGACTGTATTGGCCCTTTCTTTGTTGGTGGTTCCCGATATCCAGAAGTTTGACACCGTTCAGAATATCCATAACTGTAACGCATTGCCGATTAAACATCTGGCAGTTATATGCTTGTATTGTCGCCTATTCGCTTGCAAACCCGGCAAATCAAATCACATATCAACTTGATTTGCATCCAGTGTACTCTGGCAAGCTTGTCTGGGACAATCGAAAGCGTCTTGTAAAAAGTCGAATGAAAAATACCCCGTAAAAAACGTTGAGAGCACCCTTCTATTGCATCTCTCGTTCTTGTTTGACCGAGCAAGAAAACAGCCCACGATCCCCCGTGGGCTACTATGTTTCGTTGGCTGTCGACAGCTCTTCTATCTCTTTGGCCATTCGCTCATTCGTCAACTGTGATTCTAGTGACGAGGTAAAGATCATCTTCGACGTTTGAGCATTCAAGCCATTGAGGCTTTTTCAGAAAGAACTTGCAGCATTTGCCTAATAGACAAGCTTGGGTCGTTGCCGATGCTTTTGTCTGTCTGTAGACATAAATGCTCGTTCTCGTAAAGCTTGGCAGACATTCGTCAACAATCTTTCTTGTCCTATTTGAGTTGCTCATAATGGACCTGAAGTAACAAGGTCAGGCTAATCGAGTAGAAGCCCGTCGCCTATTTGGCACAAATCGAGTCTAATATGCACATCAACGAGGGCAGGACGTAGATCCATCATCATCAAAAGACTATCGCCGTAGCCCATGCGCTGATGATCAATGATGATAGGAGTACGGAATAAGAGAAGATGAAGAAGTAAACCTTCCCGCACTCCTATACGTACCGCAGAGTGAATTCAGGGTACAAATATTCACTGCAGCATTCACCACATGAATCATGCCCTTGCAGCCCTATTCAGTCCCAGAATTCAGCCGAGCCAACCTAAAACCCCCCGACTAACCGGACCGGCGCCAACTCGCCAAACTATACCGGTTAATAAGCTTCAGCCCAGCCCGGTTCTGGATTTACCTTTTGCGGTTAAGTGTGAGGAGTTCGTGCCGTTGCCACTCTAGTGCTGTAGTCTGTGGACTATGTATGCATGTACAGAGTATGTTGTGTATAATAGGAGTAGCTAAGGGATTGTTGTGCAGAACTACGGAGTACGGTCTGTGCTCGATGAAGATGGATATTCCAAATTATGGATTGTATGCATGTAGCTAAATAATTTCGTCGTAAATGTACTATGTACAAGCCTTCGTTTCCAAGTCGTTCAAGTTAAATCCCAATATATAGCAAAAGTAATGGTATCAGAGCAAGAAAGTTAAACAGTGAAGGAATGTCGGTCAGAAAAGTAAAAAAAAAAAAAAAAAAAAAAAAAAAAAAACAAGCCCAACAAGAAGTACTTCGACCCCCGCGTGTGGGTTCGTGAGGGTGAGAAGACCATGAGCAAGCGTGTCCAGGAGGCTCTGGATGACTTCAACGAAAAAAAAAAAAAAAAAAAAAAAAAAAAAAAAAAAAAAAAAAAAAGGAATGAGAGGCTGAAAAGCGATCGTCACAAAAATGTATATAACTTTTTCTTTAAAATTCTTTCTCGAGTGGTGATCGTGGCTGACTCGGGGGTGGAGATGTTGGCCCCGACGATGGCCTCGATGAGCTGCTGGGTACTGAAGTATGACAGATCTCGCCGGTCTTCAGGTCGACCTTTTCGAAGGCCGATGGTGCGCGAGTGTGACTCGAGGCGACGTTGTACGTGTTGGGGACGTTGATGGTTTTGTTCATTGCTTCGGACCACGATTCCATCTCGACGGTTCGAAGTACCTCGAGACGAGTGTCTTGGGCTTCCAAGTCGCCGCCGTTGGCGTTCGAGGCGAGCGCATTCGAGAACTTCGATGGACCGGGAGACCAGAGTTTCGAGGCTCGCTTGCTGGACGAATAGGCGTACTGGCGGGTGGTCTGGAGCAGACGGGGGAGGAAGGATGCCATGAGAGGTCGCAATGCTGGTGCAGAGGCACAGATCTAGACTTCGTTAGTTTATGCAATTGTAGAAGTAGACTTTTGAAAACATACCAATCCCAAGTTGATCTCGACAGCAGCGGACAACAAAATCGGCCAGCCCATCCAGGTCGCATCGTAGGTACCAAGCATACTCTCGTAGACATAGGCGGTACGGATGGAACCGGCGACGTTGACGACAATACCAAGACCGAAAATCGACATGACAGCAAGTCGTTGCCGGGCGGGCAGCTTAAGGTTCCAAATCAATGGCATGGGAAGGACGGTGCACATGAAATCGGTAAGGATGTTGATAAGACTGGCGGAGAAAACGGCGGCGCCATCGTTAAGGCAAGTATGGGGATATTCGGGCTCCAAGTCCCAGAAGGCATGAATCGGGCGACACTGGAAAACGCTGACCAGTTCGAACAAGATACAGCAGATTCCCACAAAAACCATCGATCCGATCAAAACCCAAGAGTATGCCCGGTACAGGCCCTTGGATCCCGTGCCAATCAGACGCTTGCAGAACCAGAGGAGTGACATCTTGGTGAAACTGGAGGACACGGAGAATTGGACTTGAAAGGCGAGATTCAACTTCTGCACGGTCGGAAGCCAGCCCATAGGGATATCCCAGATGTGTCGATCCCATCCCCAAACCTGAGCGGCCAACGAGGTAACGACGCACATTCCGATAGCGAAGACCTAGGTTTCTTAGTTAGCGAGAAGTTCTTACTGTTTCGGATGCAAGACTATGGCACCATACCAGAGCGATCACAATAAAGATATCATCCAGTCCGGGTGTGCATGTGATTCGTAACCGAGTATACAACCGTAACATCGTCAAGAAGAACGCAATACTCATAGTGACAATGTTCACAATCAAGACGGCCGGGCCCCGAGACACCGGATCGACGTAGTTTGGCAGGGGCCATGATAACAACACTTCCATCGGAGGAAGCTGCATGATGGCGGAGGGTGAGGTGTAAGAATAAAGGAAGGAAATAATAGGAAAAAAAGACAAATGAGTGTGTATATAAGTCGCAAAAGAAGCCTTAAAGAATGGATGGGGCTTGTACAAGGTTTCGTAGGTCGTTTTAGTTAAGAGTCGAGCATAACCGTCAGGAACCACTTGAGCTGAGATCTAACAATAATCCACATGGGTCATTGTTCACACCGAGCTCTGATTTTTGTCTTTGATTTCAAGTGGCAGGTATATGAAACGCTTGTCTCGACGGGATGCCGTAGAATATGGAAAGAGAGTAAGAGGTTAGTCCACGAACCGAGGGGATAGTCGAGTAACCAGTCCAGTCCTGGAACCAAGGCCAGTTTCTTTGGGGGGAAGGGAGAGACGAGGGGATATTATACTAGTGCTCTTCCATGACTCGAGCGAGAAGATGGAGACAGGCTCTAGAGGACCGGGGCCGTGAATACCGGTCGATTGGCTTTTCCCCATCATTTTGCATTTTTCTTCTTCTTCTTCTTTTTTTTTTTTTTTTTTTTTTTCACGCACTTTGGAGGATTCCCATGTGGGCTTGTATGGACTATCTCGAGATCCGGCCAGGCGACAAATTGCTCCAATAGTTCAGTCCACTGGGGAAACTGAAGATCCTATTCGCAGAAGGAGTCAAAAAGGGGCAGCACCCCCGAGGATTAAACCCTGGTTCAAGTGGTGCATAGGCATCGCGATAGGTCGATCCGAAGTTTGTACATTGGGTCCACCACGTTTAGTCTCTGCGTCTGCGATCTGAATTGGAATTGTTTGATGCAATGGCCGATAGTCTGGTCTGCTAACCCTGGGCCGACATGTTTAGGGCACGCACTCTGTCTCTCCCACGAGCGAATCAGCCTGCATAAGCATCGACCTTAAGCTTTGACACGATGCTGTAGTGCGTGGCAGAGTGCACACATTTACCCACCGGATCAGGTCACCACGAGGAACCAGGATGTGGTTTTTTTTTTTTTTTTTTTTTTTTTTTTTTTTTGAGAGTTGCGTTCTGTATATCATGTGTACATACTCCGAGTACTCCGGAATATCATGCAGAGTGTTTGACGGTGGAAGGCAATACCGGTAATAGTCCTTGCCGGTATCCTCTGTATCTGTAGGTATGCGTGGAAATGGCCGATCGGCATACGATTGCACTGGCCGGCGGACTTTACAAATCCCATGGAGACACACTGAAACGAATGCTTCACCACACTTAAGCACTCCGTAAGCGACATCATCTCATTCCTATTTGGGCATAATCCAAGTGGCCTTTTTTGTCATTCGACACATACTCCGGAGTACAAACTTCACTACGGGGAGCGCTAACTCCCCGCTAGAAGGACGATTATTGCCCGCTAATGCCAGTCCACGACGATCCGGGCACTGTCAGCCCCCGTTCTTTGAATGTCATCGCGTGGCTTGACAGTTGCCTATCCTTATCAAATTCCATTGTCCTCGGTCTGCCCGTAACTCGCGTCGGACCTGTCATTTCATGCTGCTTTGTTTTGTATACGGCGTATTGCGTCGCCTGTGCGCGATGTCGGCTGTGCTTTGTGATATCAACCAATGTCTTTAAGCGATACAGTCTCAAGGAGAACCAGGGTAACCGAATCACACGCCGCAGCTGAATGGTCCGGATGATCTTCGGCCGTCCGTACGTGTCCTATGAAATACTCTCCTCATCTCCTCACATAAAGGAGGACTTCGGGGTAGAAGGCTCCTTTCATTAAACTCCCTGACAAAACACGGGACTGCTTCACCAGTGCATCAGCAGTCAGGAACAGGAAATTATGTACGGAGGTGCACGCACTGACCACACGATTGATGAGAAATTCACAACTGAATCATGTTGCCAACATTGAGCACTTTTTAGCTACCCGTCTATTGCCAATGGTGTGATGGTCTGTTTCCCAATTCGGTTGGGATAGGTGCCCCGAGGTCTCCAACGTGAACAGTGCTTGGTTCACTGCGTCGATCCTCTCTCCACCGCGTCTCCTGTTACTTTATGGACATGGCAGCCTGTTCCCGGGTTCGTTCAAAAAGGAACTGATTTGGAACCATGGCAAATTGCCATGCAATCCAAGGGCCTTATACAAATCATTGATGTTGTGCTCAAATTTGGTCCGACGCTCAGGGCAGTGTTTAGCGTTGCTCCGGTTTTCCGTATGGAGATAACGGCTGTCTGTCTGTACAGAGTTTGCAACTCTATGCCTTTGTCTGACAGTTTTCGATATGATACTATACTAACTCGTCTGTTCCATCTTTTTTTTTTTTTTGGATTCGCCTAGTTTTTCATTCTAGTCACCGTTCCGACGCGTCTGGACTACCACTTACTGTATAGAGTACCACTGTATCGGAATGGATCTTGCATCTAACTATCGATCTCTTCCCATGGTACATATCCAATTGCGCATTTATCAAACCGAGCCTCGACTCTGACCTCACATCCGGCACGGTTCATGATCCGCCGGGTCGGGCAGCAAGCCTCATCCACATCGATATCGATAACATGAGGGAATAAGGCGATAATCAGATTGCTTATACCCAGTTTTCTGGTACGTTCAAGTGCCCGTGGTGGGGCCTTCCTGTGTAAACCAGAAAAAAACCCTTCAATATCACGATTATTTAAGGACAAAAAGCTTCAATAAAGTAGAAAATATTGACTCCGAACCACAGACCGGGGAGGTTCGGGTGTGCGACGGAGATGTCTCGTCGTTTGTGCACCGAATACACAATGCTAGAGTGTTCTGTAAAGTCTACAAAATGAGACATACGTACAGAAATAGAAAGAGCAATATATTTGACATTTTCCGCAGCATCACATTTACCAATAGGCAACGAGTCAGAAGGCCCCCGATATGTGCGTGCGTCTCGGTAAAATCCTCCGGAGCCCGGTCTCGAATCTCGATGCAAGATCGCCCACAATGCTTATTGTGCCTGAATAATAAATGCAGCTGCAGGGATCAGGGAAGGTCGAAATGTGATCTATAATAACAGGGATTATAATCATGCATGAGAATGTGATGTGTGCGATATGTTTACTTTTTCGCGCTCATGCTAAATGCACATCACGATGCTAGTCGCTAACTTGGCATCAGCAGTATTTAATCTACTTTACTTGTCTGGGCAGCAAATCAGCCAAGAAAAACTGGAGTCTAAGTCTATCACTAGTTAGTTTCTGCAGGATACATGGCAACAGCCTTATTGTGTCCGATAGTCTGTCAATAGTTTGCGGAGTACACAGGGTGTCTCTCTACAAGCTTTGAAGAATTACTTCATGATCAGCAGAAATTGATGAATTCCATCTCTATTCGATCTCTCTATTTACTCATTTGGGTAGGACTAATCCTTCTACCCCTCTGAGGCTCAGTGAATTGTCGTCATACTATCGGTACCCTCCTACAATAGTTCGGACATCGGAGAATATACCGGAGAATTCCCTACACACTGTACAGATACTGTCAATGCGCAGATTATCGATTTCTCGGTGTCCATTGTGCCAATGCCTTGGCTCTGGTTGATTCATTGACCACATGTATTGAACAAGGTCCAGTTCGTGGCCCTAGTTTATGGACCGTTGTACCAATACTCGGGTTCCAGATTCTCGGTTTGGTCGTTTGGAATATTCGAGATGGTTGGACTTGGACTTGGTAAATACTGCTCCTACTGCATGTAGAGTGTACTCCGATACTACTGCTTGCTATTGGAATTATATGCGGGTTAAGATTCGAGATCTGACAGGGTTTCTCATAGGCATGCTGTCTTTATTCGCTGGGCGTTTCTCCCTTCTCGTCAGTCACGCCTACTTTCTCTCCTTTTTCTTCTTGTCTGAATGCGAGGCACGTGGAGGCTGGCAGGTTGTAGATACTGAGGATGTCTGTTTCCTATCGTGATGGGGAGAATGTAGGGGATAGAATGACAAGAGGAACTACGGTTGGTTAGACGCAGTAGGAGACTTGCATGTGAAGATGAGAAGGATGTTAGCTTATAGGATTTTGCTTGGCGTAGTTAACTAATTAACTAGTTACAGTGATTAACTTAGTCATGTTTTCTTGTACGTAGTGTCATTTCATTGTTTCGTTGTCAGGATACTGATGCTCTACCCTACTGCTGCCAGTAAACAGCGATCATAGTTGGCAAATAAGATGCTAAACAGCGTAGGGAAAAGATACTGCGTAGGTTTATATCAAAAATTTTCCATCAGAAATGTATTATTCTGATACGCATTCGACTCAATCTCAACCAAGCTCACTGACAACCTTCGAGAAAATTCCAACTCCTGAATGTACCCCGCATACATGCAGCATTATCTCCCGTGTGAATCCACCCAAGATATATCTCGCACGATATAGCTGCCAGATGCAGTACAAAATCGACACTGATTGACAAGCCTTCCCCTGTCATGACGGACGATGATGCATCATCTTGCCGAGTGCCAATGAGAGAGGTTATCTATAGTGGAGGTTGTAAAGGATAGCGGTCTAGACTGTGTCATGAGGTGAATAGAAGAGGATATATAGGATGAAAAGGGGAAAACCTGAAACACCGGACATGGAGAGCTGTACAAGTATGGCGGAAAGCGAGATGTCATCGGAGATTTGGCTGCAGATGCTGGTGATCATGAATGATATTCAACTTCCTTTATTGAGACCTAGATGCTTCTCTTCCATCAGCATTTATTCTATTCTACATGGCAAAGTGAGTACAAAAGCTGCAATGTTTCACTGATGCCAATACTAATTCCAGAAACGGTCTAAACTGCTCCACTTGTGCTGCTAGCCAATGATATCTCGAAGATGCACCCGTGTGGCGGCTCTAAAACAAGCGCTGATTGGTCGATTCAGGGCTGAAACAACGGCAGATTTGGCAGGCACAATGTCCCGATTAGGAAGGTTATATTTGCAGGCATATCGTAGAGTACAGCACAGTAGTACCTAGACATAGAGACATCTACAGAGTGTAAAGACTGCATACTCTAGCTACACTTATACAAGCACACTCATCAACAACCAACCGCATACTGCACAGAACTCGACAGAGACGGTGCTTAAGAGTATCAGAGCATCACTCGCAAAACGGCTATACCAGATGAATACAGTCTAGCTTCATATTAGCTCCGGCTGCCATTATTTAGTCGCAGCAAATCCCCGTTACGTGCAGTCGATCCGCTCTCATTTCTTCGTTTCGCTTCTTCGCGCATTCGTGATCGCTCGTTTTCTTTCCTTTGTTTCTAGAAACCTTCTATTTTAACCTCTTCATTCGTTATACTTCTATTGATTCCTCTATCTTTGTTTCTTTTGTCAGATCTATCATCATATCCTACCGCCGTGGCTGACGGCCTAAGAATGCCCAATCTGGGTGACGCTTCCGATGTCATCTCCAATGGGACTCCCTCGCCCTCCCCTTCGCCTACGCCAGGCGCGGGGCCGACAAGATCGCAGCCTCATATTCAGGTCGAATTGAGCAATGAGCCTCCTCCGCCCCGTCGTATTACACCCCGACCGTCGTTTCTTGAGAATTTGGCCGACTCGCGTGAGAGACAGTTCATGCTTGATCGGAGGAATTCCACGGATGTGGATCGATATTTCGTATGCACTTCTCTCGCTAGTGAAATTGGAATAAGTTGGCTGACGGAGAATCTAGCATGGCCCCAGAGACCTCGATAAGCACTCGAAATGGCCCATCTTCCTGCGACTGCATGGCAGTGTCATGCCCCGATTGGTCCTTCCGCTTCTTTGCGTCGCGCTTTGGTCGACTTTGATTACGTGCATTTCGAGATTTGTTCAGAACCGTAAGTTTGCTCCGTAGTACGAGTATGGATATAGACTGACTGGTGCAGTTGGGATCGATAACATTCTGTTGACCGTTCTGGGTTTCGTCGTTGGTTTGGCCTTGTCGTTTCGCAGTTCCACAGCCTATGAAAGGTATGTCCCCGGCCCTACTGCGCAAGATGTTTACTAATAATAGAAGATGGGCGGATGGACGGAAATACTGGTCACTGCTGATTCAAGTTTCTCGTAATATCGCTCGAACGATCTGGATCGACACTGCTGAACGGGAAGGAGAGGAAGGAAAGCAGGATCTGCTGGGAAAGCTGTACGTGCGGACACATAAGTTGTCAAACAATTGACTGACAAACTAGAACTGTCATGAATCTCATCCTTGCCTTCGCCGTCGCCCTTAAGCATAAACTGCGTTTCGAACCGGACGTCGGCTATGATGACCTCAAAGGCTTGATTGGACATCTCGATACGTTCGCCAAAGAGGCACACGACAGGAACAACCTCAAGCCGCCCAGGAAGAGCTCGTGGAAGGCCGCTGGAGAGTACTTGGGAATCTCATTTGCCGAGTCCAACCCTAGAAAACTGATCAAGCGGTCTAAGAAGCCATTGGGTCATCTTCCCTTGGAGATTATCAACCATCTGGCAGCTTATATTGATCGGTGTATCGACAACGGCACACTCTCGTGCAGCCTGCATCAAGGTCAAGCTAGTGAGTACAAGATCTGAAATCTGGGTGATCTCGGCTAATTTTCAGTCTCGGGGTTGGCTACCCTCAACGAAGTTCTCACAGGCACCGAACGTGTCCTGGATACGCCTCTGCCGATTGCGTACACTATTGCCATCTCTCAGATTGCCTGGATCTACGTTCTTGTACTTCCGTTTCAACTCTACACCACCCTGCAATGGGTGACCATCCCAGCTTCCATCAGTGAGTGGCCCCGGGATGTGATTCAATATGAAGCTAACGAGTGCAGTCGCCGCCTATATCATCCTGGGTCTTGACACAATCGGCAGTGAAATTGAAAACCCCTTTGGCCACGACGTCAACGACCTACCCTTGGATACATATTGCAGGCAGATCGCCCTAGAACTGGACATCATCACTGCCATGCCACCGCCCAAAGTCGAAGATTTCACCACACGCGACGAGAACCTCGTGTTGTACCCGTTGAGTACCACTGGATTTCCCGAGTGGAAGGACCGAAGTGTCGAGGAGATTCGATCTGCTTTGAGGACTAAGGTCGTGGCTAATATCCCGGTTTCTGCGTCGACGACTACCATCTATGGGAGTTCCAGGAGTGCCCGGAGCAAACAATCCGTTTCGGTTTAGTCTTTAACAACAGCAAAAGACCCGAGGAAAAGACAAAAAAAAAAAAAAAAGAAAAGAAAAAAAAAAAAAAAAAAAAAAAAAAAAAAAAAAAAAAAAAAAAAAAAGAGGAAAAGGTCGAAATTGTTCATTAGGCTGACTTCAGCCTGTACTATCTTTAAGCGAGAGAGTTTGGCGTTTATCACTGTTTGAAACAGTAACAACAGATTGACACTGCAAAAGCATTTGGATTATTTCTTTTGTCTGGGTTGGAAGTTTGTTAATAGAATTGGATATTAGATAGATCTGCAATGTTGCCCTAGGCGTTATGGCTTTATTTCCTTTTAGACATAAGAGTATGCCCATCTGTCAGTTGCGTAGTTCTCCTCACACTGGAGAATGCCCTGTGAAGCAATACCTCTAGGCACGATTGCGCTGATAGACTCGTCCTGACAGCAGAACGCGCCATGTTGAGAACCCATGAGATACGGTCATGTCTCACTGTTATGAACCTCAACAAGAATGGTTTAAAGCAGCGCGCGATTCCGCCTGACCGTCGTCACCACCTATCCATTCAAATTATAGTACCCGAATCATCTATCACCGACCATCACGGCACGAACAAATCTCTCCCATCCCCCGCAACAAGCGCACCCAGGAAATTTCCCTTTGCGCAAACCCTCCACGCCACACCGTTCCCAGATGTACCACCGATCCACGAACTCAGCGCCGCAACGACGGCCGCAGCGTCGGGGCGGGGGACGCGGACCCAGACGATGTTTTTAGGAGTCGATGTTGATGTCGACGAGGCTGTAGATGTAGAGGAAGAAGCGATTTTAAGGATATCAATCGAAATACTAGTCCCAATTAAACCGAGGAACTGGCCGAGCGCGGCGGTGAGATATGTGCGAGCTGTGAGGGGGTCGAGAAGGGTATCATTTTTGGTTTGGGGTTGGGATATTCTATTCTCGAGTTAGTGATAGTTCGTTAGACTGGTTGTTTATAGGCTGGACGTACAATTGCAGTTTGAGATAGGTCCATGGGGGATCGCGCGCGGTGAAGTGGATTGGTGGTGGTTGTGATTGCGCGTCGGAAGGTTTTCGTTTCGATGTTTTTTGTTCTTGTGGTTGTGGTTGTGGTTGTGTCGCTGGTTGGGTATCTTGTGTAGACATTTTCTCTTTTTTCTGTACTCGTGGATGCGATGCGATTGAAGATGAAGATGTTGAGAATACGATGAAAATTTCGGTGATGTCACGCGTATCAAAAATACCACCGCATACGCCTACTACATACTTGTACAACATCTACAAACAATTCTCCCTCAGCCTCTCCCTAACAATCCGTAAACCCTCCTCTATCCGCTCCCCCTCCCCTGCCTCCCTTTTAACAAAATCCAACACCAAATCCTGAATCCTCAGCACCTTCTCCCGGCTCTTCTCCCCGCGAATCACCTCTACATTCGACGGCGCTGTATTGAATACCTTTCTCTCATCAGCACCCATTCAATAACTAACTAACGTACATATATACAAGGGAGGGAAGTAACCTTGGCAAAAACCCTCATAACAGCAGTATTCGCCTCGCCGTCTCTCGCGGGCGCGGAAACGCTCACGTCGACTTTGTCGTCGTCGCGCACGCCGGTGACCATGCCGCTGGCGTTGGATGGGAATGGGCGGCGGGCGTTGGGTTTGGTGGTGCAGGGGAGGTAGAGGGTGTAGAGGGGGGTGGGGGTGGGTTTGGATTTGAGGGGTTGTTGGAGGAGGCGTAACATCGTTGTGTTTTCGAGTTGTGGTGTTTCTGGAGTGTTGGGTGTATACAAAGTGAGTTGTGCCATGTGGATTAGGTTATGCTATTTATGCATGTTATGCATAGGGCTGTGGTTAGTATAGTGTATGTATGGGTATGGAGTATGGTAGTTGATAATGCAGTGGTATTATCTACAGTGAATGAAGTTATATTGTATCTGCCTGATCGAGAACTGGTATTGTGGATAAAGATTGAGCAATATGCTGAGCAAATAGTGAATGAAGCCGGACAACCAACCTGTTACTTTGTTTCTCTTCCATCTCACTTGAACATGCTTATTCTTATATTGCACACTTTGCAGACTTGTCAAAATGATCAAACAGCAATTGCAACTTATCGCAAACAAACAGCAGGAGCAGGTTAGTAGACATACACCCTACCGTCGCTACGACACTGACCATCATGCTGGAGAATCACCTCCAACCAGACCCTCCCCGAACCCCAGACAGGACAGTCTCAGACACCACATCCCCCCACCTCGACCAAGCCCACTGGTCCATCGACAACCTCCCCTCTGTCCTCTACGCCCTCCGCCCAGGAACCCAATACATCAAATCTCGCGCGCGCGTCCGCGAAACACCCCACAAGATCTTCAACAAACATGTCCGCGACTTCTCCATCCTCCCGTCCCGCATCTCCTCGAAAGTCGAAGGCTGGCGCCTCGAAGCCTGGTTCCGTATTGACCGCCGCATTGAGGCGCAGGATATCCTCGACCGCGTTGACCCTAGGTTCCGCGGCGAAGTGAGCTCGTTGGAGATTGAGCTGCGCCGCGAGGAATTCCGGAGACTCTTCCATGTCGCGGATTGGAAGTCGCAGGTGTCGATTAATGAGGTTGCAAGGGTGGTGCACAGGAAGGGTGTGGATTTGGGGTTGAATACTACCCGTGGTGTTACGCCTGGTCTTGTTAATCCAGAGAAGGGTGACGAGGGTGGGAGGATTCCGGTTCCGGCTGAGAAGAAACGGGAGAAGACGGGTGGGGTGGCTTCGTGGCCGTTTTTTGTGATGCAGGGGGTTAGGAAGCAGAGCATGAAGAGCGAGGCGTGTTTTTGGCCGAGTGGGAGTAAGGGTTATCCGTTGGATATGGGAGCGAGGACGGCGAATGGGAGTTCGGGGGAGGTTCAGCGACCTCAGGGCTTGAGTGAACAGCCGCGTAGTATTTCTTCTGTGCCGCCTGTTCGGAAGGCATGGGTGGAGGACTATGTTGAGTGAGTGTCGGTGTCAGTGATTAAAGCATTTTGTCTAACGTACTCGACAGACAAATATCTCAGAAGAAACGAAAGCAACCCAAGACTCGACGTGTATCGGTATCATATCCAGAGACGCGCGAGCTGGCAAGTCATGATAACTCGCTCGTGTTTCGAGAGACAAGCTATGATCGCGGCACGATGACCCTTGAAGAATACCTTCACAGAAACAGAATGTCCTACGAAGAGTATCTTTGTCGCGGTGAGAACGGTGAAAAGAGTGGTGGTTGGAAGAATACGACTGGGAACGGCACAGTTATGCAGAAAAAGAATGTGGTTGATCCGTGGCTTGTTGTTTCGTGATCAATTGGGGCTACGACACCAGCCACCTTCCTCTTCTGGCTTAGTCTCCTCGTCTTCTCCCTGCATTCTCATTCCTCCGTTTTTCATTCTTCTTTCATCTATCATCAACATCATATCGTTATTGTCATCAGTTTTCTTTTCTCCCCAATCCTATTGTATCTACCTTTGTATCAAGTGAACCACTTATACATAGACACTATCGAATACAGTCTAATCAGTTCCCTGTCAGAACTTGGACGCAGCCGTGCCCGCAATTTCCTCAATGCAAGAACCACCCAGAATCTGCAAAACCGCCACATCCACTTCCAACTCCTTCGAAAACCACATCCGCAGATCAACAGCCACCAACGAGTCCACTCCCAACTCAGCCAGACGCGTATCCGGATCAATCATCCTGTCCTGCGATAGATGCAATTTAGTGCGCAGCTTAAGCACGAGGCTCTCCATGACAATGGAAGTTGTTTCCGTCACGTCCTGCGCGGACTCTAGTTGTACTCTCAACGGGGCAGCTGCAACACTAACTGTCTGGCTTGACATGGAGGCGTGATATTGGACAAAGTCTCATGTCTTAGGGTTCGTGTACCAGAGGACATTCGGCTGATCTACAGGGCTTGCCGTGGACATACCGGCGATGATCTCCGGATTTCGGCCTGAATCTGGTGGACCTGCCAGAATTGCCTCCGCGAAGAGTTCATGCAGTTCCCGCTCAGAGATAACGCGTGATCCCAGCACGTTGCTCATGTGTTCTGAAAGTGCGCGACCATGTCTTGAGACATACCCTACTCCCCCTACTGCACCCGGACAGATAACACTCCCGACCTGGTTGCGCTGGCGCCGGTCGTGCACGAAACTGGTTAGGAAGTTGGTTGCGACGGAATAGGCGGACTGGCTCCAGTTGCCAATGGTGCTGACCAGGGAGCCGAAGAGAATGAAAAAGTCGAGGTTGGGGTCGTTGTAGATTTCGTCTAGAAGGAGACTTCCCTCAACCTTGGGCTTGAATGTGGCGTGGATGTCGTCTAGGGTGAGTTCGGAAAAGAGGCTGTCGGTTAGGACCATGGCGCCGTTTACCACGCCTCCGATGGGGGGAAGTTGATGGCGGATTTCACGGTCGACGAGGAGGATGGAGTCGCGGTCAGTTACGTCCCTGAATTGTTACTTTCTTCTAATTTGTTGGAGCTGAGGTCAACTTACATAACCATAACAATCACTCGTGCCCCCAATTTCCCCATTTCGTAGAGCCAGGACGGCTCAACTTTTGGCGTTCGACTCGTCATGACCACCTTGCGTGCACCACGACTAATCATCCACTGCGCAACCGACTGTCCTAAATCATTTGCTATTCCTACAAGAAGGTAGGTCTTCTGAGCAGACAAGTTGATCTGTGAACTGGCCGACTGAACAGGCACAGGTGGTTTCTGTGTGCCTGTCCAATCGACAACATGCAGGCCTGTCAACACATCAATCGGAGTCTTCGGAACTGCTTCGATGCGGATGGTATTGATGGGCTCGTTGGAGCTGTCTGCCAGCTGCGAGACAATACCATTCGCGATCTGTAGAGTTGTATGCACTTCGCCTTGCTGAGGCAGAAGAGCAGATGACCGGATGAGAGTACTGATATCAGCGCACACAGCATCTGGAAAAAGCGCCTTCACACGCAAAAAGATGCTGTTACTCTCATTATCGAAGCGGGCTATTGCAGACACACCACTGGGAATCAACTCAGCTAGCGAGCGGTTCGAAGCCCACCGGTGGAGGAAGTGAGCTTCTTGTCCCTTTGTTGCTTCCGATTTGATGCCGGTAGTGAAATACGGCTGCACACCACGTGCGACAGCCTGGATCTTAATAGCCCGTTGAAGAACCTTATTTGCCTCGTAGACGAGATGCGCCGTGCCAGGAACAGTCTGGTCAAGAAATGACTGTGCCAAGATGGCACAAGTGGCAGTGCGCAGGAGGGTTGCGTCGTCGAGACTGGCAATGCCAGTGCTCAGGAGCTTCCAGTACCAGCTTACTGGCGTGGAGATCGTCGGTGCGTGCTGCTCGGACAGGGCAAGGGCTCTAGCGTTGGTCTGCATTCCGTCCGACGACGAGGTGGAGGAAACCGCCATTGGGGATTTTGATGGCAGCAAGAGTTGAATGGGTTACTGACACTTGCACACGGTTGCTGTTTTGATCGGTCCGTGGTCTGTCTTCTACAAGAGACCAGGCGCTAGCGCGATGGTCAACCCCGACAATCGAATGGTCCAGATCCACCAGGTCCTGGCGATTAGGGCTTCACTTGACTTTTCCGGCTTTACCACATTCAAATGCTGAAACAGACACTGCGGCTGCTCATAGCGCACCGAGTTCAGGAACCCCCGGGACATGCTCAAGTACGGATTCTCGGCCTCCGAGCCAATACTCACCCATAGCAGCTTCTGGGCACTGCTAACGAGTGTTTTAAGCACGCTTGGCCGTTTCTCTGTAAGACTCTGGAAGCAGGGCTCGTCGGCCTCAACGAGGTACAAAACAACAGGAGCGGTGGATTGCCATTCTTTTCGCCTAGCCAGGGCCTCCAACATGCGCGCATCAATTACATGGCTGAAATGGTGAGACAGGATCTTCCTTATAGCGCCACGAGAAGAGTTGTTTCTCCTCCGATCAGAATCAGGTCTGGGGATTTGGAGGCTCCGTTTGTTGCAGGGACGGCAGGGATAGTGAGTGGCTCACGAAGTCGACGCATACGGTCGTCATCCGCCTGCACAGCGAAGACGGTAAACGCACCCTCCTTGTAGTCATGCTTGGGTGTAATGGTTTCAAATCCATCGAAGCCTGTCTTCCGCAGAAGTCTCTCCCACACAGCCCGGTTGACCAGCGCGCCCCAAGGCCGGCCATCTTGCTCACCGAGCCACCGTCACCTCCCCATGCAGGAAGGATAGAAGATTCTCGCCCACATTCTGCAGCATGGTGGCTTCAATACCACCAAGCTTTTGCAGCAACCGTTGAACGTCCTCTTCGGTATCGTCAAACCATTCCTTCTTGCAGATGGTATGATTTCCGGCACGGGTCACAGAGAGAACATGGCTCATCCAGGCCACGATGCGGGACTTTGCCAGTCTAATTCCTGGTGGTCTCTCTCGGTTAATTGTGCGTTGACCTTTTTCATGTAATAGGAGCCGATGCGGTCTGGTAGAGCGGTTTTTTGTACCATTCCGCGGGTGGGGGCTTGTATTCCCAATTTGCGTCGGGTTTGAGAGGGCCCCAGACGACTTCTGAGAATAGCAGACGATCGTTTTCTGGGGTGGGAGGGACTAGAGGAGAGACTTTGACGCCTTCTAATTGCACCAGGAGGTTGCCTTCAGCGGTGAATAAGTTGATATCGCCGCTGAAGCCGCCGGGCTTGAACTCAGAAATGGCAGCGTCAAAGGAGAGGGTTTACTTTTTCGCATGCCCGGTGCCGTTAACCAATGCGCTGGTCGACCCGAACGCGTTCGAATTGATTGTTGTACTCTCGATGCGGGTCGGGACGTGAAGAGTCGTCAGCCATCCGTCACCTGGAGCCTCGAGCGCAGCGAATAGGGCTTGGAATCCAGTATCCATGACAGCTGGGTGGATCAAGAACGGTGAGTCGACTTGGTTGGTCAATTCTCCGGTTGATTGGTCGCCTTTGCGCTTGATGGAGACCATGCTTCGGAAGGGTCCGTTGTAGCTGTACCGGAGCTGGGCAAGGTATTGATAGAATTCGTCCACGCCGATTGTCAAGCCTGTTCTCAAACCTGCCCCAGAGTCCGTTGACCTCGAGGGCAAGATACCGGCATCCTCCTCTCCCCAGAAGACAGTGACTTGGCCGAAAACGCATTTCTTCAAACTATCCCCTTCGACAACAAAGACAGAAAATGTTCCCGATAAGCTTCCAGCACTGAATTTGACCTTATCCAGCAAACAGAGAATCTCCGCGCCATTTTCGTTAATAGAGATCGCATGTTCGACAACAAGATGCTGAGCCTGGACCAACTGTAGACTCTGCTGCAGATCCAGTGCAACGATCTTGCTCGCTTCTACGGCTATAGCAATGTACCCCGTCGCCGGAAAGACAGTCTGCGACTGCACCTGGTGCCCATCCAGCCATTCCAGCTCGTCCCGGTGGGGGTAGTTGCGCCAACGCCACTCGCCCTCCGTCGTGTCTGGCGATAGTGATCCCAGTAGGGGATGCGGGTGGTGACGAGCTTGCCAGTAAGATTTTAGCCATCGTGTTTGAACCAGTAGGCTTGGCTGTGGTCGAAGGGGTACGATGGGAGATTTTTGACGACCTGTGGTGAAAATGATGCGTCGAAGAGGGAAACATAATCAACGGTGTTGAAGGAGGCTGGTCCTAGGTAGTCCCAGAAGGAACTAATGGCTTCTATCATTGTTGCAATACCGCTGGTTCCTCGGGTGGACAAGCCGATGTAGGGGATGTTTGCTGCAAGTGGGTTTAAGTTGGCAAGTTTCTGGAGTGCAGGCCCCTTGAGCGCATGATGGGGTCCAACCTCGACGATCGAATCAGGAAGGCCGTTTTCACTGACGGCTTCTGTGAGGGCCTGTGAGAAGAGAACGGGGTGACAATGTTGTCCTTCCAGTACTCGCAGGTCAGGGATGCGCGGTGTGAAGGTCAGCCATTTTCCCGTTGCCGTGCACACTCGAGTACAATTTGGTGCTAGCCCCCAGCGGGCCCGGTTGGATGTTGGCCGCTTTAAAAGCATCAAGGTAGACGTCCGAGTATGCACCCATGTGATGCGAATGGTACGCCGTATTGATGTGCAGCAGACGGGCAAACTTGCCCTTGCCCTTCAACCGCTCTCGCAGTGCCTTAATGGTGTCCTTGTCGCCTGACAAGATGACGCTAGATGGTGAATTGCTTGCTGCTACCATAGCGCGTCCCTTTTAATGCACCTTCGAGCAGATGTCCGTTGCCTCTTTTGGTGAAATACCTGCTGCCATAATGGCCCCTTTCTGACCAGGCTTTTTACTCACAATCCAGCCACGCAAGTACGTGATGCGAATGGCGTCGGATTCTGTCAGGGCGCCTGATGCGTAGGCTGTGGCGATCTCCCCGGATGAGTGACCGATAACAGAGGAGAATGTGATTCCAAGCGTGGAGAGCAATTTGACTTGCACGATATGGACTGTTGTGCAGAGGGTCTGCGAGATTATGGGCTGATCAATACGCGAATTTGATTCGGGGGCCATCAATTCTTCCAGTAGGGAGAATCTCGGTCGGTACTTCTCTAACAGCTAGTTCAGGGAATCTTGCAGGTCATCTAGCCATTTGGAAGCTTGGGGAGAAGTAATCAGGTCGAGTGCCATTTGTGGCCATTGAGCACCTTGCCCTGTGAAAACCCCTAGGATACTCTTGGGCCCTGTTGCTAGATGGGTTACAACGGTGGACAGTGGTGAGTCCTTGCTTTTCTGGCGCAGTGCTTCCCGAATTTTCTCTTGTAATCTGTCAATCGTGGCAGTCCAGAATATCAATTTATGAGAGAGCACAGAGCGACGATGAATCAGGGTCCATGCTAGATTTCCGGGGTGGACTTTGGGATTCTCCTCCAGGTACTGGATGAAGTTCTCAAGAAGCGTGGCGAGTGTCTGCTCAGATACTGCGGAGAAAACGAATGGGAGAATGAAAGGGGCGTTCAATTTTGAGTTCGTCAATCGATGCTCATAGCTCTCCAGGATGGCATGAGCATTGGCGCTGCCAAATCCAAAAGAATTAACCGATACACGGCGAGGGGTTCCCGGGGAAGGCTCTGGTTATGGTATTGTGTTTGTAGCGACGGATAGACGGGAAGTGTAGGGCAGGACCTCGGTATTAGGGTTGTTGAAATGGAGACTAGGAACGATTGTACCGTTCTGAATACACAGGGATGTCTTGATAATACCCGCAATACCAGCGGTGCCTTTTGTGTGGTCAATGACGGTCTTGATGGAGCCTACGTATAGCATATCGTCGTCTCCCAGGGTTTCTGACGAAGGAGGAAAAAAAGGCGCGGTATATGGCCGACGCTTCCTGCGTATCACCGGCATGTGTACCCTTTCCATGGGCTTCGAAATACTGACACCGGTCATGAGGCCGGCTAGCCGGATCCTGCCCAGCAGCAGCATAGGTAGCCTTGATAAGTGAAAGTTGAGCATCGCTCGAGGGTATTGTCAGACCCATCGTCCGACCATCCTGGTTTGTCCCGGTGGCACGAATCACGCACTCGATAGGATCCCCATCGGCAATAGCATCAGAGCCTCTTGAGCACGATAGATGCCACGCCTTCGCCACTCGCATACCCATCTGTCTAATCATCCCACATTTGACAGCGCCCTGTGGGCGAGAGGATATTCATATTAGATGCTGAAATATAGAAGTTAGGCGGCAATATCAAGTTAGCGCCAGTTACGACTGCCAGGGTCGATTCACCAGCACGCAGCGAGTTAACCGCTTGGTGGAGGGCGACCAAGCTGGAAGAACAGGCTGTGTCGATGGTAAAAGATGGACCGTGCTAGTTGAAGAAGTAAGATACTCTGTTTGCCAGATTTGTGCGGGCAGTTCCTGTTGCAGAGTAGTGCGGGATGGCTTTGTGATCCAGAGCAAGCAGTTGACTCCAGTCATCATTCATGACGCCGCAGAATACACCTGTTGACGAGCCCTGGAGCTCATGGATTGGGAGACCCACTGCTTCTAGAGATTCGTATACTGTTTCTAAAAGCAGTCGTTGCTGTGGATCGATGTTTCCCGCTTCGCTTGCGGATATATTGAAAAAAGGCGCGTCGAATCGGGAAATATCTTCAGACAGGAAGTATGATTCCTGGACATTGGTGGTGCCGCGATGGGAGTCGTCTGGGTGGTAGAAGGCGTCAATGTTGAATCGACTCCCCGGGACTTTGGTGGCTACATTGCGGGGGGGGTTGACGAGTAGGTCCCAGAGCTTGGATGGGGAGGTCGAAGAGCCGGGGAATTTACATCCGGTGCCGATGATGGCGATTGGATCTGCAGTCATCTTGCCTTCTTCCTTGGTATGAATATGACTCACTGGAAGGGTAATCAAGAGAATCAGCGAGGGACTGATTGGGGAAAAGAGCAGATTACGCGGGATGAAAGTAGCTATGAATGTATAATTTCAGCATGGATAGCCACATACTTGGTGTTAGGGCTTACCGCTTTGTGTTAGGGTCATACGATAACAAACAATCGGGCAGACACACCCTGCAAATGCAATGCGGATAATTCCTTCTTTTGATGAGCAGAATATTCGTGTTCTATGGCCAATAAATATCATGCTTATTACATGGTGCCTTAGCTCAACTGGCGTCAACTATGCTGACTGCATAAATTGTAGCTACCTTGCAGTCTACACTGTAATCTGTAATGACTCTTTATGCTCAAGGGAGGCATATAATCGAATCTTGGGCTTAGAGTCTACATTAAATCTGGTCTCTAAATTATTCAAATGCAAACTCCCACATGCTTAGAAAGGTTTAAACCAGAAAGAAGCCCCAAGCGCCATGAGCACCGATCCAATTACCACAGTCGACCTCTGGGCCCAGTTCCACGTCGATTGCTTCCCACCAGCTGCTGCTTCCATCACTGCCCTTGCTACAGCCGCCTTCCCAATAGGCTTGGCAGGCAGAGGAAGATAGTCGATGGCCACACTGTCCGAAAACAACCACGCCAGATACGGAACGACACTCCACGCAGTCCTGGGGTAGATGTAGCGTCCGTAAAAGGACTTTGCCCATCCTTGTCGCGAATGCATTCTTGTTAGGAAGTAAGAACCCTGATTAATGGTATTGATGTGTGCGAAGTGTTTCTTGGCGACTTCTCCGAGGGCGCTGGAGACTTCTGTCTCGGAGGGCTTTTTCGTTTGCTGACCTTGCTTGGCTATCTTGTATAGTGCATTGGCCAATCCGGCTGCTTGTTCCATAGCTGTGTTTGCGCCTTGAGCAAGGTTGGGGGTCATCTGGTTGTCACTATTAGCCATTGTCATGCATAGAATACTTGGTAGCGCATACCTTATTGACGCTGTCGCCTATGCATATAATACGCCCGTAGTTCCATTGCTGTACAATTCCCTCCTCGAGGCTGATAATGGCAAACTGCTCCCTCCGATTCCAAAGATCGCTGAATTTGATATCTCTCCAGATTGGCTCATCCAGCAGTGCCTCGCAGAACCTGGCCGCGTCGTCCTGGGTGAAACGCGGCCTGTCGGGCCAAACATACTTCTTGTCAAGTTTCTGTACAACCAACCAACCAACGGAGCCATCCTTGCCACCAAAGAGGAAGATAACCGAGCCATCGATGAAGCGAAAAATCTGCTCGCCGCGTTCAATACCGGTGTTTCCAACGGAAATCCCGAGGACGGCAGCGTATTCTGTAACCAGACCTGAAAACGTCCACAAGCGTCAATTTGGCCCATTCTGCAATATTAGCGCTTATCCACACTGCCAGGCAACACTTACTGGTCTTATCTGCAGGGGGGATGAACCCGGGCTTCTCGCTGTTGGCTATGCGCCAGACTTCGGAGCGAGTCACACTGTGGACTCCATCCGTGCCCACTACCGTGTCAGCATGATAGATGGATCCATCAGCGGTCCAAACTGAAATCCCGGAGTCGGTGTGACCGATCCTCACGACTTTTCTCTTCATCAGAATCTTGGATTGATCTTTCAGACTACCGTAGAGGATATCCAATAACTCTTGCCGACGAATGACAGTCATGGGCACGCCGAATCTGTTATGTTGAGAGATAGGTCTATTGTTAGCAACACAGCTCTTGATGTGTTGTGAGGTGACACAAAAGTTTCAAGTTTCAAAAAAAAAAAAAAAAAAAAGAAAGAAAGAAAGAAAGAAAGGCAAAGAGACATACCTCTTATGCAGCCGATCCGGCCAATGATCGCTGAATCCGAAACCATCTGGAAAGCCTGTATGACAGACAGTAATAGTCTCTCCAGCAGCGGCTACGGTCTCATGGAGACCGAGCTGGGACAGGACTTGAGCCCCATTGGGCTGGACGGAGAGAAAGCCTCCAAGAGGGACGTGGTCGATGTTTTCATGCTTCTCGAGCACGAGATAGTCGATTCTGGCCTTGTCCAAGCAATGGGCCAGCGTCAAGCCTGTCACCGAAGCACCCACGATGATCACCCGGAAGGAAGATGATTCTGTCATGATTGCGGAGGCGTGGAGCTGACCGAGTCTTGGATATTGGACAAAATACTTGGGAGCGACGAGGGGGAAATGCTTCTTTAGTATGTCGAGGCTGAAGTAGGACAAACAAGCTCTTAACTAGGCTATTAGGTGATAGGCATCTCGGACTAAAACAAGGTCGTCCCCGTGCTATTCAAAATCCGACATACGTCCATTCTCTTATTTTTGTGTTTCTCTGTTTATCTTTCTTGTCCTAAGGATTACACAATGCTCAGCAGAATCAACGCTCACTTGCCTACTGGTGCCAATCTATACACGCGCGGCATCCTCCGGATATACGATTTTATCGCCCACACCGTCAATGGCAACTACTTATGGAAATGTCCGACAAAGCCCGTATTGATTCCATTCTTCCATGCCAACGCAGGCCCCAGACATATGGACGTGGGCGTGGGTACAGGATATTTCCCATATAACCGTCATAATCAGGGTAACAGGTGGCCGCAACAATTAACCCTAGTCAACATCAACGAAAACTGCCTCGAGAGTGCTTCCAAGCGCGTTGGGCTACCTGATCGAACCAATTCTATCGTGGCCAACGTGTTAGGCAATTCGTTGACTCTACCCGGCGTCGACCACAGACAGTTCGATTCGATCTCTCTCATGCACGTGCTTCATTTTCTTCCCTGCTCGCCTACAGAGAAGGGCCGGATCTTCTCCAACCTGAGACCGTATTTGTCGAGTCAAGGCACGCTCTTTGGCACTACTATATTGGGGCGCGGTACCGGCCAGCATTGGTTGAGCCGGTTGTATATGGAGTTGTATAACTGGGCTGGTGTGTTTCGTAACAAGGAAGATGGAAAGGAAGATTTTCTTCGTGCGCTGGAGAAAGAGTTTGAGGAGGTTGGATGCCGTGTTGTGGGGTGTGTTTTGATCTTTCAGGCGCGGAAGCCCAAAGCAGAGAAGAAGTGATTGTTTTGATGAAAGATGAAAGGAATTTGGGTTTCAACAATTAAAGACCTATGAATATCTCCTAAGCTTCTCTCACAGTGTTGAAACAAGTTATCCAGAGGTGACTTGATGTGCTATTCTTACATCTTTGTGGATATTGAAAGAGATTAAAGAAAAAGGATAATCCAAGGTTTTAACTCGAAGCTCCATAGCTTTCACCCATGGCTCGGGGGCATTGTTTATTCTTTTAGCAACGACAAAGACAAGGCATTTTGGTATCTCTTTGTCCATACAAAGGTATCTCCCGAGGGCTTGTGTCCAATCAGCGACAAAACAAGGCAAATTGTTTGTTACCGCTGCTATACGGGGACATAGCTATGTTCCAAACAATGGAATATCCCCGGATTTGATACTGTCAAAGAACTTTCTTTGATAACACTATTGGGAACTGGCGAGAGAAGCATAAATACTGCCGTCTCTCCACGATTAAGTTGGCTATGCAGTTCTCTACAACAGTATCTCCAGCATACTCGGAAAGAACCAGCATTCTAACACTACAAAAACAGTCAACACTGAAAGACAAGACAAAATGGACCCTTCGTTGATCAGAAACACCATCCCTTGCCCTCGTGAATATACCTCTCCCCCAGCTTCTTAACACAAAGTAATATACTGACAGTTTTTTTACAGACACTACTATCCCGGACCAATACCACACATGTGAGCACTCCCACCACTCGCCCTACAGTGCCACAGACTTGCCTCCCATCCTGTTCGCCCTCGAGCAGAAAGAGATCGGCTACCTGAGCGAAGTCGAAGACCTCATTGAAAACGGCACCAAAGCCCTCGACTGGGAAGGTAAACCCATCCGCGACTTCCCGTTCCTCCCCCGGTACATCTCCATCGACGTTCCGGGATGGATGCTCGAATACTGGTCCCGAACTGACTCCCGACTCACATACAAGGATATCAGATCGCGTATGACAGCCCCAATCCTCAAGGAAAGAACTTCAGAGAACACCTTGAACATGCGTAGAGAGCGCGAGGCCCGCGGCCCGCTAACGCTTTCCTGCTGGAGCAGGCGTCGCAACCCGCTCACCCGCATGGAAGTCGGACGTGTCGAGCACCGCTCCGTCGACGAGATCTTTTACAACACGACCATGAAAGTCCTGCACAACTCTTTTGGTCGGCCCGTTGCTCTGCGTAAGCGCGGCCTTATCCGTACCGAGAACGGCCTTGTCTACACGACTCGCAACCAGCCAACCTATGCGCTCAACACGTTCTTGGAACCAGGTGAGACGTCCCATACTCTCGGTGGTCGATTGAAGCAGACTTTCAGCTTGTATAACCAACTTGCAGCAAAGGCGCGAAGGTTGGATTGTCGTTCCTGGCAGCTTTTGCCGTTGGATGAATTGCCGAAACAGTGGACTGAATCGAAGGACCCGAAAGAGTCAAAGGAGGTGAAGTCTTTCGCAAAACATACCTTTGCTTGGTATAGGGAGGGCGGTCGAGGTAAGCTTTTCTTTTTATTTCCCTTTCCCTGTTATGAGAATTGATGCTAACTTTTCATAGCCGTTGAAGACAGCCCTGCAGCCGAAGCAGCCTTGGTGAGACAGATTGAACTTGGCCAGATCCAGGTCAACCAGGGTTAGACGATGACCGACTCTTATCAGAATGAGATGTACAATTATTACTGGTGCTAACTGTTTCTTTATTTGTTATTTTAGGGTTATGGAGGCTTTATAAAGGCGTTGGGATAGAGGTTGATTTACGAGGATTGAGTGTAAGACTAATGGAATTTACTGGCTTAATGGTTAATCTATTCGTTTAATGCAAAGGTGCGTACTAAAACAAAACAATGCTGTCTAGACTAGAAAATCCAGTCGCGACTCCTCCCTCATTAACATCTTTTGCCTTGGTCCTCAGTAAATACCCTCCTTGCTCATTTTGAAGGACGTTTCCGCCCTTCTGATCCCATAGAATAGTCCCGTAGATACCCAACTCGCTAATAACATTGTCCCTGAGAACCTCACCATCGCTTCGTAAGGCTACGTTCTTGGCACTGGCAGGGGGGTGGATCAGTTCCATCAAGATCCACCGTTTCCAGTCCGATTCGGGAATCGAACGCAGGAAATCAGGGATATCGGTCTTGTAGATATTGTTACCGCCGCCCTCGCGCTGTGGTTTCAGGACATGGTTCGCTGCCGTTTCTGGGTTGAGAGCGAGTTCCCGGCCCCGTCCGCTGGAGGAAAGGTCGTACTGAGGGGCGAATGTTGCACGGAGCCTCGAAATCGTGTTCGAATCCGTGCCGGCCAGGAACTTAGCAAGGTGGTCGGGGCCGGTAGTTTCGGCTAGAACTTGTTGTACGATTTTGCTTCCGCACAGTTGGTTTAGAACCGTGGGACACTTGATTGCGGCTGAACGCTCGAGGTGTGTCCGGGCCTCCCAGTCACGCTCAGATTTGTATTCGTTCGGAGCGTAGAAACACCGCAGATACGTTGTTGTCACCTCGTATTGTGTGCCGGGGGATTGAGGTGGGTGGTATACCAAGGGGCGAGCTGGATTGGAACTAGGAATTGACGTCTGATTCAGAATTTCCGTACTCTTTAGCCGGAAAACAGGCACCTTGTGCACCCTGGTGAGCTGTTGCAGAAGTGCTAATTGGTCAAACAGATTCCGCTCATCCTCCTGTACAAGGAACAGAATGCACAATGGAAGAGCCGGCGCGGACTTGGGCGGGCCGTAGCTCTTGTGCGCCACCGCTAGGCCCGCGGATAGCGTCTCGACAGCCGTGTTCTCCGGAGGTATAGACAAATCGAGCAAAGGATGAGATGGATACCCTGGAGTACCCAGAAGCTCCGTGTGTAGCGACGTCACGCGCGAAGACAACCCACCAAAAGATGATGAGATGGTGTTGAACTCCACCTGCTTCAAAGACGCACTCGAATTGGAGGGAATGTTGGCCATGTAATCGGAACGATAAAGACCAAGGGATAATGTTTGGGCATATCCTTCTTTCTGGACCGCAAGATGGACCTTCCACAGGTGCGAAATAAAGTCGTCCACGTCAATGAGACTACGGAAGTGATCTTAGTTGGCACTCCACGCATATACAAGCCGGAATTCTAAACTAAACAATCGCACGTGTCTTACTCTTCCATGATCTTCCCCAGCCATGCTTCATCGCACGTTATGGCCGCATAGAGTTGGTTATAGGCAGTCTGCAATGCTCTCGCCTCCTCGAAACAGGATCTCGGAAACGGGCTCGGAAACAGCGTCACCGGAGCATTTGTTGCCAGGACCCCCTTGGAATCTGTCTCCCTGGGCACAAAGCTGGGGTGAGGACGAACTGCCAGGCCATTCTGAATCGCCCAGTCCTTGATTGTCGTCACCAAATATGCCTCCTGCGCGGGGTCCAGCTGCGGCGGGTAGCTCGAATAGACGGTGTTATCCATGTCTGCCTATAACTTGAGCATTAACAAATAGCTGACAGCAATACTTTCACTCGAATGGAGTCTCTATCACCGAAATGTGTGTCCTCGTCAGTATCGAGAACGGTCTTTGTCGATATGAGCGGGGTCAAATGTGATGCTTGGCAGATGACTAATAAGCTCTTAGTTTAGTTGCAGTACCGCTTTTGACACCGCCTTCCATTAGCGGCAAAAGCATCAATATCATTGCATTCATCGCGACTTTTTTCGACGCCCTCGCGTTATCGTCATCGCTGCGCGTCATGCCACCGTCTGGTCTTTTAGTGAGGTAGCATCGCTAGCTCGCTCCTTCCCTTTTTATCTTTTTTCTTCGTTCTGTCTTAATTCCTGGTGTTTTATTTTCATAATTGTTGCTCCGGTGATACCCCTCGGCGTTTATGTTCTTACTTGACGACATCTCTAATTTCCCATTTACTTCTCGATCTATGGTCTTTTCGGTTTTTTAATGCGGATTTGAGACTTCGATGTGCTTGTTCCTTGGAATAACATCATAATCCTGGTACTGGAATATAATGGCAATCAAAACTTACTTGGGCAGGCCAAGCGCTAACTTCTCAGATTTACTAGAAAAATGGCAACCGACGACGGAGATCCGCTCGACTGGACGCTCGATGAGGTAGTCGAATTCCTCTGCCATAACCCCCAGACGCCATGGTCCAACTCAGTCGTGAGGATTCACCCGGACCCCATCGCATTCGAAGCCGCGCTGCGAGACAATTTCATCACGGGAGAAGTCCTCTTGCATGACATTGATCTGAAAGTCTTACATGAGGACTTGGGAATGAAAGCTTTTGGACACAGATCGTCGGTTATCAGGGCAATACAATATCTTCGGAAAAGATCTTTCAAGTATCAGAGTACCCAGGAGAAATCAAAGCTTCGGTCTGAAGATAGCCGCGATGTCTCCCCGGCCGCCTCTTACTTGGATCAAATGTCTATTTCTTATGTTGGGACTCCTCAACGCGAGTTTCCTCCAAACCCCCGCATGATGACACCTCCAGTTTCTGGACTCGGTGCTTTGAGAGGAAAACAAGCGGAGCATCCCCTTCCTTCACGCAGAGAAAGCTTTGGGAATAGAAAACGCAATGAACTTGCAACTGACGGTGACAGTGAGGGTCGCGCTCAAGAGTCTGCCGTCGTCGATGGCGAAGGCCGTAAGCGACGGAGGATACAACCCTTGCTGCAAGGCCAGGAAATCACCCGGAAGAATGATAGCTCCAAGTTTGAAGATGGACGGGAGGACAAAGAGTGGTATATGGGCCCACACAAGGTCCAATCTTCTCAGCTGTTTTATCCGTTCAGCTCTGAGGATAATGATCAAACCTTTGTCATGCTTGGCCCAAAGTTCCCTACAGCTCAGCGTCTTTTCGTGAGCAAGTCCCTTAACTATTTTCACAAGCAGCATCCCATTAAATTACCTTGTGAAAAAGGAAAGGAACAATGGGCCGTCATACCCTATAGAGCGCGGGACGAAGAGACGCGGAGATATTTCACGTTGTATACTTCAAGAAATGGCAAAGTCACTGTTAGCCAGGAGAACGCGGACAAATGGTCGTTGCTTCGTAAATCACAGGATCCAGCAGAGGACCTGAGCCCATCTGATCCGTTTGCTTATCTCCTTCAGAAGTACCCCGTTGAAAAAGATGTTCCAGACGAGGCTTGCCCGGTATACGGTGAGTCTGGCTCTGAAGGCGAGTACGATGAGGACACATGGCAAGAGATAGATGATGAGCAACGAGATACTGAGCGCGGGAAACCAACCAAATTATCTCCTTCAGAAGTTGAAACTGCTATCAAGGAGTGTGTCGCAGAATATGAAAACAAATGGCACGAAATCAAGAAGCCGAAGGAAGAACAGGGAGCACACAGCCTATGGGTAAGAGCAAGACGCTCAAGGAGTGCTAACCAGCAAATCAAATTCCTCACAAAAGAAATTGAACTCCAGGAACGACGCCTCAAAAAGGTGCAAGAAACCATTCGTGGAAATGAGTACTATGCAATGTCGGAGCTCAAACTTCTTTGTCAGAGCATGGAGCACTCGGTGTTCAATATCACCAAGCAGAGATGGCGCATATCGGTGTTGGAGCAAGATAAATGTCCTCCAAAGGTCGAGTCTGCCCAGGAGCAGCGACCAAAACCCAAACCCAAACCCCGGGTTGATGACGAGGAATCCTTAAGTTCTGAGGATTCCGACGTCGATCATGACGAGCCTCTGGATGACTTCATGGACGACTCTGAAATGCAAGATGTCCAAGGCGAGGATTTTGATCGCACCGACACCGATATGCAAGATCTCGAAGACGAAAGGCCTGGTCGCAGTCCCTTCAGGACTCAATCGCCTGTCAGGCTGTCGTCGAACAGCAGTGATGACGATATCATAAGTCTTTCTGGGAAGAAATGGAAATCAAAGGCCCGGAAACGCAACCCCTTGAGCATCCGTTCTTCTTCGTCGCCAGATGTTCCTGTCAGAGAACAAAGGCCAGAGCCAAAAACAGATCTCATTGATCTCACAATGGACACCCCTTCCCCTCCTGCCAATGATTTAACCATCGAGACTCCTCCTTTGAATCCCGTGGTGCCTAACAAGTCGCAACCTAGCTCAGCCAATGTAGCTCTCAAGTCAGAAAGGAGTTCAATATCCCCCGGCCCGACGCTTTCTCAACGAATATCCGTTGAGATACCGACATTCAAACATCCGCCCACGAAGGCTGCAAATAATGAGTTACCTGATGTCAACGATTTTGCAGCACTGGCCAAATTAAGCTGGACGAGAATCGAAGAGCGCTCGGATCGAGGAAGACTCTTGGCCAAGTTGATCGGAGGCTTACCTGACGAAGAACGGGCGACCATGGCTGATTATATTCCGACTTACGGGGTGAAGCGTCTTAAGCATCATATCCGCGACGCTTTGAATGTATTGACCAAAAGTGAGAAGGAAATACCTGGTTTCTCACTGTTCAAGAATCAGCTTGTCATGCGGACGGCATCCCTTTACATCTCTTATGTCAATTGCGTTCATCTTTCCCAGGAAGGGATCTCAAGACATCAAATTGTTGAAGCGCAAACGAGCTTGAGCGGGTTCACTTCTTTCTTCGAGGTTCTTTGCAAGCATCTAGCGGCATATTACGACTGGAAGCAAAACGAGGAGACCCCGAAAAACAACTCGCCGCATAAGAAGCGCAAGAAGGAGGTCAAGGAAAGCCAACACACCAAACTGAACCAAGAGAGTGCGCAAGAGCGTGTTCAGAACCAAGAGAACCAGAGAGAGAAACTCCAGAAGACTTGGGAAAACATGGGTATCAGCAACGACGATCCCAGACATCAAGTTGTCAGCTTCGGAGATCCGGCCATCTACCTACCTTCGCATATCGGTACCCGTGTCAAGCCCCACCAACTGAGAGGTGTGCAGTTCATGTGGCGAGAATTGATCGAAGACAAGAATCAACAAGGATGTCTGCTTGCCCATACCATGGGTCTGGGCAAGACTATGCAAGTAATCTCGCTCCTTTCGACAATTGCCGCCGCAACAGCTTCAGATGACGTACGCATCCGCAAGCAAGTCCCTGAACATCTTCATCGGTCCCAAACACTAATCCTCTGTCCCTCGTCATTAATTGACAACTGGTTTGAAGAGTTCCTGATGTGGATGCCGATGAACCCCAATCTTTTGGGGCCTCTGAGAAAGATAACGGCTACGCTAAAGCTCGGGAAACGGTTAGAAAAAGTTGAGGATTGGAATAGTGAAGGCGGGATTTTAATGATATCGTATGACATATTCCGAACCTGGATTTTAAACAAGGAAACGAAGGCAAGAGGCAGGCCATTCCAAGACCAAGAAAGTGATCAAGATGTTGTGCAAGGACAAGCCAAGGGCTGGAAGTGTTTGTCGGATGAGCAACATAAACGGGTCAAGAAATGGCTACTTGACGGGCCTAGTATCATTGTAGCCGATGAGGCGCACAAGATGAAGAATGCCAACACTGGGATTGCCCAAGCGGCAGTCCAATTCCGCTCTAAGAGCCGAATTGCATTGACTGGGTCTCCTCTTGCGAACAACTTGACCGATTACTACACAATGGTCAGCTGGATTGCAGAAGGTTATCTTGGGGAGTATAAGGAATTCAACGCCAATTACGTAGAACCCATTGAAGAAGGACTTTACGCCGACAGCACATATTCCGAGAGAAGGAAGTCGCTTGTGAAGCTCCAGGTTCTTAAAGAAATTCTTGAACCCAAGGTCAACCGTGCTGATATCTCTGCGCTCGCCGGAGACCTCCCGCCAAAGGTGGAGTTCGTCATTACAATTCCCCTGACCAAGCTCCAGAAGGAGGCATACAACTTATATGTGAATGCGGTATATGGCGAGGTTGGAGACGTAGGCAATCCGAAGCTGTGGTCTTGGCTGGCGATTCTGGGCCTCTGCTGCAACCACCCCAAATGCTTCTGGGATAAGCTTAACAATCCTACCAACGAGGCGCCAAAACAAGGACAGGATGCTTTGCCTGGGGAGGAGTCAATCGACCAAGCGGGTCTACCGGATTCAGCCAGCTTGGTCTCCCGACAAAAGCCTCTTTTTACCGCCGTTCCTGATCTTAAGGATCTGGACCTCTCATACCGGACGCTGATGTTGAACAAGATCATTGCAGAGTCTGTGAAGACTGGAGATAAGGTTCTAATCTTTTCTCATAGCCTTCCGACACTGGATTACATCGAAGATGTTCTTAAGCGCTCAAATCGGAAATACTGTCGCTTGGATGGACGGACGTCGATGGGCAATCGGCAAACTGCTACCAAAGCATTCAACAAACCGGGAGCTGAGCAAATATACATTATATCTACTCGTGCTGGTGGCTTGGGTCTGAACATCCCTGGCGCCAATCGCGTGATCATTTTCGACTTCCAGTTCAACCCAGTCTGGGAAGAACAGGCGGTGGGACGTGTTTACCGTTTAGGTCAACAAAAGCCTGTGTTTGTCTACAGGTTCATTTCCGGTGGCACCTTCGAAGAGAAAATCTTCGGGAAAGCAATCTTCAAGAGCCACCTGGCTAATCGCGTGGTCGACAAGAAGAACCCGGTCCGCTGGGCAAACAAATCCGTAGGGGAATATCTTAAACCAGCGGGTTCCGTTCCTCAGAAGGATCTCATCGAATTCATGGGCAAGGACCCCCTTGTCCTCGACAAGATTATCGAGAGCGACAACGGGCCTGAGAGGATCATTCGAAAGATCACTCTTACGGAAACCTTACAAAGAGAAGACAACGACAATCTCACCGAGGAAGAGAAGCAAGGTGTTCAGATGCATCTGAGCGATGAACGTCTTCGACGCACAGATCCCCGTGCATATCAAGCCTTGATGGTCCAAAGAGAATCAGAACGGCAGGCAGAACAAGCAGCGCTATTGGCGGCCAGAGCTCAGGTTCAACCGAACCAACCGAACCAATATTACTTGGATCAGAAGGGGACCGCACACTCGAGCCTTCCGCATCATCCTCATCCGCCGCCGCTATCGCACAATGTTGGCCCGCGTCCTCTGCCGCCGGACACGAGCATCTCTCGACCAGCCCCGAACCCTCCTGCAAATAACAGCAGTCGTCCTTTCCCTACACCGTCATCGCATGCGCATTCCCCAACTTCTGGCAATACTACAACTTCAACTACAGGGTCTACTCCGCAACAACGCCCACCGCCGCCATCGAAACCCTCTGTCAATACTCCCTCGGTAACTGCACCCGCTCCTCCTCAACACCCGCCGCCATCGAACACTGACACGTCTCAAGGTCTGGATCCAGCATCGGCTGCATCAAATCAATCTGGAAAGAACGATGATGCAGCGAGCACCGGCAGTCGTGCAATGTCAATTGACGGCGCCGACTCCGGGGATGAGCAGATTTTCGAAAGCCCACCGGAAGGGCCTGCGGTTGATAACAATGCAAGACCGACCAAAGCAAAGAAGACCAATTGCAACACCCAATGAACTCTTTTCTTTCATTCTTACGGGCGAGATCCTATTTTCTTCTCTTTTCTTCTTTTCTTGTGTGAATAGGTCTATACTTTTTGTCCAAATACTTACCCCTTTTTCTTTTCACGCTGCAAATACCACTCTGCAGATATGTTTGTTTCGCGAATATCCTGTTTTATGGGTATTCATATAGCGTTTGAATGGTATCCAACAGCGATCATCTCAATCCGTACAGGACAGTATCCTAATAGCAAAAAGAAAGAAAAGAATTGAGGGAAAACAAAAAAAAAATCTCCCCGACTGGGAATCGAACCCAGGTCTCCCGCGCTTGCAGTTGTTAAGCTGACAAGCGGAAATCATGACCACTAGACCATCGAGGACTTGTTGACTTATGTTAGTCCTAGTAGGTATCAGGAACTTACAGACCATATCAATCGCAAGTTTTGATATTGAGAAACAAAAGGAAAGGGAGAAATACGAAGGTTGATAGATGAAGTGAATCAGAAAATCTATTGACATTTCATAGACCATCCAGGGTCCGACTCATCAGCATAAGTAGCAACAGGGCCGTAATACATATTAACATAAACATGAAGATAGACAAGTAAGCAAAACGGGGTCTAAAGCTAGAGGTGGAAAGAAACTGGAAAAGGAAAGGAAATCAAGCAAGGAGCTGCTCAAGCTCAGCAATCCTAGTAGCCCTGTCCTCGCCCTTCTTCCTCTTAGCCGTCTCCCGGAAAGCATCAAGCATCAGTTTCCGCTTCTCCTCCTGCCTGTCTAGTACACGATCCTCGATACTCTCTTCCATAATGAGACGCCAGACGGTCGTCTCGCGTGTCTGGCCCAGACGGTAAACGCGGTCCACGGCCTGGTCCTCGATGGCTGGAGCCCACCAGCTGTCTGCGAGAATGGCCTGGTTAGCAGCGACTAAGTTCAGTCCGACGCTGCAGACGCTCAAACTGGCAAGGAGGACTTTGCAGTTGGGGTCGTTGGAGAAGGTGTGTGTTGACTGGTCGCGCTTGGTGGAGTTCATTTTGCCGTCGATGCGGGCGAATTCGATTCCGTTTTCTCTGAGGTGTGGTTCGACAATGTCCAGGAAGGACGTCCACTGACTGAAGACCACCGTTTTGGTATCAGGGGCCTGTCCTTGGGCTGTTAAGATTTTGATGAGTGCTTCGATTTTACTGCTAGGGTCGTCCGGGTCCCCAACAGCAGAGTCTGCACTCTCGCCCAACTCGGCCGCCGGGGAGACCAGCGTGGACGTGTCCTTGATTTCGGCACGACACATAGGACACTTATGCTGTCTTTCGATGACTTGCTCGATGCAGCCGCGATCGAAAGCATGACCGCAAGCAGTAATTATGGGCTGTTCCAAAATCTCAAGGCAAATAGCGCATGTCTCCTGGCTCTCAATCCGAACCTGTAACATATCCTGAAGCGCTTTGATATTCTCGGGCGTCAGTGGGACGACCTTGTGCTTGTCAAGGAGACTAGCCAGTTTATCGACACGGTTTTTGCATAACGTCCAGTGGTTGCAAACTTGACGCAGGCGGAGAATAACTTCCAGTACATGCGAATAGGTAGACTCTTTGGTCTGTTCTTTGGCTTTGAAATTCGAGAGCGCACCTCTCGCTTCGGACCTGTTGTCTTGTAAGCACGCGCTGGTTGGTAACATGAGAAATTCCCGAATACGTACAAGAACATATCGTATTTCTCTCTCTCGTGGTCATGGAATTTAACACGGAAAACACGAGAAGTGAGGGGAGGCAGGCGCAGATTGATGAAGTTCATATCCTTCCGACGCCGCAAACAAATAGTAGCCATAAGTGCTTGGAGAAGTAAACGTGCGTCAGGGTCTTCGCGCGAAAGGGGCCGGATCAAAGTACTGTTGAAAACCGCCACGTCCTCTAGACCACCGGAGAGTCTTAGGAAGCGAACTTGTGAGTAAAGATCCTTCAGTGAGTTAATAATCGGCGTTCCGGTCAATGTCCAGCGAGAGTCCGATCGCAGATGGCAAGCGGCCAGAGCGCCTTTAGACCGTGGGTTACGGATTGTGTGACCCTCGTCAAGAACAACACGGCGCCAGTGAGCCGAGAAGATACCTCTTTTCGGTGGTACTTTGGACTTTTCATTGTATTCAATGGCCAAAGCGCCGTAACTCGTGATCACCACATCATACTCGCTGAGGTTTGCAGCCTCCTTCTTGCCAGCGCCATGGTAAACCAGCACTCGCGGAGCATGCTCCTTCTTGGTATGAAGCTCAATTTGGTTCTTCCAGTTGCTCATCACACCCACAGGAGATATAATCAAGGTGGATGCGGATGATTCTGGGGTCTTGGGCTGAGAGTTAGCCAAAATCAAAGAAATTATCTGAATAGTCTTTCCCAGACCCATATCGTCGGCCAATATACCACCACTAGCCAACGGAGGCGCCGTAGACGTAGTATAATTAGTGGCGATATTCATGAAATAGTTTCCTTTTCTCTTCCAAAGTTGTTCCACGGTGTCAGACCCAGATGGAGGCAGAATCGGTGATTCTTTGCTGATCATCCAAGCCAAACCTTGACGCTGGTAGTGAAGAAGTTCAGTCGCCAAAGCGGCGGGACTTTCAGCCATTGGCATGTTTGCCAGGTCCGATTCATTGAGACCAAATTCCTCAACGACTTTGTTGACATCCCGAGGGTTGAAGATGGTACTCTGGTTGACAAGTGTGTCCATGTTCTCACCAGGCCTTCCTTTGCTCTTGAGCTCCTGTTGGAGTTGTTTTCGCCGCTGTCTGTCTTCCTCTCGCTCTGTCTTTTTCACCTCAGTCACGGGAAGCCTATCCCGTTGCATTCTCTGTTGCAGCCCCTGTCTCTTAGAGGTATCGCTCGTTCCGAATAAGCCCAAAGAAATTGGGCAATCATAAGTCCCTTTAATTCCAGTCAACAGGCCCTCAACAAGAAGGTCCCTGGCGTCCTAAATAGAGCAGTTAACGAAACATATACTAGTGTCGTTTGAGCAAACACTCTTACCATATATGGGGCTAGCTTTGCCGCAACGTTACGTCCGATATGGCCAACTTGGTCACCCATAACATTCTTGACTTGGATAGCATTCCGATCATAGGGATTGTTGGGTTCTCGAACTAGAAGAACTCGCTCGCCAATCGTGACCTGGCCGCTGTAAAAGCGGACACCAACAATCTTTGTAGGCATACGACCTAATTCAAATTAGTTTCTTTCGCGTTGCTCACTCTATGAATGCATACCATAGAGCATATAAGCGTTGGTATAGTCAATATCTTGGCTTCCTTGAACCAAATCCGCCGCTTCATCATCTTCCTCTCCCTGTGCAACCTGTGCAAAGGACTGCGAAGACTGAAATGAAGGCACAGCCTGTACCTCCTCGTCCAGGCTCACAACTGGTTGCGCACGAGTACGGCTGGCTTTCTGAGCGCGCGCATATCTATCATCATCGCCAGTCAGATCAACGTGTTCAATATCACGCTTTCCCATAGCTGGTTCCATAGCTGCTTATGCCCGCTGCAAGGAGCGACAGATCTTGGGGAAGTTCTGCTTTTCTTTTCGCGACGCCAATGTGATCAGTATCGGCGCCACCGAATCGGGATTAGCGCGACTGCGGGCGTATCGCGCTAAAACGCGATTTCACGTGATTAAATATGCATACCCAATTTGGTAAGAACAGACGTCACCGCATATTGCCATCACCAACAGGAAAATGTACGAAACTCCGGTATAATCATCTTGTTATGACTGGGAATCGTCGGTCTTTTTCTATGCTTGCTTGAACGTGATTGACATGTTATTTATAGCTGTGCAACTTTCGGTTTGAGAACTCAACGTTATGTTTGGATGTCTCGCTACATATGTATAAAGTGAACAGTATCCCGGCATTCAAAACGCAAAAACTCGAGTACAAATTACATCAACTATCCCTGATGATCCACACGAGCCCCATATACCACAATGCGCTTGCTCAGCGCTTCCAGGGCCGATTGGACACGTTAATCGAACATGGCGATATCAAGCCCTTCTTCCTGTGGCATATGCTTGTGCTGTTTGGTCTTCCGCTATCGGCGTTGCTTGTGCTCCACCATGATGGCTCAAGATTTATACGGAGATCAGTTTTCGCCCTGATTCTCGGTGTGGCTTTTGATTTGATCAAATACAGGCGGTCACAGCTAGGCGCGAATGGCTATATGCTGGGTGTGTTGACGACATATTGGGTTATCTGGTGTGCAGCGCTACTTATATTCAATGATGTGGAGAAGAAATTCAAGCGGATCGAGAGACGAACTGCTCCTGTGAATGTGGGACCTGAAGACTCTGGGTTTATCGACATGGACAAAGATGGTGATGTAGACGGCTGCGATGCACAAACCAGTGGCTCCGACGGTGGCTCAACTCCGACAGCCAACCAAAAGCCTGATGGTGATTCTGCAAAGAGACAGGGATCTGAAGAACCCAAGAGTCAGAAAGAAGTGCTTGTATGGCAGGCCTACCCGCGGCCCTTTCTACACCGTCTCAATTGGGCATTCGACCTATTGAGCAACATGAGAGGCCCACAATGGAACTGGCGAGTTTCCACCATGGGACCCCTGCCTGCATCCGTCAACGCCCAACTAAATCCAGGGAAACGAGATACGTCACGGGAACTGAACGACTCTGAAGTCTTGGACGCTAAAACCCGTCTGAAGATTGCATTTGCATCCTTTGTGAAGTCGTACCTCCTCTTAGATCTCGTCAAGGTTCTCATGATGCGAGACCCTTATTTTATAGGCATGGCATCGCCTGACATTCCGCCGCCGTTTCCGTTCAACTATCTTAGCGACATCCCAGGCGGCGTCACTTTATACCGTCATATGTTGACAGGCTATGGTGTTTATATCGCCTTGAGTTATGGAACCTCATTCGGCCCACCGATATTCCTCGGACTATCTGTTGCCTTCCCCAACTTTGCACGGGCTATAACATCCGTCCCCCTCGACGCTCCTTGGCTCTATGCGGATACCTTTGGTCCATTCTTCAAATCTGCACTGGAACATGGCCTTGCTGGATGCTGGGGCCGATGGTGGCATCAGCTATTCCGTGTGGGGTTCACGAATGCAGGTCGTTGGATCTTATCTCTATTACCGCAACGACTAGCGACAAATAACAGTATCCGGCGCGCCGTCATAACATTCGTCGCCTTTTCTCTTAGCGGACTTCTTCACGCTTTTGGGAGCCATACCCAACTCGGAGACACGAAGCCACTTGGTCCATTCATGTTCTTCATCCTACAGGCTGCCGGCATCACTATCGAAGATACATTCAAAAGGATCATCTTGCCAGTCCTGCTCCCGTTCAAGATACGCCGATGGCTACGTTGGACCGGAAACGCTTTGTTCGTGTACTTTTGGCTTACGATTACGGGAGGATGTGCGGCGGATGATTTTGCAAGGAGTGGTATGTGGACTACGGAGCCTATACCTGTTAGTCTAATTCGTGGCTTAGACCTGGGTGTTCAAGGAGAGGGGTGGTGGTGTTGGAAGGAGCCTTGGTTCCGGAGGATACAGGGTGAGCGGTGGTGGGAGAGCGGGTTGCAGGTTTTGTAGAATGAGGAAAGACGTCTCGTTGGATATAGCATATAGAACTTGTTGTTTATAACGCTTTTGATATATAGTTTCTATTTACAAATACGTTCACCCGTCCATCTCTTCATCATCATCAGTATCTGGCTCCATATTCAAAGTTGGCATTTCATCATCGCTTTCCTCTGCCTCACCCGCAGCAGATGCCTTCACGTTGGGGGTAGTCGCGGGTACCGACTTCGGGAAAGAAGTCGCAGTCTGCACAGGTTGGGGTGCTGACGCAGTTGTCACCGAGGACTGTTCCACAGGGATAGCAGGCGTGCCTGTGGAAGTAGCCGGGGATTCTTTCTCCAGGGATGGTTGGGTTGGAGCAGCGGTGGTATCTTTTTCGAAGCGTGCTCGTTTGACTTGTGCATCTTCTTTCTTTTCTGTCGGCTGTGCCACGGGAGCTTGAGGAGTGGGTTCCTCGTAGACTCGCTTGTTCAGAGAGGGTGAGGGTGCGGGTGCCTGGGAAGTTTCAACGCTTGCTGTCTGGGTCGAAAGGGCGGGGGCCGCAGGTGGGGGAGACGTTCTGAGGAAACCGGTGCTCTGAGTGGTTTGCTGATACGCAGACCCAGACATGTCCTCATCTTCATCCTCGTCCTCATCAACGGCAACATTGCCGTTAATATCAGGTGTGCTCATCAACACAGGCATCCGGGGTTTAATAAGGCTTTCCACCTCCATCTCGTCCGCGTAGGCTCGGGCCAAGAACGGTATGATACTGGATCCTGCTCCGCGGCCTCTCACAGCGGGATGTGGGCTCAGAACACTGGAAAGCATGGCGTTCTTGTTCGCTGCCAGGATGATTGTACGGTCAATTTCGCCCCGTAGAGAAGGCACAAGAAGCTCCGTCGGGACATAGGTGAGGATGACAGGGAGGAGTTCTGATGCTGCGCGCTTGAGTTCGGGGAACGAAGGGCCCTGCTTGACTTGGCGACCTTGCTTTCCGGAATTCAAGAACGAGTCTGCATTCACAGTGACTTGGTTGGCCTTTGACTTCCCCTTTGCATCGGTAGATGATCCTGCAGAGGGATTTGTATCATCGGCCGACGGCAAGAGGTCAACGCAGCAAGTTCGGAACAGATCCGTCAGAGAAGAAACATTCTGCTTCGTCATGGATGGCCCCACGATCGGCAGCAAAGAACGGACCAAGTCATACATGGACACACGGACCTGCCTGCTGAACTTCTCTGCGCGGAAGACCCAAGTTGCTTGCTCAAGGATTGTCTGCGCAACGGACATGGTACCGGTCTCCAGGGCATTCATAGCACCCAGGAGGAGCTTCATACAGGCAGCGTGGATGCGAGGAAGCTCTGTCCACAGACTTTCCCTCTCTTCCCGACTGATTTGCGAGTTAGCCTGAACATCCCCACTTTCTTTTGGCACAATGACCGATGTCAGACGTGATGTCAAATCCAAAATCTGGCCCACAGGGATAGAGACTGCTGAAGCCGTAGGTGTCGAGAAGAAAGTAGATAGAAGTCGCAAAAGCACAAGTATCCTATCCACACCAGAATGGATCCCACGCCATCCAGACAGCCCCAAGGGGTCTGGTCCATCATCGCCCACCTCCTGAGTGTAATCTTGCGGTGCTGCAGCTTGTCGCAAATTCGGATCCACAGATTCCCACTGCTCGATAATACTTCTGAAGACGTAGTCAGATGTTCTATGGATGGACGAGATTGTCAACAAGGTCGCATTCCTCCATTCATCTCCGGCAGTGTTCTTCGGCGCGCAGTTGTGCAGAGAGATGAACAATCGCTGCGCGAGTTCCACCACTGGTTCGGGGTATGTAGGTGAGGTAGAGCCAATGATCGCCTGGAGCAAGCTGTGAATTTGCGCAGAGAATGGACGGAAGGTTGTTGGATGTCTCGCAATCAGCTCCAAGATCACATGCAAGACAATTTCCAGGAATGGTGTGCTGGGCCGCAACTTTCTGATCGGTTCGGAGGATGGCTTAACGGACACAAGATTCAAAATGGATGTGATAAAGCCCGGGAGCGACGGGGTCGTAATCTCGCGAACAAGCGTGGGGTATTGGTAGGTAAGGTGGAATATGCGCGTCAATGTGATAATGCACATCTTCTTCGTGGTGACGGGGTCCGGTTTCTAGAACTAAGTCAGCGTCCACCGCACTCTCAGCCAGCCACCACGTCAAGACCCTACCGCCAAAATCCCAATCAAACTGCGCACCAAGGGCTCGCATCCACGGAGAACCTCCCATTGTCCAGCTTCCACAGTCGCTTTCACCAACACAACACCAGTCCATCGACCTTCGAAGCTCCTATCCTGCAACAGACTCCCGAGACGAGTCTTGAGCTTATGGATCTGAACTGCATTGTCGGAATCAGACTTTCCAGTCTTCTGGTTCTGAGGCGCAGACAGAAGCTCTCCACAATCGCTCAGTGATGTCGCCAAAAACGAGGCAATTGGAGGCAATTGCTGAACGGGTGTAGTGGTCAAGCGATGCGTGACCGCGCGCAAAGACGTTGTCGCCATTATATCGTGAGGCGCGGTGGTTGTCGCCCTGCTCAATAGCTGTGGTGACAAGGAAGAAAGCAATCAATTGTCTTCTTGTATTTCCCTCTGTTTGGCTAGGAACCCGCAAAGAAAAAAAAAAGTTAGAATAATTTTTGGCAGAAGCTCGGACCACATGACCACATGTGAATCTGCCATCGGTAATACCGGTAAGATGCGGTACGATACGATAAACTGGGCGGTGAGCTTAGTCATCCCCTCCCCTGGCCGCGGCAATCAGCGAGAGTTGGACATTGAAATAGTGAAGCCTTATTGAAAGCAATCTGAATATTAACGATCCTTGAGCCTTGGATGGGCGTGCTTGGGATAGATGTTTCCTTCTTCACCATCCCAACCTTCAGTGTCTCATTGTATCTTTGATTCTACGCCGCCATGACTGTGAGTTTCCCCGAAGCATAGCTACGTGTTCCAAGCCTCCATTGGAGGAACAGGAATCCATTGACATTTGTCTGTCCATAGGGCGATTCGGAGAAGGCGCAGCGGTATATCTCTGCCCTGAATACGGCACGATGTCAGGACAGATGGGATGAAGTCCCTGAATTGATTCGAAAAGTGACCAAGCATGCACCTCACAAGACATGTACTTCCTCAAGTTCCCATTACCTGATGACCAAGGGGAAAACTAATATGGCATGTCGCAGACTATCTAGAGGTTGCTAGGGCCGAATCCAAGGTTGCTGCGCATGACAAGGAACGGCCGTCGACCGCTCAATCCTCTTCGTCCAATCTACACGAATTAGTACCCTCGCTCTTGTCTATTGTTGAGAAACCGGATGCGTCACCGCAGGAGATACTCCAAACACAAGCTTGTCTGGGTTGGATACATTATACACTCAATGAAGCGAGGATAGCAGCATCTCGTCTGCCAGACGACTTTGGTGAGACGGTGAACAGCATCTCGGGTGATGGCCAAGAGCCTTCCGCATGGACACGAGTATGTCTCGTCAAGGGGTGCTACTTTAAAAGTGAGTGCTCGGTCATGATAGAAAGTTGAATAGCCTTTGTCTAACTGCGAACTAGGTGCTGGGCTATCCGCGGATTCGAAGCCCAATGATGCGCTGGAAGCAATCAGCTCGCTTACGCCGTGGCTGAGTAGCCATAGCCAGTCATTCTCGAGTACCCCTCAGTTTTCATACTGGACCGAGAAGCTTCTAGGGAAGGGTGCACAGTTAACCGGCGATCAAATATGTGCTAATACCGTTGTTGTCGACGATAAGCTGATGGGAACCGCCTTGACTTCATTCCGATTATGGTCTGCGCATCCCGTCGCAAAACAACCATCCTCTTCCCAAGGGCTGAAGCTCGCTACCTGGAAATCTTATTACGATGTCTTGACAGCTATCCTGCAACATGGCCTACCATATGTACCTGCGACTAGCGAACCCGAACGTCCCCAGCTTGCTAGCGAATTGCGCCATGTGGAGTCGGTCTATGAAACGAATCTCCTACAAAGTGCCATATTTCCCACGGCAAATAGCACGAATTCGCAAGTCGAGGAGTGGGTTGAGCAAATAATTGCGAATTGGGAAGTATTCTGTGGGGGACACTGGCGGGATGAAGATCTCGGGGAAGGAGGCCAAAGCGCTGTCTCACGGAATGTTCTTGATGTAAGTGCTAAAGTCATTCCTATGGGCCAACGCCGTGCGTACTAACAAGCATTGTATTAGATGTTATACCGTGCTGCTACTAAGACGTACCACTCCCACTTGATTCTTCGGCGCCTGTTCCACGTCCACTCCGCAGTGGCGGAATTCGATCTCGCACTCAAAGCTCTCGACTCGTACATAGAGATTGTCATCAGTGCCAAAGAGCGCGCGGAAAAAGCAGCAGAATCGGGTGAACTCGAGGATGACGGTACTTTATTGAGAACTCTCTCTGAAGGAGTTAGCATGCTGTGCTGCTTTGGCTCGGAGAAGGAAGCGGAGAAAGCGAAGGATCTGGTCGCGCTCATCCAGAAGGTCGTTGATAAGCATGCTCAGGAAAACGCCAGTGGCCAACAGAATGACCAGCAGCCTGATGCGCAAACAACAAACCCGCCATATTCCGGAGACGTCCCTCCTGCGGTCCTTGCCATGGCATACAGGGCCATCGGTATTGGACTTGCGAACTGGGCTTACTGGACGCCAGTAAACGAGGCTCGGGATGACATTCGAGCCGAAGCAATTGAATATCTAGAAAGAAGCATTGCTCCAGAACTGGAAGATGAGTTAAATTACTCGTCACTATACACTCTTGCCCTTGTGCTGGCGGAAGATCGTGACCTGGATGGTGCAATCGACTACGTCAAATCAGCACTGACATCCAACACCCATCCCACCAATCAGGCAGACCTTGCAAGGGAACGCGATCTAGTGTCCTTATGGCATCTTCTCGCACTTCTGCTGAGTGCAAAGCATGATTTTGCCATGGCTGAGCGTTCATGCGAAACCGCATTTGAGCAGTTCCCAACTGCCGTTACATCGCATGATAAACACTCGCAAAAACAGCATCTGGACGTTCAGTTCGATGCATCAGATCTTAAGCATGCCCTAGTTGATCAGTTGCGAGGCCGGGAGAAAGAGCGTATTATCGAGACGCGCGTGACGCAACTTGCATTCGTTGAGGTCATGGAGGGTCCAGAGGCTGCTGTTAACCATAGCCATCAGCTCCTCAGTCTTTTCGCCACTCTATTCCAGAATCTCGAATTGGAGGGTGAAGGCAGCAGCAAGAATACGAAGACCGACCAGACAGATCATCTCGTTCCACCGAAAAGCTCCGCTGGAACCGTGAAGACTTTCCGCGGTAGTATATTTTCACGGAACAGGGCATCTCGTCTGCCAGAACGGAGGTTGGAGTCTGGGGGTGATCACAGCACAAACGGTGCAAGGGAGCAGCCCCCTAGCGCTGAAGGAGCGCCCTCCATTCAGGTCACAGATGAGGATACACACCCCCCTGATTCTAGTGGACAGGGAGTAGGAAAGTCGGACTCGGTGAAGCAGAAATTCAGAAGGCGTGCCAGTAGCGTTAAGAAGCCTGATAACCTTCCAAAACACGATTACATGGCAAATGGGGAGGGGATACCGGAAGCACCTGATACCGGGACAGCACAGAAAACCGAGGAAGAGGCCAATCACCAGCACACAGTTGGAATTGCAGTGTCTGAAGCCGTTCCGTCATCTGATCAGAGCGCCAAACAACCTCTCTGGCCTATCGCTCACAACATGAAGCACACGCACCAGCCTTACCCCTCTGGGCATCCAAAACAGCCGCCTGAGCAAGACGTTCGACTGCCGACCACTTACAGATTCGACTCACCCACGAGTGCAGTGACTAGATTCCCCATTTCCCAAGCCCAGAAACACGCACTCGGGGTCCTCGTCAAGATTTGGCTCCTCATTGCTGGACTCTACCGACGAGCATCGTTATTCGACGACGCACAGGAAGCATGCGAAGAGGCTTCCAAGCAACTCAACCGCATCGATGCACTTGTTGCAGCACAGAACGCATCCGCCAAATCCTTCAGCAGCCGCGGCTGGGGCGTGCCAAGGAGTTCCGAAGAGCTCTGGGCCGATCTCCAAGCTGAACAAGCATACCTCTCAGTAGCTCAATCGCGGCCTCATGATGCGATAGAACGGTTCGAGACAGCACTCATGCGCGACCCCGATCATCCTAGAGCCACCATCGGGCTAGCAAATCTGCTCCTCGACATCTGGGATCAGAAAATGCCCGCAGAAACTCCCCAGTCCCAAGTGACATACGATGCCTCGACACTCTCCTTGTTACCGTCGTCGAAGCAGAACCCTCAAAGCGACTCTGCTCGTTTACCAGGTGTCAGAGAGCCACACAAACCCCAGGATCTCAAATCAGCTTCGCTATCTCCAGACGAAGAGCCCAAGTACCTCAACCATCTCGCCGCTCGCGACCGCGCTTATGGTCTCTTGTCAGCCCTAACCAAGCGTGGAAGCTCCTGGGATAACTCTGAAGCTTGGTATGCTCTATCCAGAGCCTATGAAGCTGGGGGGCAGATTGAGAAGTTGAAGGAGGTTCTGTGGTGGTGCATTGAGCTCGAAGACCGACGGCCCATCCGGCACTGGTCGAACATTGGCTCTGGTCTGTATGTTCTTTAAGTGTGCATTTTGTCTAATAGTCTTGTATTTACCAGAGGCATTTTCTTTTCTTTTATATATCCTTCTTCTGTATCTTTCTTGGCCGAATATGATACCTTGTCGATAGATTTTGTCAATAGATAATTATTTTGAATATACGCCGCAATTCGGAACAATTTGAATGGAAACAAACTACCAATGACACTTCCTTATTTACAGATCTCCGCCAAGCGGATATCACGAATTGTCAGAAGAAACGAAACTTGAAAGCCCGCAAATTCTTATTTTCATTCTGACTACATTCGAGAAATGCATTACCGGGGAGCGGCAATAGGTGTCCAGGCAGAGACCTTGGGGCGGGTGCTTCAAGACGTTAGCTATGGGCTACCCCATATATCCCCAAAACGCCATTATAGGGTACTCACGTCGAGTAAGTCTTGTATGCACCGCGGGAGAGAGTCAGCATAGGGCGATGCTCGGGCAATTCCCAGGGACGGACACCGGTTTGGATGAGCTTGTCGACGGTTGGGGGGTTGTCGACCAAGTAAGACATCCAAGCGTGCCTGTATATTCAATTAGCAAAACAAAAAGTCCTTCACCCATATTCCTAGAAGTAAGATGCTCACCAGCCGGGCTCAATCTGCGAAGCGTCGTATTCACTCTGCTTGTAGTCGACCCATCGTGTCCGGACTAAAACTGCATATTAGCCTTCTCGCGGAATAACCCAGTCATCGTCGGATATCTGAAAGGCAGGCTTACGGGGCAGCTCTTCCGCCATGTTCTCGAAGTATTTGTTGCCGTAACGGTCGGTTCCGATGAGGGTACCAGCTTTGGTATCACCTGTGCGCGCAACGGGTCAGTCGGACTGGGTCTCTCCAAGACAACAACTCTCCAACCATACCGATGTTCTATATCCAACAAGCCCGTAGAGTGAGTATTCAATCCCAATGTGTATCCTCCGTTATTTCCGGGTCCGTACCTGCATCTGGTGGGCAGCATCCTGTAAAGGGAGAGCAAGTCAGTACAGCGTCCACCACGTTAAAACCATGACTCCTGGGGATACAAACCTTGATACCAACTCTGCGGAGGTTCCGCAACGTCCGAGTAATAGTCGACATGCTGGGCGATGTGCACGAGGGCGAATATGTCGTTCTGCGGTGCTTGAAGTCGTCTTGAGAAGCGGCAACGAGTTCCAACGCCGGCCCGAAGCGGTTTAGCGGGTGGTTTTGTTTGCACAATTTGCAGTCCCCGCGGAACGATTGGCGATAACTTCAGAATTTCGAGGTTCAGCGTCCAATTGGCTTACAGGTCTTACATATCAAGGTATTCTGTCGTCCTGGGTAGAAAGTTACACGGGTCATGATGTTCAGACGAATTGGTGGCCATGCGCTTCGATGTGCCGGCCGCAGGCCTGCCGCGCGGAGGAAGCTCCCTGATCGCAGATTCTCCGCGTATACAACCAGCCCACCGATGGCCTCGACTGCTTCATCTGCGTCGCCTTTGGGCACTGTTGCTGTGGAATTGGACCGGATAGCGCCGCGATTTGAGATCCCGGCATCGCAGATTACGATCCTCGACTCTCCTTCTAGCTTCTACAATACATTGAAGGTGCGCGGGTGTGCAGAATTCTGGGAATTGGAGTTGACGAGGTGAATAGGACAAAATCCGCAACGCCCGGAGACGAGTCTATCTCTCGACGTTATATATCGGGAAAGCGGAGCATGAGCTTCTCGAGACATTGGACCAGGCGCTTCGCGACAATCCGGACCTGAAGGTCTCGATTTTGACGGATGCGCTGAGAGGGACTCGGGAAACGCCCAAGGCTTCGTGCGCCTCGCTTTTGGCTTCGTTGGTTGCCAATCATGGGTCGGAGAGAGTTGAGATTCGCATGTTCCATACGCCTAATCTGACGGGGTTGAGGAAGAAATGGATTCCGCGGAGGATTAATGAGGGTTGGGGGCTTCAGCATATGAAGCTATATGGCATTGACGATGAGATTATACTTTCTGGGTATGAAGCAGTCATCTGAGATTGAATGATTTCAGTGCTGACCGTGTACAGCGCAAACCTGTCCAATGACTATTTCACAAACCGCGTGGACAGATACCATGTTTTCAACTCAAAGGAACTTGCCGATTATTACGACGGTATCCATCACGCCATCTGTGGACTGAGCTTTTTGGTTCTTCCCGATCCGCATAGTGTGGCCGGGTATCTCATGGACTGGCCAACAGCCAACGGGGCACCTTCGCCTCTAGAGAATCCCGACGAATTCATCGAATATGCATCAACGGTCTTGAACCCCCTTATACAACCACGCGAGAAGCCTACACTTCCGTCCACACCAGAGTCCTCAAGCCAAACATATGTATACCCCGTGGCGCAATTCACACCCTTGTTGAAACCCGATGCATCAACCGAATACCCAGCAGTCACAGCCATCCTCCGTCTACTCTCCAGCTCCCCCGCATTTTCAGGTGCCCAATGGCTTTTCACAGCTGGCTACTTCAACATCCACCCCGTCCTCTCATCCCTCCTGATCCACAGCACGTCCGCCTGCCACACTGCATCTACAACCCGGGGTACAGTGCTAACAGCATCACCCTGGGCAAACGGCTTCTACGGCTCCCCGGGTATATCCGGCATGCTCCCCGCAGCCTACACGCATCTCTCCGCCCGTTTCCTGGACAGAGTCGCAGACGCTCAGCGGACAAACAGCATCCAACTCAAAGAATGGCGTCGCGGAACAGTCGGCCAACCAGGCGGGTGGACGTACCATGCCAAGGGTCTTTGGTTGACTTTACCCAGGGAAGAAAACCCTAGTCTGACCTTCGTCGGAAGTAGCAACTACACGAAGCGCAGCTATAGTTTGGACCTTGAGGTTGGTGCGTTGGTTATCACAGATGATCAGGGACTGAAGAAGAGGATGGGCGAGGAGATTGAGTGGTTACAGAAGGATGCGGAGGGGGTATCGAGGGAGGATTTGAGGAGGACGAAACGGAGAGTTGGGTGGAATGTGAGGTTGGCTATGTGGATTGTTGAAAAGGTTGGGGGTGCATTGTAGTTTTACATTTTGCATTTTGAACAATATAGAGTACTATATACCCCATGTACTACATACGATGGAACTGTATAATATGCTGTTGATATATCCATTGATCATCACTTTTTATACTAAAGACCGAAACGCCAACCGAAATACCTGCCAATGATGATGATATCGTATCGTGCAATCGTTCATGCCCTACCAGGCACCTTCCCATTAAGCTTGGCAGGCCCCAAGCCCTGCCGAACTTCATCAAGCATCTTCATACCAATAGTCTCGTTGCCATGCTTTCCTCTCTTCATCTTTACACCCTTGCGCTTGACCTGCGCGCTGGTGTTATTATCCCACCCGGAAAGGAAATCATCCATGATGTTGTTAAAGCTATGCGCCGGGGGCACCTCGGTGCCGTTTGCCTGGACCAGGTTCGGTGCTTGCGACGAGGCGGTCGAGATTCCAGTCATACCCGTCATGCCGGTCATACCACTAGCCATGGACATGCTGTCGTCGAAGTCTTCCTCATCTTCCTCGTCGAGGGCGTACAGGGCCTCCACCTTCTCGAACCGGTCGTCGAGAAGTCGGTGGCCTTCGGTTCTGGCAATTGCGGAGGATGACATGGAGTATGCGGAGGGGTTGGTCATGGCTCCCTTGCGCTTCTTGCGGTGGACGGGCGTGCCGCCTGCTGTGAAGACGGTGGAGGCGAGGGTGCTGCGCTGCTCCGAGGGAACGACGCTGGGTGGTGCTGCGGGGGCGCCGGCGGGTTTGGATTTGGCGTCTTTCTTGAACTTGGCGAATTCGCGCATCCAGGATTGGTCTTCGGGGTGTTGGTCTGGGATGGGTTCGTTGAGATCGGGTAGCTCGCCTGGTCCAGCATCTGTGTCGTCTATGTCCGCGATGTCTGTCGTGTCGGTCTGTACGGGGGCTTTTTCTGTAGCGTCGGAACCCCAGCCGTCATCTTCGTCTTCCTCTTCCACGTCGAACAGGGTGTCTTCCCACTCGCCCGGCTCCATCTCCTCGGCAGTCTTGGTCAACTCGCCAAACACATTTTCGTCTTCCTCGTCGACAAATTCCTCATCCTCGAGCGCCTCCAAAGCTTCACGCAGACGAGGGTCCATATCAGGCTTGAACCCCGCAATCGAATCAGGAACATTCTGCTGGTCCTGGTATGTCGGCTTGCGAACAAACGACGAAGCCGTCGACCGCATATCCCCATACTGCGACCCATAAGCACTACGACCACCCGCCGTACTCTGTCCATCATCAAGCGACACCTGTCTCAGCGCATCCTCCAACTTCATCCCCTTGTTCTTCCCCTTGTTGTTGTTGTTGTTGTTGTTGTTGTTGTTGTCCTTAGACGAAGCCTCGACGAAATGCGCTTCACCCCCGCCGGTCCCCAGCTCCCGCAAGTGCTGCATGTAGTCATACTTTGTGTCGTCGTAGAAGATACCGTAGTTGGCGGCTTCGCCTTCGTTCTTTCGGACGGCGTCAGATCCGAATTCATCTTGGAGGTCGTGCAGGTTCTTGGCGCGCTTTGCGGCATCCGACGGGGGAAGTGCTGGCCCGCCAATTTGGTGAAGGATTCGGTCGTCGGCTTGAGGGTCGTGAATTAGAGGGTCGTGCTGGGAACGGTGGAAGAGTTGGTATGTCGCGGCATTTTTCTTGTCACTGCGTTGGTTAGTACCACTGCTCGCATAAGTGGCTAGAAATCACATACATCCACTTCCTGGGAGGCATTTTGAAGAGTCTCTGTAAGAGATTCTAATTGTGTTTTCTTTGAATAGTAGCTGTTCCTGTGGTGTTGGGCGATGGAAGAAAAAAAAAAAAGGTAGTGGGATGATATGGATCACGTGATTCTTATCGGCGTTCAGAATCTGTTTGCTCGAGGACCTTGAAGCAACACGGTATTAGGGCTGAATAATAATGCACTAAAATATTATAATCACCCATGTACTCTACTGTTTGTAATAATATATCATTATCGTTTTTGAGTATCCTGGTTGAACATCAACTGCTGCATCAACGCTGACTCAGCCTTATCTTATCCACGCGGGGTTTTTTCACTCGAAAAATTATTAATTCAACTTCCACTCAACAACCCTTCGCCACCTTCAATTTGAGCGAAGGATATCCATTTTGATACATTTCTATCCACGGTGGGAACGAATTAAACCGCCATCATGGTCCTCGCAAAGTCCAAAAACTCCGTGGGGTTGGGAAACAGCCTCATGAAAGACCGATTCGGCAAAGGCAAAGCATCCGCCCAGAAGAAAGTCACGCACAATACCTCCGTCGCACGTACAGACATGAACGGAGAGACCTATGTCACGCCCGGTGCCAAGGAGGCCGCATGGGTGAAGATGCGCAGTGTTACGGAACAAGGCGCCCTCGATGAATTCCTGAGCACCGCCGAACTGGCGGGTACCGATTTCACGGCAGAGAAGATGAGCAATGTTAAGATCATCCATACGGACCAGAAGAACCCGTTTCTGCTTTCTGCGTCGGAGGAGAAGTCGACTGTGAAGAAGCACCAGAAGAACAAGGCGCGATTGACGGTTCCGAGACGGCCGAAATGGGACAAGACTACGACACCGATGCAGTTGGAGGCGATGGAGAGGGAGAGTCTGCTGGAATGGCGGAGAGGTCTTGCTGATTTGCAAGAGAACCACGACCTGCTTATGACTCCGTTTGAGCGCAACCTGGAAGTCTGGAGACAGCTGTGGCGAGTTATTGAACGGTCCGATCTTGTGGTGCAGATTGTCGATGCAAGAAACCCGTTACTATTCCGTTGCGAAGATCTTGAAGTCTACGTGAAGCAGATCGACCCCAAGAAGAAGAACTTGCTGCTCGTGAACAAGGCGGATATGTTGACAGATAAGCAACGAGAAATGTGGGCGGACTATTTCGAGCGCAACAACATTCCTTTCCGATTCTTCTCTGCACACTTGGCCAAGGAGCGCAACGAGGCGCGACTTCTGGAGGACGAGTCCGGTAGCGAGGCCAACGATCTGGCCGATGCAGCCAAGGACCTCAACATCGAAGAGCAGAAGCAGCAGGAACAGCAGGGCGAACGCTCGTGGAGAACCGACATCCTCGACGTCGACGAACTCGAAGAACTCTTCCTCTCCAACACCCCCGACACCCTCCCCCTCAACCAAGAAGCTGGCGAACCACAAAAACAAAAAACAGTCATCGGTCTAGTCGGTTACCCCAATGTCGGAAAGTCAAGCACCATCAATGCCCTCCTCGGCGCCAAGAAGGTCTCCGTCTCCGCTACCCCCGGTAAAACCAAACACTTCCAAACCCTCTACCTCTCCCCCGAGATCATGCTCTGCGATTGCCCCGGTCTCGTGTTCCCCAACTTCGCCACGACAAAGGCCGAGCTCGTCGTCAACGGTGTCCTGCCCATCGACCAACAGCGTGAATTCACTGGTCCAGCTGGTCTCGTCGCACACCGTATCCCCAAGCACTTCGTCGAGAACGTCTACGGCGTGAAAATCAACATCCGCCCCATCGAAGAAGGCGGCACCGGTATCCCAACCGCCTCCGAAGTCCTGCGCACCTATGCCCGTGCCCGCGGTTTCTCGACAACCGGCCAAGGTCAACCCGACGAATCCCGCGCAGCTCGCTACGTGCTCAAGGACTACGTCAGTGGAAAACTCCTTTTCTGCCACCCGCCCCCGCCCGCCGAGGGCCAGGAGCCAATCAACCCCCTCGACTTCAACAAGGAACTCTACGACATGGCGCACCTTCCCGCTCGTCGACAGGCCATCCTCGCGAGAGCACAACAAGCGGATAACCCCGACGACGCAGAGTCAGAACTCTCCTCGCTTCCATCAGCCAAGCCTAACAAAAGTGAAGAGGGTCAGCGTTCTCGCAACCTCGACACGGGTTTCTTTGCTGGCTCCTCCTCGTCTGCAGGCCGTATGACACTGCCCTTCAACGCGCAGTACACGGACCAAGGACAGCAGATGCGGAAGCAGCTGACTGGCCGGAAGGAGAGGATGATGGTTGCGATGGAACGCGGGGTGGATGCCTCGGAGGTGAAGGGGAACTCGAAGAAGCATTTCAAGGGGAATAAGAAGAGGGCGAAGGGGAAGAGGGCTGCTGGGAATACGGAGGAGGAATATTATTGATTGATTGCTCGCGGGCGAGTCTTTTTTATGTTTTCTATCATGTTTATGTTAAAAAGTCAGGCTTATAGATACGGAGTACATTATGCATAATGTTATTATGACAATTTACCAACTATGCTAGTCTCATATACCAGGGGCAGTTACAGATGAGACTTAATCTTTCCAAATCCATTAGCAGTAAGCAACCGATCCGTCTCAGCACGCTGCCAGTTCAACTTGGACACAACAGCGTCCTTCCGCGATCGGTTCTCCCGCTTACCCAACTGCTGCAGATGCACCTCATCAGGTCCATCTGCGATGCGCAGCGTCCGGATCAACGCCCACATGTACGCCAAGGGAGTATCCTGACAGATACCCGCGGCACCGTACGCCTGCACCGCGCGGTCGATGATGGTGAGCGCAGTCTGGGGGACAAGGACCTTGGCCTGCGCGATCTCCTTCAGCGCAGCCTTGGCGTTGCCCTGGTCGATCTTGATCGCGGCGTTCAGCACGATCAGTCGCGCAGCGTCAATCTCAATCCGCGACTTCGCAACCCACTCCAGGATCACACCGTGCGAGCTCAGGCTCTGCCCGAAGGTCTTCTTGCGGTCGTCGTTGATCCGCGCGATCAACCATTCGATGGCCTTTTCGGCGGCACCGATGGTGCGCATGGCGTGGTGAATGCGGCCGGGGCCCAGACGGCCCTGGATGATCTCGAAGCCGCGGCCTTCACCTAGGACCATGTTGGAGACAGGCACGCGGACGTTCTCGAAGGTGATGTGACCGTGACCGTGGGGAGCGTCGTCGTAGCCGTAGACGGTCAGCATGCGGTGCACGGTGATTCCCGGGGTGTTGGCGCGGACCAGGACGACGGATTGTTGCTTGTAGGTGTCTTGGTTGGTAGGGTCGGATTTGCCCATGACCAGGTAGACCTGGCAACGGGGGTCACCGGCACCAGAGGACCACCATTTCTACCTTCGTCAGCCATCATCCGGCATATCCAAGGAGAGAGACTTACCGATCCATTCAGGACATACTCGTTGCCCTCCCTCCGAATTCTCAACTGAATATTCGTAGCATCACTAGACGCGACCTCCGGCTCCGTCATCAAAAACGCACTGCGAATCTTCCCCTCCAACAACGACCCCAACCACTCCCCCTTCTGCGCCTCATTCCCATACTTGGCCAACACTTCCATATTCCCCGTATCCGGCGCCGCGTTGTTCGTCGCCTCGCTCGCAATCGAGCTCTTTCCCAGATACTCCGCCATTAGGCCGTACTCGAGGTTCGTGAAGCCCGCGCCCTGCGAGAAGTGGCTCTTGGAAAGGAACATGTTCCAGAGGCCCAGGCGGCGGGCCTTGGTCTTGAGCTCTTCGATTACCGGGGGGTGGGCTTGCCATCGGGAGGGTGCGGCGTCGAGTTGGGCTTGGAAGAGGGGGTCGGCGGGGATGCAGTCTTTTTCGACGAATTCTTCGACCTGTTGTTGCTGTTAGTATGAGGGTCAATGGAGAAGTGGTCTGATGGGGTGTACCAGGTCGAGGGTCTTTTTGGCGCGGTCGCTGACGAATGGCTGAGCGATGGGAGGGATTCTGGTAGAGGCGGACATTTTGACAGTAATGATAATATTGATTGATGGGATAGAATATGGAATGAGTGTCAAGGAGACGGCGAGAGCTGAAGTTATACCGACTGCGGAGACGAAGGAGGTTGCGGAGATGCCGAGGTTGATTTCGGCTGAGCTATTAATGCCAGCATACATGCAGAGTATCCCAACGTTATATGCGGAGTACACCTTTCTCCCCTCTACAGAGTACAAAGTATCTATATTTGCAAGGGCTAATAGCTATGTTAGTCTTATATGTAATTAAGTTTAGTTACAACTTGAGTACACGCAGATATGAGGAAGTCAATCTAGTACTCCTATACGTACGAGTTTTTGGTCAACCATAGGAGGGATAACTAGTAGATACCAACTAACAATGGCGCACTATTTAGTCATTGAAAACATGCAGAGCAAGGCTTCAGGACTTGTAAATCTGGATTAGCAATAAGAGTGCAGAAAGCATCATTTTCGAGGTTCACTTCTCAAAGATATCTAGACTAGACAGCCTATTGAATATCAAATATGGAGAGGAAGAACTATCAAGGCAAAGCAAAGGAACTATATCTGCATCATATGTGATTGTATAGGAAGGGCTAGGGCTTCGTTGTTGCCATGTTGGTTTGTCACCATCAGGATCTCTTTTCATGCCTTCATAGGTAACGGTTCAGGCTTCTCAGGGTATCTGAAAAGATACGATGAAATGCAGCTGAATCGCTTCAAGCGTCTTCTCGTATTGCGGCATTTCTTATTTGACAATATCCCATTATATCGTTGGTTATTCTGATGTGGCTCTGTTGGTGATTATTTTCTTTTGTACATATGTATTAGCGCGTATCGAGATTGCCGATCTGCTAGTATTTTGCATTTCGTTGTAATACCGTACAATACTCCATGCAGTCAGCTGCAATCGGCTGTCCGAGACTGTCGGGATGCAAGTGTATGGCGCTATTCGAATCCCATAAGACAGTCGGACTCAATTATAGTGACGGACTTTTGGCCCCGTCTTTTTAAGACTAAACAAGTTGCTTCTGCGCCATCGAGAGTGACCGTCAGACTTCACCATGTCTGCCTTAATCGATTTGACCGTTACAGTTCCCTTGCTTTGGCTGGGGATACTAGGTGCTGCAACCGTGCTGGTTTACCAAAAATGGTTCGGTTCAACGTTGGATATTCCTCGAATTGGACCAAAGCCAACACTGCTGGGCAACACGTCCAAAGGGGAATTCTACCAGAGGAGCGTTGAAATGGTCAATGAGGGATATGCCAAGGTAAAACACCCGTATACGGTATATTGTAAAGGAAAAAGATTGACACATTGCAGTACAAAGATTCTCTATACTATCTATGAACGACCAACATGGATTGGCTCATGATACCTGCAAAGTACATTGTCGAGTTCAATAAAGTGCCTCGCAGTCATCTCAAATTGACGGCGACTGTGCGCCATTCTGGCAAGTATACCGGAATGGACATTGCAGATGAAGGCATGCTTGGATACGATGTTTGTGCTGGTCCATTGTCGCAGAATATTGGTTGTCTGGTACAGCCAGTCTATGATGAAGTTCTGTATGCACTCCAAGGAAAGGTCGATGCGGCAAAAGAAGTCAATGGTAAAGGGATTATTACAAGAAGCAAGTCCAGTGGCTGGTGATACCAGGAGTATATACTGTTCCCATGTACTCTACCGTCCTAGAACTCGTCACGGCCTCGACTGCCCGCATGTTTGTCGGACCTGATCTGCGCAGAGATCCAGAATGGCTGTCGACAGTCAGTGGCTGCACAGTCGACGTTGGCGCAGTGGCAAGCGACCTGCAGAAACACTACAAGTTTCTGCACCCCATCATTGCTCCTCGGCTTGAGTCGCACAAGCAGCGTCAACGGCGATTCGACAAGATCTGCAAGATCCTTATCCCGATATTCGAGCAGCGTCGAAATATGGATAGCAAGGCCCATGCCGATATGATTCAGTGGCTGATCGATATGGCCAAGGGTCCTGATACTGATAGTGGTCGCCTCGTCCGGAGGATGCCGTTTCTGAACATGGCTGCTATCCATACGACGACACATACCACGGTGAATATTATTTTGGATCTGTGCCATCGACCAGAGTCCATCCAGCCACTGCGGGAGGAGATCATTGAGATCATGAGAGCGTACGGTGGCGTCAAAGTTTCTACTCTGGCGAGTTTGAAGAAGCTGGATAGTTTCATGAAGGAGAGTCAGCGTCTGGACCCGATGGATTTGGGTAAGTAATCCATATGTTCTTCAACTAAATAAAAAATCTAGCTATTCAGTGATCTTCAATCGACAAATCACCAAGCCGGTGACTCTATCCAACAACATCACCATTCTCCGAAAGACCTTTATTTCCATGCCCATCTATCCCATGTACAAAGATCCCGAACGGTATCCCGAACCCGAGACCTTTGACGGATACCGATTCTACAAGCTGCGTCAGGCCAAAGAACAAGCCCGGTATCAGTTTGCTGCATCTGACAAAGATGGACCGGGATGGGGATTTGGCAAATTCGCCTGTCAATAGTATTATAAATCAGGTACAGGGAAATGAATTATCAATATCAACAATACCCCTGTAATCCGCACAAGCATGGCAAAACAAGGATAATACTAGCGATACGATGTATTCTAGGCCAATGAAATACAACCTTTCGACCGGGATTACAACTATGAAATGCATCGGAAGCTTTTCCTTCCGGTTTTAGTCCTCAGTCGTTCGTATTTATTGCGCCTCCTTCCTTTATTTCATCCATCTCTTTCTCAACTCCCCTCAATCACCAATTGTCATCAGCAATATGGGTGTCCCTAGACTCATCTTCGGCGCTGCCTCCTTTGGTATGAACTTTGTCAATCCTGAAGACGTCCAGGAAGTCCTCAATTATCTCAAAGAGAACAACATCACCCACCTCGACACCGCCGGCAGATATCCTCCCACTTCGCCTGGGCGCTCGGAGGAACTGCTCGGCGAGACCAAAGCTGTCTCTCAGGGCTTCACTATCGACACTAAGATTCTCACGTTGTACCTAGATCACCGTGGTGGGTTAGAAAGGTCTGCGGTTGAAAAGTCCATCAACACCAGTCTGCAGCGCATGGGCGTTGAGCAGGTGAGATCATAATATTCATTGATCTGTACTGTTACTTATGCATACAGGTCAACACTGTCCACATCCACCTTCCAGACCTAGACACCCCGTTGAAAGAACAGGCAGAAACTTTCGACAGTTTGCACAAGGCTGGAAAGTTCAAAAATGTACTACATCTCCCTGAACAAGCTACTTGAATAAGCTACTTGAATAAAGCTAAATATTTCTAGCTCGGTGTCTCCAACTTCCAACCAGAATTGCTACAGGAATTCATCGACATCTGCGAGGCCAATGGCTATATCAAGCCCACTGTCTACCAGGGCGACTACAGTGCCGTCAATCGGGGCATGGAAAAAAGGCTCCTCCCAATCCTGAAGAAACATGGTATTGCCTACAACGCATTCCGGTATGTTGTCCTTGACTAACTTCATCATGCTGAGCAATACTGATACGCTACACACTAGAGTTCTAGCCTCTGGCTTTTTATCCGGCAAACTCACAAATGGCAACGCTGAAGGCACACGCTTCGACGGCGATGGTCCCATGAACAAATTCATGCAGAACCTTTACAACCAGGAATCATTGCACGACGCGCTCAAGCAGCTGGAGGAAACAACGCGTGCTCTTGGGATTACTACTATTGATGCTGCGCTGCGGTGGGCGTACTACCACTCTGCACTGGAGAAGGGTGACGGAATCATCCTCGGAGCCAGTTCCATCAAGCAGATCAAGTTGAATATCGAGAGCATCAGCCGGGGTCCGTTGCCAAAAGAGTGTCTCGATACATTCGAGCACATTTGGGAGACACTAGAGCCGGTGAGAGGGGACATTCTGTGAGGTAGCAGAGTATATAGGATTAGATGAGTGAATAGTGTTTACGACAATAAACTGATTGACGAGATATCCCCCGGACCCAGACGAGCGCGTTGATGGTGGCCTTCCTTGTAGGCATACATGGGCTGCTCGTAGTTGAATCTGAATGTTTCTTATAATGAAAGACAAACGCAAGGATAGACACGAAAGACCCAAAATAAAAGATCTCACTTGAATATATAGGAAATGCCTCTGTCGACTATCTACTCTATATATATACAGCAATGAATCAATATAAAACAGCATTCAAGCAGTCGATGATGGCGGAGAGGACGTCTTTGTAGTCGGACTCGTTGTATTCGACGACATGGTACCAGATGTTTGTGGAGATGGTGTAGAGGGTGTAGTGAGTGACGATGCCATAGCAACGTATTGGTAACGAGATACGAGCATGAGGACTAGCATGAGGAAGGAAAGAAGGAGTACTCCAAACAGGCCAAGGCAACCGCTCCTGCTTCATGACATTGCATATCATGTTCTCGCTTTCGGTTTGCTGTATTGATAGAAGCCGCGAATATTGCACCATGGTATTTTCTCGTATTTCTGCAGCCTTGCACGGATAGTACACCCCCAGCCAGTGAGAGATCTTCTAAAAATGTGAAATTGTAGATTAAGGCGGATGGCTGGGCTTGTTCGAGAAGGAGCTATCTCCCTGTGTTCAAGGTACAAGATATCGTATCCAGTGTGAACTATAGCAGGGTAGAGCCTCCTTCCAATAAGGTACGGGGCTTCCGCGGATGAGCTACTGCAAATCCTAGCTAAAACGAGCCCCGTAATAATACGGCATTGCAACGTTATCCCATTAATTCCAAAATATGACTACTGCAAGTCTCGTACATCTCTGAGGTCCCCATACAAACCTTGCTATATGAGGTGCAGTGGGGCATCTCTGGCCAACTGTTGAATATATGCATTTTATGAGAAAGAACAAGTTTATTATAGTTTCTCTTGTTTACAGTGATGCTTCACAGTAACTACTACGCTATTCAGCCCTTTCCTAGACCTTTCGTAGCAAAAATCCATCGCCTTGAAAAGTCTGGAATACCTGCTGGGCATAATACTTCTTGCTCACATCCTTCAGCCGAGCAATGTGCTTAGGTCCGTAGCTTGCAACAGGATCCTGCGTGGCTGTCGCATGGTTCATGAAGATGAATGGCAGCAAAATGCCCATCTTGGTGGCCGTTTCTCGCAAATAATCACCAAATTCAAACACAGCTCTGAGAACGCGTTCGTCATTTTCTTCATTCTTCCATTGTTTCATTGTGCCAAATAGGACATCCCTTGTAGAGTTAGCATAAGTCATTTCAGCATCAACCGTGTACTTGCATTGCTGAGGCTCAACCGCTGCATTCAGCGCATTTCCTCCATTCTCTCTGCCAATCTTCATCGCTGAAGTAGTCAATGGCTGCACTACCATGCCCATATCAAATCCAGTCTCCTCATAGAGCTGGTCCGAAACCTAACGCCAGCGGTTGTATGCCAGAGCGTAGAAGCCGGGACTGGGTTGAGTGGCAATTCCAAAAGCATCACGTCTGCATTCATCAGTAAAAAACAGAAATACTGGAACTGTGTATTCGAACTGACCTCAGTTTCTGCGGTGGTTCTAAAACCTTGGACGTGTTTCTGGAGAAATCAAGAACAGTGCCAATGGTCGATTCCACAAACCACGCTCATGCGGAATATCACAGAACATCTTAAATAGCGAAGGGAACTCAACAGGCGAGGGGTATATTCATCCAAGCAGCGTTCTTTTGTGTCTAATATGGTGGAAAATCGATCCCTCGGACTCGTTCTCTGCAGCCTTTTGCCATTCCTCGATCGCCTTGAGAATTTGCTCGTTGGACCGGTGTTCATAAATCTGGGCCGCAAATCAGGTCTTGCCAATTGGGACAGTCCGGAAGGTGAATTTGGTCACAATACCTGCTCAGTCAGAAAACCGAATGATATATATGTTTTCAAGTCATACCGAAGTTAGAATCGCCGCCCTTAAGGGCCCAGAAGAGGCCGGGATGTAAACAGTGAGATCCTCAAGATCCTGCGGCTCAGGACAGACAAGGAGTACTTGAAGCGGCACGTGGTGTCGTTGATGGCCAATGTAACAGGGAGTCTGGCTTATACCGAACACTCGATGCAAACACTGCATGCTCACGCCATGAAGTTGTTGGGGCGGATGCCTGAGAATCCGCTGATGAGGGGTATTCTGGATATCCTTGTTCAATGAAGAGGTTCAGGGAATTTAGGGCATGCAGGGTAAATACCGTATTTTAGCTTTTCTAGTGCAATACACTGTTTTTTTAACTTTTTAATTTAAAAGTACAACTAAAATTTCACGTAGATCCGGAAAAATACTCGCCATGTAACAAGACGGTATCTGATTTACAAGACAGAGACCTGCTGGCGGTAAGCATGAAGAGGTTGGCAATGATAGTCGTGATATGGTAGATTATATAGTATGAGACTGAGGTCTTCGCGGTAAAATAGGATAGATACCAAATATCATCCTACTCCTGGATATTCCCATCGTCAATCCCAGTGAACCAATCTATCTTGTCTATCATCTTCAATATGAGACCTCAAACATTCTGGTTACAGTTGCAATCTCGCATTGAGTTCCTGCTCAAGAATTTTGCCGATGGCTGCTCTAGTCCCCATGGTTTGGGCTCCATGTCCACCGGCTGCTACGACACGGCCTGAGTGGCAATGATATTCAAGGAGACCGATGGAAAATGCGAGTGGCTCTTTCTGTCTTCCTTTGAATATCTCATCAGCTCTCAGAGCATTCCTCGAAGCCAATACCAGCAAGTGGGATAAAGGCGAGACCATCTGGGTTGAAAAGGTCTCGTAAAACTGCTGTCTTGTCCAATGCCTACTGCATCTCTGCCGTTTAAGCGCCAACCTTTACCTGGATTCAAACTGGCCATGGCCTCGTCAACGTTCCGTCCAAGGCTGTTTCTAAGTTCGCCCAGTTCTACTCGTGTCTGCCACTGTTTGCCAACGAGCCCAGCTGGCGACTGAAATCCTCCTTGGTCGTGGGCTTTCCGTGGATCCCACGACTTGCTGCCAGGAGACTCGATATCTTCCCTCGCACTAACATGCAAGAGGACAAATACCTGCAGTATCTCCCTCAGACATGGACCATGTGCAACAGTCTACATGAAGGAGCCCTCGAGCCGGATCTCATGTGGGAGATGATGATCATCGCCATGCTCAATTACCAGGCCGATGAATTCCTCGAGGCTGTGGTGGACGAACACATGATGGACCAGCTCGACGCCGTCCGTGCCCTTGTTGAGCGGCTGTGCGCTGACGCTAATGGCGAGTCCCTCTTCTCCGACGTCGATGGCAATGGCAATGGCAATGGCGAAACTACACCCAAATCCAACGGAATCTACGAAAAGCCCGTCTCGCTCAATGGAGACGTGCCTGGCATGGACTACGGAGAACCAGTCCTCCGTCGCTTCATCACCTACATCCTAACCCATCCCGCTGCCATCCATTCTCCCCCTTCTGTCCAGCGCACTCTACGCCGCGAGCTCAAAGACTTCATCCTAGCACATATCACGCACGCCGAAGATAACGCCCGGTTCCTCTCCCAGAGCATCGCGGCAGATCGCACGACACAATTTGCCACGCCGTGCTCCTACTACTACTCCTGGGTACGGTCCACGTCGGCTGATCACACAAGCTGCCCGTATTCCTTCCACTTTCTCAGCTGCTTGATCGCCAAATCCGGTGGGCCGGCATTCAAGGGAGCCCGCCAGAGAGGTATCTGGCAGAGGACATGTGCAGGCATTTGGCTACCATGTGCCGACAGTACAATGACTATGGGAGCATTGTTCGGGATCGAGCGGAGAAGAATCTGAACAGCGTCATTTTTCCTGAGTTTTGTGAAGAGGGTGCGGAGAAGAAGGCGGGCGCGAATCTGAAGACGGTTGCACGGGTTGAACAGAAACTCAAGGACAATTTGATGTGGGTTGCGGAATATGAACGGGAATGCTGCGTGACAGCGCTCGGCCGACTCGAGAATGAGACAAGGCTGGATACGCGGACGAAGAGAATACCCAGAATGTTTGTTGATGTGGTTGACTCGTATGGACAGATCTATGTGGCACGGGATATTGCCAGTCGGATGAGATAGACTAGATGTTTTGTTATAACTTGTCAGAGATCAACAGCTAGTCAAATTTGTTATTGTAACTACTAGTGGAAAGTAATTGAAGCAGAGCGCAGGACTCATTGGTCTTGAATAGTTAATGTAACAGCATCATTTCCCTGCTGACTTCTTTAAAGACGCCGATGAGCTGCCTTCTTGGGTGCTTCCAGGATGTAACTATCGGCAGCAAGGAGTACAAGGAAAGCCGAGAAAACCAAGTTCATATGCACACCTCTACTCCGTACTAGCAACAGAATCAAAGATAAAAGATACATCCATTCCTATTAAACAATAAAGCATTCAAGCATTCCCAATACAATGCCTTGACTGAAACCCAACCAGAACCCCAATGCAACCGAACCGAACCGAACCCGTAACAAGTAAAACAACAACAAATGCCAAAGACAGAGACACCGGAACGACCGGACGGAGGACCAGTATCAACAGTCAAACAAAAACAAGAACCCGAGAAAGAAAAGAAGCAACTGAATCAAATGCGAACCAGCGCAAAGTCCTCCTATCCAGTCCCACCGAGACAGACTACTGTCCCTCCCCGGTATCCCCGGCCGGTTGTTGCTGTTGCGACGACTCGAAGTTCTTCTTTCCGAGTTTTGCGAAAAGGGATTGTGGCTTTCCGACGCTGTATTACCGTTAGCATCTTGACGGTCTTGGGGGAGAAAGGGTAGGGACATACTTCTTAAACCGCTTTCCCTTGAGATCGCTCAATTTCTTCGAACAAGGGCTCATAATGTCATCCGACGGCGAGACGTAGCTTCCTTGGCTCCTGTTTTCGTTCGTTAGCACTGCATCACTCCCCAACACGTTGTCCAAACAAAATCTCGATCCAGGGACTAGCGCGCAATCTGGATAGAGGGAGCGCTTACTTGTCACCATCAATCTTCCCCTGTAGAATCTGACGGTGATACTCGAGCGAGTTGAGGTTCGCGGGCGCGCTCTTCATATCATCAATCTTCTCGTGGCTCACTGTTGTGTGGGTGTTGGTGCGGTCTGCGAGAGGTTGTTGGGCGTCCATTTTGTTGGTTTGTTTTTGTGAGGTTTTTCTCGTAATTTGTCCGATAGATAGAGATGAGGAAGTTTTGTTTTCTGAGGTGTAATGCTCTGTAGCTTGAAGAGGGAATGGTAGAGTGGTGGAGGTCGAGAGGTGACGGCAGGAAAGGAAAGAGAAAAAAAATATGCGAGATTGTTGTCCCGGCAACCGCGATGATATCAGTCATTCTATACTACGAGTGCATAAGTATTTTAATCCTGACAAAGAATGAGGCAAATAACATTCAATAAAGAAATAACTCATATGGTATCATGTCAACAGCCGTAATACGCAGACAAACAATAGCCAACTCAGTACCAGTACTGTACACCACTGTAAATATCACATAGCAAGTATCACCGCAGTCACAATACGACTGCGACGGTATGTAGATGTCATTATATTAGACAGATAGATGATAAATCTGCCAGATTCGGGCGGGATGTCCCTGTATGTCCCCATTATGCCAAGGGCCAGCCCGGCTGTAAGCCTAGCCTGGTGAGTCCAGGCATATTCTAGATAGAAGTCCAAACACAAGCTGTAAAGGATCATGTCGGCGAAGTAGACGATGCAGGCGATTCCACAGTCTCATAATCCGCATCCCCATCATTAACACACCCATTCAGAACAGGCGGACTGCTCCGCGACCGCACATGTGATTCCACCGGCGACATAGCTAGCATATCAGTATCCCCCTCACCACCAGCACTATCATCACGTTGCTCCTCCCTCTCCTCATCCGACGTTGGGGATGTCGGGGTAGGCGGAGAATACGCAATCGTCGGACTGGCAAGACCGCCGTTCTGTGAGTCTTCTGAGATATTTCTCCGATGGTGATGGTGATGATGCTGATGGCGGTGGTGGCTGTGGCTGTGGTTATGACGATACGAAGCCGGTCGCGTCGAACTCGGACTCATAGACGGGGACTCGAAAGTTGGGGATGACGATCGCATACTGTATGACCGCGAGACCATGTTCTGCACACTAGGGAAGTCGATGTAGCTTCCCACGACACCCCGGGGCGAGAAGAGGATAAGGCCAAAGCAAACGAGAACCATGATGCTCTGAACTACTGCGACCCGCTTCTGAAAGACAAGCTCGTCCGCCAGAACACCCAACTGGCCGCTCATCGCGTACAGCTCTTGATGGTGGTGGATACGTTGATGTTCAAACTCCAGCAACACCGTCTTCCACACTTGGTCGTACTGTTCCCGGAACTGCTTCAATTCATCCAGGACGGTCTGATTCAGGTTTTCAAGGAAAGTCGACGTCTTGGCGAGTTGCCGTTTTTCGACTTTGTTGAACGCATCGCGCAGGATCCGTGATTGCTCTTCGATGTACAGAAGTGACAAGGTGGAATTTGACTCCAGCATTTGGAGTCGCTTGTTCACCGATTTGAAGAATGATTCCTGCGTTGTCGGATTCGGAGATGGTGGCTGCGTGGTCGATGTTGTCGTGGTCGTCGACCGGATCACCTCCGGCGAAGGACTAACGGTATCTTCTTTCTGAAAATCGGTCTCTGTCGCGTTTTGCTGGGCCGTCTCAGAGACTACCGTAGATGTCGTCGATGTACTATTCACCGATCCAGATGCTCTCTGTACATCCACCATAGCCTCCTTTGGTGCTGCATCAGTTCCGGGGGTAGTATCCGTATCCTCAACACTGGAAACAGATGTAGCATCGTTGGTACCCGGCACCGTAGAATCAACCGTCTGGGTCAACTCCTCGAATCCAGCCGCTTCGGCAGACGTCGCGTGAATACCGCACGTATCAGTCATGCCGAATGGACCTTTCAGTAAAAGCGTCTCAATTTCCTTTCCGCGATTGAACCACATTTCCGCTGATGCTGTGCTATCCAACTCAGTCGTGGCGGCCGGGAAATCGTGTGCATGATTCACATGTCCGTCAACCATAGCAGGGGCCTCTAAAGTCTCGTCCATTTCATCTTCCACTCGTCCAACATCACCATCATGCTTGTACTCTTCCAACATTGTGGTCCCGTGTACACGAATAAGACTGAGAGGACAGTAGAATTCATGACCATAATGGGTCAGGAATTCGATCTTCAAATACCGTGCCCAGATCAGTGGATTCTCCACGGCGAATGCTTGCACCTCCCGTGTATTCCGTGCCTCGTACACTCCCAACTCCTTCCACTGGTCGAGTTTCGCGGGATACCGATCCGACACGCTAACCCGGAAGGTGTGGAAGATAGAACTGAAGAATTCGTAGTTGGCGAGAACGACCGTGTCGACCAGAATATCATCGCACAGCTCGAGTATGAGGAATTTGTTATCAGCCCGGCACTCGTTCAGCATGTAGCTGTCTTTGTTCTCGATCAGAACCGACGACGACCCCATACCTTCTCGATTGGTCTTGAGTACCGTCGCCGCACAGTCAAACGAGGCATAATTAAACCGCTCCTTGCAGGTCGTGCCGGCGTCCTTCCGTCGCGAAATACCCGTTCGTGGAACGCTGTGTGCTAAAGCATTTTCCTCCTCAATATGCCTTTCTCTCTCGCTAACACTGTCCAAACCCGATCCAGGCTGCACCGCCGAATCCCAAGACGTAGGCTTTGCAGTCGCCGCGGTAGCCTCCTGTGTCGTTCCAAAGCCCCCAAAATCCAATTCAATCTCCGTGTCCTCGCCAAGCGAATCCAGCGCATTGTTGATCCCCGTCGGTCTCCCACGGAGCTGTTTACCTGCTGCGCCAGATCGCCGACTCCCTCCCACATTCTCAACTGACTGCCCAACCTTGGCCAGATTCTGCTTCTTCCAGTCCTCGAACGATAGGAAGTTCGCATTATCAAGCGGTGATTCGGTATCAAGGTCTTCATGGCCGGGTTGTCCATCAACACCACCAGCACTGGGCGAATCTGTCGCCGTAGCGGCAACCGTTGTCGTCGTCGTTGACGTTACCGCCTCTTCTCGTTCCGTCCATCTATCCTCCACACACATCGGCCACTGAATAGTCGCCACCTGCACATCCGGCTCAACTCGCACCGGACATGTTGATTGTGACAATCCTTCATCGCCAACGACATTCCTGGCACCGATCGACAGAGAACATATTGTCCAATAAACCCACCCCGGCGCCAACATCCTTCCTTCCTTCCAGTATTCCCAGTCTTTCCAGCGCGCGCGGACCCCCTCTACCTATCTCTTTATCAAAATTTCTGGTATCTTCGTGCGGGGATTCGTATCTCGTCTCGTTCTCGTCTCGATTTCGCACGTTATAGATAAGCGATTGATGCGTTATCTGAAAGGGATGGGCGTTCGGAAAACACAAGGCTTTTTTTTTTTTTTTTTTTTTCGCTGATTCGCTCAGATGATGTACATTTCCGGTAAATTAAAACAAGAAGGAAATGCAGCGTAATACAAGTTCAGGAGGGCGCTAGGCCTGCATATGCGCCGCCTTGCGGCCGCACTCAGGAATAATGATAGAGGAATAATGGCAATGTGGGGTCTGGAACACAGAAATAGAAAGATTGTGATACTCGACTGCATTCAACCAAGACAAAGAGACAACACCCTTCAGAGAGAGAGAAAAGAAAACGACAAGACTGCATTCTCAAACGAAACGGTCTGGACACGCCGTCTCGTGACCGCCTGGACTGACCGCTTGGAATGACCGCCTGGAGATAGTGGCAGTATTTATCTACGGACAAAAGCACTGATAATATGACCTCTACGAGTACACAAGCACAAAAAACAGATGGCTCTTGAACTTTTTTTTTGATTATTGTTTGCGTCGCACCAATTGCAGGTGGACGTCCTTGCCAACTACAGTACAGAATCCAAGTTCCTCCTGGCAGAATCAAACGATTGTAGATATTTCTGCTCTATACTAATGCTCCTCTCATCGATGCCCAGTGTCACCAGTACGAACCCATCCCATGTTGTCCAAAACAAACCGTTTCCTCCCAAAGTTAAAAAGATTTAGCCATTGGACTTTTCTCGACGCTTCCTGCTTGCTCGACGATAATCGTACAAAACGAAAAAAAAAAAAAAAAAAAAAAAAAAAAAA